>NC_134190.1:11860542-12176204 GCF_964188355.1 Buteo buteo | reverse complement strand
AAAGCTCGCTGAAAGTCAACAGCAAGGCTTGCTTTAATTACAGGAGGCTTGGCTCAGAGACGAACTCCACAGCCAGGAACAAGCCTGCTGGGAAGAGGGGAACTCCCAGTAGGTGACTGGGTGGCGGCGGGTCCCCGGCACGAGCATCCCCCTCCGCTCAGGAGCTGGGAAGCAAATGGGTGAGCATGATGGGGAAATAGATGGGGAAATAAAAAAATCCCTTCTCCTTTAAGGCAACGTTATCTGTCGGTGAGGAGCTGCTCCACTGTGGCCAAGGCAGAGTCAGGGCTCAGGCTTCTGTTAGTCTGGGCCCCTGGGAAGGCCAGCTGCCAAAAAAAAAAAGGGTAATTTTGCTTTAGTCAGGGGGTAGGGCATGGGTGCGTGGGGAGGGAAATGAGGGAGAGAGCAAGGGACATATGTGCCGTGTCTCTGGATGTGCAGCAAGAATCCCAGCAGGACGGGGCTCGGGACTGCGGGGAGGAGCCGACGGCTGCAGGCAGAAGCCAAGGCAGAGGCAGAGGAGCTCCGGGGATGATGCTGTTTCCCTCCTATCGAGAAGGAGCTTTGTCCAAAGAAAGCTGCGTTAAAAACAGCCAGGGTGCTGACTCCGTCCCCAGAGCTCACTGAGCCACCAGCCCTCCCCGTCACAAGAGGCAGTTTCCCCTGCGGGGAGGCAAACGGAGTAATTTCCCTGGCAGGGGACTATCCCCGTGCCCCCGTCCCTGGGCATGCCGCTTGGCCGGCTGTGCCCACCCAGGCCAGGTGGAGCTTTTCCATCGTGGCACACGGAGAGCTACGGCACGTAGCCCCAGTGCTGCAGGCCAAGCTCGCAGGTACCCTGGTGTGAGCTGAGCATCATCCCACCGATTCCAGTGGCCTTACTGGGAGCCGGCATCACGACATCACCTCCGCAGCAGGAAACTGAATTTCAACCTCCGATCCCACGTGGGTTCCTTCTACCCCCAACAAAAGCATCTGTGGAATATGTATCCACATATTCATGCAGGAGATGAGATAACCAGGCATGGGCAGTTAAAGCAGTAACTGGGCTGTGCACACAGCAGCCCTAGAATTGTTCGTTGCGTGTGCCATCCATCTCCCATCCTCACTTTTACGGCTGTATTCCTTTATTCGGATACACCGCCTTCTCCATTTAAACAGCAAACCCAGCAGGGCAGGAAATGACAGCCCATGCTATTGCCGAGCCAACAGAAATGGAGCTAAAGTGGAAAGCCTAATTTAAGACTAAAGTACAATATTAAAAGGTTGCACTTATTTCCAGATCAGGCATTAGAAACCCAGGGAATTCAGAGTTAAATTTATGCTTAAAATAAATTCAAACTTGTTGAAGTATGGCAATGTGGAACCAAGGCATACAAATAGCCTTAATTCTGTCCTGCAGTGACACATAACCATATGACTGTGATTAAAATGTTTTAGTACTTGTGCTCCTAGACTAGATTACCCTGATAAATACAATATTTTTTTCATATTCCCTTGCTTTGCCCCTCCCCCAACAACCCTGTGCCCCAGATATTGCCACTAGCACAGATTTCACGGCCTACCAGGGGAAAAAAGATATATATCACAGGTCCTTCACATCTGTAATGGGAGCCCCGGGCTAAGCATTGTCTTGGAAATACCCTCCCTCCTACCGTCAGATCCACAGCCGCCCCTGCCCAAGGCTCTGGAGAGCACAACCTAAGTGTGCACCAAGCGAGCATTTATTCCTGCTGAGGAGAAGGGAAGGGCTTTCCTCACACCTTTTATACCACTGTAGCCTACACTCATGTATTTATTTTACAAGCCCGTTAAAGCCTTGGGTTTAAAGTGTAGAGAAAATAAAAGAGAGACAAAGAAAAATCATCTGGATAAACAATTATGGCTTTTTGTCAAGGACTCAGGAGCTAATCGAGTCCAGATCTGTTCCACATTCACATTTACATGCAAAATTGTACTTACTGAGCTAGAAAAAGTCAGATTAGCATCAAGAGTCAGCTCTGCCCTCAGCTATGTAGTGCAATCTCCCTGGAGTGAATGGGGGCTCCCAGGGTATAACAGAGGGCAAAGTTTGGCCCCAAATACTTGAACACCGTTTGGCCTAGATGCACATGGAAGTGGCTGCTCTGCACTTCAGTACAGTCTGAAATGACTCTCCAGAAGTTATATTTACTTAAGAGTGTGGGTGGCCTGAATTGTCACGGTGTGTTTAAATATTTGGCACTAAATCACAGCTGTCCACTTATTTGCACTTTTGCTGCCGGGCAGCAGGAACACCCCTGGAATTAGTCAGCATCAGACACATTAATGAGCTAACAGATATATTATAGTTTACAGTTTAGACTTCTTTTGTTCACATAAATACACACCCCACCTCAGCTTCTTCCCCAGAACAGCATATCTTTTCAAACATGTTGACTTTCTAAGCTTTATTTTATTTGGCCTTTATTAATGAGCATGCAAAGTTTTCTGTTACGCGGAAAAGCACCTTGCCCCTAGCAAGCTTTCTGTGCGTTACACACAATCCTGAAGAGACTCGTTGTGTGAGGGGAAACGGTCCAGCCTCAGAGAAGTTCCTCTTCACAAGCCAAAAGCCATCCTCTGCATGCGAAGATCCCAAGTAAATATGGAACCAATAACAACTGCGAGCAAAGACCTTTGCATACAGAAAGTATTTACAAAGTCTGTGTAACAAATCACATCAGCTGGAGGAAAACGCTTGCACCTTTGCTGTGCAGAAAGCAGGCGATCTGTTGCACAAAAGGAGAGAAAATCTGGTTCTCTGGGTTAACACTCCCACGTCTCGTTCATCCCACTTCTTCACCGCCAGTAACCTTTTATAAATCACAGGCATAGCATAAGTCATGATTTAATAACTCACCGAGAAACTGTACAGGAGGACTGCAGTGTCGGTGTCAATTCTTTGTGACTTGCATGCCTGATGGATGCTAATTGCAAATCATAATCATTTTTTATTAAACAAAACACTAGAGATTTTACCAGGGTAATGCTCTAGCATGGAGTCAATGGGAGCCAGTTTTGTGTGTGTGTGTGTGTGTGATTAAAAGTTTTTCATCAAAAAAATGCTTATTTGCTGACACTGAAGTTTCTTGTGGGAATACATCACTTTTGTAATTAAATTTTCATCTGGAAGATTTTTCAGGTCAAAAATGGAATTTCTGGTCGAAATCATAGCGGGGAGGAACACACAGGAAGCCAGGCTCTGAACCGAGCACCGCCGGGCCTCTCGCATCCCGAGTACTTGGCTTAATTACAGAGCCAACAGCTCAGCTGCCATATGGCCACTCCTCGCCTGGTCTTGCTCATTTTTTTTTCCCGTACTCCTCCAGTGCCACTTCCCAGTTCTTCCTCCGGCCCCTCCCGGGAGCAGAAGGTGCAAAGCCCCGGGCTGAAAGCATCTGCCTGCTCTGCGATTATATTTGCCGGGAAGCATCCCCGAGGGGGTGGTTGCCTCCAGCCGGAGGAGCAACCCCACCACCAGCAGCCGCTCTCACCAGCGCACAACAGGATCTGGGAGAGGATGTCTGGCCATATCTGCCTTCCCTTCCACATGCAGGAACACACCGTATCAGCAGAAAGCACCTTCAGTAAGGGCATAAATGCATCCCGCCTGGGTGGCTGCACAGCTTTATCTGGAGCGGTGCAAGAAGCGAAGAGAGCTGAGCTGCCGGCAAGCCCTCCTACCCTCACAGCCTGATTCACCAGAACAGCCCGGCTGCTTTTCGCCACCATGATGACACACCAGAGCTGCAAACCTGGTTTAACAGGCCAGTTTGCGACGCTCTTGTGTCCACAGGGTGGTAAAGAGTAGCTGGAAGGGGCCGGCCAGCCCCTCCGTGAGCTCCTCTGCGTTGCAAACCTCAGCCAGGCTGCTGCAGCAGAGGTGGGGACCGAGCTGCCACCAGCCACGGTTCACCTTACGGAGGGTAAGTCAGTCAGAAGTGGTTCAGCTCATCCACCACAGTCAAATGAGTCTGAAACACTGTTAGGAGGGATCAAAATCACATGTGCGTGTGCGGTTTCACAACACCTCCCTCTCCCCACTGCCAGCCACACCAGTTTCCTCAAAGAAAAGCAGAACAGTAGAGCACAGACCCAAAGCTACGCTGTGATGTATTAAAGCCTTGTTTTTCCCACTGCTTAAAGAACTGACCCAGCCCCCTCAAATGTTCCCAGCATATTTGAATTGTGAGTCAGAGACCACAATGGAGATGCTTGCCTAGCTTGACAAAGTTTAAGTATCTCCTGCCAAATAGTAATCGCTGATTTTTTGCTCTGTCACTCATGAGTCCTGTTTCCACCGCCCTAACCGTGCAAAACACACTGCCTCATTGAGGAAGCGAGGATTACGTCTCAGATGCTTACCTGTAGCATCTCCAGCTTCTCATGGTCCCTTTTGTGGAGAGCACTGCTAACAAACAGGTTGGAAACTTGCCTGTACTGAAAGCTCGCTTCTCTGTACCCACAGTGGAAGCAATGAAGATAGAGGATGGAAAGAATAGCAGCAATACTGAAAAGTGAGGCCAGGAAAAACTTCATCTTTGCAGGCAGGGTCTAACATTTAAAAGAAATAATAATAATTTGAGACCGAGATTTCCATAGACTGGACTAGCACCTCACTTAGCAAAACATCCTACGGCTTAGGAGTTAATCTGCGATGGACCGTCATACCCTTCGCTGGGCCACCACCACCACCACGGCAGGAAACTTTGGCAAAAAGGAGCAGCCAGGAGTAGGAAGCACCAACCATGTCATTCACCATAGCTAAAGCCACTGCCTGTCACGGGTTAGCATCCAAAGTGGCAAAATAAGTTTTCACTGCTCTTTCTTCTGCAGTGGCAACAGGGCTGCAGCACTGAGCAGGGCTCCGTTTTCTCTCCCCATCATCCAAACAATTCACACAGCCCTGCTCAGGGCTAAAAGGTAGAATACACTTTTGATTATTATTTTACCATAGGTCACACTCATTTCCTGTTTTTTAATTTCCCTACACAATTACGAGTGCTAGAAACTTTTTTTTTCTTAATTAGTTTTTTCCCCCTCCCCTCTTTTTCTTCCGTCAAAAGCCAAGATTCTCGTGCGATCTCAGCACTCTGGCAGAGAGTCATAAGGGCTTCAAGGAAATCCCCGAGTATCACAGTGCAAGGCTCGCTCTGCAGCGAGGAGAGCTGGCAGCACCGCGGTGCACCTCGACACTCCAGCTGTTGCTCCAGCGGTGCAGCCGTGTCAGGAGGAGTCCGAGGACCAGCAGCTGAGAAAAAATTCAGACGCAACCAAACCCTCCAATGTTACATGAGGCCAAGTTCATGTGTGTGTGTGTATGTGCGTGTGCTTGCTTTATTTTTCTTTTTTTTTTCCCCACCACAACTAGACTTAATATTTCTTCAGAGGATTCATGCTCGTACTTGTACCAAGAAAACCTTCCCATTATCTTCTCCATCGCTCGGGCTGCAGCACAGCCAGCAGCCTGCTGCTATCCATCCCTGCTGTCTGGGGTTTGGGACAGCTGGGCTGCAAGACTGGCGAGATGGGGGAGTTTCCAGACTCCGAGGTGCACGAGGAGGAGAGAGATGGTTTTGTGCGCTGCTAATCTCACTCTGCAGGAGCGCTGACTTTCGCCTCTTTAGCACCTGCCATGGGGAGCTTGGGGGTGGGATGGGGGGGCAGCAAGAAAAAAAACCTTCAAGCAAGATTTACTCCCTTCCTTCTTAGTTAATGCTTGCCCCAAAAAATGATGCAGAGGCGGGGGGGGGGATGAATAGGTCTGAGTGGCCTTCACATAACAAATGCAAACATCACACTTTGACATCTCTCTGCTTTTAGGAAGGAGGAGCCTTTGACTGAAGCTGTGTCCAAAGCCCTAGACAGCGACCCAGGAGCTCTGGGATGTTCTTCCCAGCTCCACCTCAGGCTTGAAATTTCAGGACTGTGGTGACTTGCTGACAAACCTGAGCCACGCTAAACTGAAGATAAAATACCAGTGATCCTTTTAAAGTTCCCATCCCCCGCCAGCACGCATCGCTCTGAGCTGTGCACATGTACTGACCTCTCCCAGCTCCGTCCTGGCGACAGGGCGATGCACGGCCCAGACCTGCACTCCCTGAATGCCCCACGGGCTTTCGTCTAGCACGGAGCTAGGCACTAGAGGTGCGTAAGAGGGAGCAAGAAAGAAAAAGAAGCTGTTGCAATGTGCAACAAGTACAGATCCTAATATGGATGTTAGGATCCTGAAGCAACATGGACCCTAACCCCGCTCAAAACAATCAGTGAGGGCTTCCAATGCCTTTACTAGGCTTCGGCTGAAAACAGTAAAACCAGTAGTATCACAGCAGCAGGAATAGATTTTACAGTGCCAGCTGATGGGTCAAACCCTGACCTGGTCATCAGCTGAACTCATCCACAGAGGTGACTGCTCCAGGACAGCCGCACTGGCAAAGCCATGGGGGTGGGTGGGAGAAGGGTGCTTGTTCTCCCACCCGCTGCCGGTTGCTTGGTGACCAGCTTACTTCACATGTCCGAGCTTGAATACGACATCATCTGTGAGCAATAGAGTGTGTCCATTAAAAACCACCTATACCAGCTAGAGCTATTGACGGGAGACAGACCAAAACAGCAGGCAAACGGGGCTACCGTAAAGTTGGAGCGAGAGGCCTCAAAGCTCCTTGCCTCACGCGGTTCAGTTGATGCCAAGCTAACCGAGCTTGGAAGGAGAGCTGCTCTTGCAAGGGGGTCTTCTGCAACCAGCTGCATGAGACCGCTGTCATCTGAGCTGAAAGAAAAACCCTATTGTATGGCCACAGTAGGAGGCTGGACCAGCTAGTGCAGGGGGATGCAATGCATTTTTAGAGCACGCTGTCCTGGACAACAAGCTTTGGAAGGTGTTTCTGGAGGCTGAGCTAACCTCACAGCGCTGGCCCCAAAAATATTTCACACGTGCCTGTCTTAAAAAAGGCATTTTAAAGAAATCTGGATTGCAATCTGAATGCAAGCAGCTCCTTTCAGCTCTCCATCCTCAGAGGCAACACAAGCAGATCAAGCAATTCAAGGGGCATGAACTGGCCCTGGTAGAGCCTCAGCCCAATGTCTGGGCTTGCTCCTTAAGCCAAAAAGAAAGAAGGCGGTTGCAAAACCATTGCATATTGACCTGGAAAGTTTCTAATGCTGTTTGTTGGAGCAGTGGCTGCCACCAGGAGCACGCCAGAGTCCTCTCCCTGGTAGTGTGCTGCCACCGAGCCATCGGCTGGGCTGTGAGATTGTCAGCTGTTACTTAGCAGCCCAGGCGACTCGCGTTACAAAATCTGGAAGAGAGATGGAAGCTGAAACCAGAGAAGCTGCAAACAAGGGATAGCAGCCTCCCGCAGCAGAGCAGGACAGGCTGCCCACCGGGAGTACCTCCAGCGCTTGGGAGAGGACAGATTTTCAGCGCTGGGCACTCAGAAAACCTACGTGAGCACACGCATTTGCACGATGCGCAACGACCCTCTAGCTCTGGACGCAGGCACCGGCCCCCCGCGTCTGGCATTCAGACGCGAGGACTTCAGAGGCCTAAAACAGGGGACGCACCTCTCTCCCGGCCCTGCTAACTCACAGCGGTTGCAAGGGAGACAACAGCAAACGTCCCCCCTCCAACCCACCGCTGGCACCTCCATCCCCAGCCGTCTGCCAGGCTGATAACGCCCTTACGAACGGGCTTTGGCAGAGCAGCCTCCCCAGCCAAAGTAAGGTTTGTATCAGGGGCTAAAGATCAAACCGTACCTATCTCTGAACACACCTTTGTTAGTTTTGGCTGCACCCTTTCAGGTATCACCTGCCTCCTCAGGCAAACACGTTCCTACCCCGAGCACCACCAGGCTGCCGCGCTCCTCCGAGGACTGCTTTTGGGCTGGCAGGTACCCGCGCGCCTACCGCATCCACAGCAGCGGCGAGCAGCCGAGGAGGGAGAGAGCCCCCGGGACCAACGCGTCGCAGGGAGCGGAGGAAGGAGCTGGAAGCAGATTCACGGTCAGGCTGCTGTTTGGCTTTGCTGGAAACAAGAGTGGAAAGCTGGCACCGCATCCAGCCGCCCCAACAAACATTGCATTCATATGCAGAGCTACGGAGCAAATGATCTGTCAGTTGTTCATCTGGAGAACAGGTTTCACCAGCCTGGATTAAATGATTACGTTGCCGCAGCATGTGCTTCTCGCTGCTTTTGGAGATAAAGGAAGTAAGGCGAAAGTACTGCGGAGAGAGGCCTGACCCTGCTACCCAGCTCCGAGCACCTTTACCCTTGGAGAAGGCTCGGACCGGCACGGAGCGCGGGGGATGCGGCGTGAGTGCGTTTAAAAGGCAGCATTTCAGTGCCGCTGCGCTGAAATCGCTAGTGCAAGAGAACACCTCGCTCGAGTAGAGGAGGTGTATACTTTGCCTCACGTTCCTGCCTCCAGATGCGCACCAGACTGGCTGTATTTCCGAGCCTTCTGCTCCTCGTTCCCACAAAGCTGAAGGCAGGGTGAGTGCACTTGGAGGTCTAACAGCACATGTGCTGCAGCGACAGGCTCCACCAAAGCCTGCGTCCTGCCTTCACAAAACCCCCGTTGAGTGACTCCCTTAGGATGTAATTGCAGTCGACTTCATTCCAGGCCGTGAGCATATGTCTGGCTACGGACATTACTGCGAGCACACAAGGAAAAAAAAAGAAACATAAAGGAGAAAGTGCAAAACAACACTCTTGTAATCCAAGCCCAGTTAGGATAACGGGTGTTTTCCTCTATAGGAAAAGGTTACTTCGCTACCTTTGGCAGTCTGGCCAGCTTCCCTGCATTAATCTTTTGCAAGGCAGAAAAGGAAGCCTGACACCATCTTAGCAGACTCAAAAACACAACATGGCACCAAATCCGTGGCCCCCGGCAGCACCCCCTGAAGCCCTCTAGAGCCCACGCGGGCAAAAAGCAGATGCCCAAAGAGCCGACACAGCAGCTTTAGGACTCTCCCAGACCTTGGGGGAACCCTTCCACGGGGGAGCCCACCGCATCTTTCTTCGCTCCGTGGCCTTTGGCCGTGACCGGAGCTGGCCCCGTGGCCCCGTCTCTCCGAGGAGGATGCATCTGCGGTGGGGGCGGTGAGAGGCGCAGGGATGCAGCCGCAGCACACCGCGGGAAGCGGGAGCCGGAGCCACTGCCCTCTGCCCCCACCGTGTTTCACAAGATGAACGGTAGCAGCAGCGCTATCACTTTTGTATTTGCCTTTTTTTTTTTTTTTCCCCAGATTGAGCGAACCCACGCATCGGTCCATAGCTCACCCTCAGGAACTGTACAAACACCGCTCTGGGGAAAACTTCCTACAATAGCCCGCAGCAAGCACCCAGCACCCAACGTTCCCAGCCCAAGCGGTTGCAGGCTGGCAAATCTCTAAGCCGTGCAAAATAATGTCTTATCAATGGGAAGTGTCAGACAGGCCGAAGCAACACTGAGCTGCCCTCCCCACACCAAGTGGCCGTGAAAACACGTAGGATTTGTCCAGCTGGGATGGCTCCCTGTCAGGCATTTACATTGGTAACTCGTGGACGAGTCTTTAAAAATACATTCCGGCGCACGTACGGATGTGCTCCCAGATATACTTACATCCACAAGCACATGACCTAGGAGGTGGGTTCGAGCGAAAGTGACTCAGCCTCCCAGTTACAGGAACAAAATTAGCAACCACTCATAAACGTCTTATGTCTTAGATGGGGCTAGATGGCACTGTAACTTAGTTAATGTGCAAGCCCTTTGCCTCAGGAGATTTCACTTTGGCATTATGATCAGTGGAAAACCAGGAAAGCTGGTGCTCCCTAGGGTATATTTTCCAGAGCTGGGCTAGTAACTCACACTGACAGCCTGATTCAACACATTTTCTAGGTACCTAGTTAGGAGCTGTGTCCAATAATTTAGTCATCCTCTGGAATTTACTTATTTTATTTTTTTGAGCAAATAATTCTTGGCTTGCGAGCATTTAAACATATGTTTTTCCCCAATACTTGGCCTACATTTTCCCTGCTTTAATTTATCCCATTTCTCCTCATTAACCCCTGCCCCCCACCCCCGTTGTTCCCATGCTGGATCCCTCTACCTCTCCCAGGAGAACAGTGATGAAATGCCATTCGCCTCCCAGACCTCCTGGCACATCACCCCTTCTCTTCAGGATCAGCTCGGCGAGGCAGAGAGCCCTTTGGCCCTGAGCCCCTGAATCACTTAAGGATGCACAACCGAAACAGAGCAAGGCAAAGTGGTGGAGGGAGGCGAGGACTGGGCTTGCGCCGCAGGGACCTGGCTGGATGCAGGTCAGAGCATTCAGGTCCCACAGCCTCGAGCCTCTGCCTGAGCCAGTTAGGAGATGAACGAGTAAGGATCTGCCCTGATCTCACACCCAGACCTTCCAGAGCCTCTGCACTCAAGCGAGCACGCCGCGGCTAATGGCACCGTGCCACCGCAAGGGAATGGCATCCACATGTCTGGGGGGGAAGCAGGGGGACGTGCCGTCCTGGTGCAGCACATCTGCCTCCAGGGCTGGGAAGAAGATGGCCACCTCTTTAGCAGAGACTATATCCATCACATCTAATACTCAGATGAGTATCTCTCTCCCATCATTTAACAAGAGAAGCAGCCCTCTGAGAAAAAAAAAAAACAACTTTTCCCAGCAGAGAATCCCATCAGCTTCCTGACAGCCTGGGTCATTCGTGCCTGTGAATCTGCCTCCCCGTTCCTCAAGTAACAGATTAGTCACGTACATTTGCAATGGCAGGGATTCTGCCAAATAGCTGAGGAGCAGGGCAGGAGGAGGAGAACGGCAGCATGACGAGAACAGGCAGAGAAGGGGAGAGGAGAAACGAAATGTTTCTTCCTCTTCTCCCATGCCCCTTTGGTTTTCAGCAGCGTTTGCATGCACAAGCTGCAAAACAGCTGCATCACGTGCTGGAGGTGAAATCCAGGCGTTATCTAGCCAAGACACTTGGACAACCCTGCCTCTCCTCTTTCACCGCCAGGCTGGCAGGAGCATCGCTCAGCAGCCAGAACGCCGACAGCTCCTCTGAGGTTGGGACCAAAAGCCTCCCTAAATACGGACGACTTTTGGCAACTGGGAAAACCTCTCGCTTGAGCTCCCATCTTCCAAGTGACTGACAAATGCCAGACCCCGGCAGGGCTGACAAAGGCTCGGGGCTGCAAAGTGTCCCGCTTAGAGGCAAGTCACTCAGAGAGGAAAACAAACAGGCAAAAGGTCCCCGATAATCCAGCTCCCAATTAGTAATGTAGCTAACTGCAAACAGTTACTTCCTTCTTCCAATAACACGCATGAAAAATCACCGTCCTTGTTGGAGCAGCAGCGCATGGAGCCTGCAAGCGGGTCAGACTGCTCCTCCGTGCTGTACACGCTTGTGTCAAACTGTCCCTGTCCTGACATGCTTCTAGCTGCAAATACCCCCGTAGGTAACAAAGAGGGAGATTCAAAGCAAGAGCACCTGAGTGATCCAGTAACAGGAAAAAAAAAAAAGCAGGCTGTTTCGGGTCATCTGACGTGTGCACACATTCCCAGACGCTCAGTCTGTCCTCTGTAGCTCAGGGAAATGCTAAATGGGCAGCATGGCCTGGAGAAACTGTAAAGAGGGGGAAAGCAGACGAGTGCCTGGGGAAAAGCAGATGAGCAGGTTTTCGAGACAAGCGTCGCTACTGCAGTAAGAGATAGGGACACATGTAGGCGGTCCCTGTCCCGGTAATAAATAACAGCTACAAAACTCTTATTAACCTCTGTAAAACATGTCGGTCCTGCCAGTACGTCCATCACAAAGCTATCTGTCACATGTTAGCACTGTGGTAGTCACTTCAGCTGTCCCAGAGGAAGAGGGAAAACACGGCAGGCCAGTCACACCATTCCGTATGCCAGCCAAGGGGAGTCACAATCTCGAAGGATGCATCCTTGTTATGATAAAAGTGATGGTCCCCTCCTGTATCCTCCACCTTAGGGGGCAGCGCTGAAAAAGGAGAATAAGATACAAGCATCACTTCCGAGACAGGAACCTCACCATTTCACACAAAATACCAAAGAAAACCTCAGAAAACTTCTAGTTTCCTTCACAGGAACAAGCAGGCACGGGGCTAGGCATGAGCATCTGCTCTGGTGCTTTCACCCGCAGCCCAGCGCAAGCCTGGCCCCATTCACCGGCAGGGATGGGAAGAGCTGGGCCCCTTCTCCTCTTGCCATCCCACTTCCCAGAGGGGAATTCAGGGCACCAGTGGCCTGATGCTGGCAAGAAAAGTCCTGTCCCATGCGCCACCAGGCTTCCCCACAACCCCATCTAAATGCTGTCCCATTTCAGAAACAGCATGGGGAAGAGGGGGAAGCGAATAAACCAGAACTCTGATATCTGGCACTACACCAGGACATAGATTAGACCAGTCAATCATTTTAATTGCCGTCCAACGTTAACAACCTATTTACGCAATTTACTCTAAAATGCACATAGCACTATGGTCTGTTTATGATGCTAATTGGGGCAGTCCTGAACCAAACAGCCAACCTAGGTAACAAATTATCTATTTGGGGGGATTTTTTTGGTTGGCTGTTTCCAGAACTGCACTAGAATACTGTTTTGCTTAGGTTTTTGCTTCAACGTATATATTTTTGTCTGTTTACTTTTCAATCTCACGTATTTGGCAGACAATAAAAAATGCAGAGCAGTGACCGACACTACACATACTTACCATGTGACACGGGATTATTCTTCCAGGGCACTCACGTCTTGTTCCTGTCCTGCGTATTTATTTTTGTACTCCTGTGAGGACTTGGATGCTCAGGAAGGATGCCGGGTTTAGAATTACTGGACCTAAGTAGCTGGAGGTACATAAATGAGCAGTATGCTGAGACCTGAAGGAGGCCGATGGCTTTACTAGGTCATCAGCTAACCCACGCAGCCAGGAGCGCAGGGTGTCAGTGAAGGAGATAAGCCAGGTCCAAGACAGACCCCAGCACACGTCTGTGGGAGTTTTGTGCTCCACAGAAGCACTTTACTCTCCCTTAAGGAAGAGGGAACATCGGAGAGAGTTCCTCCCCCTCCATCCACGCCATTAATTCCTCTCTGTTATTGCACACACTGGGAAGGATGCGTTGGGTACACAGAAGGTATTACCTGCCACACACTGAGCAAAACCACAGAGGAAAAGATGGTGCAGCCTCTGCTCTGGCTGTGTCCATCCCATATGTCAATGAACAATAAAAACAGAGCACTGAAAAATAAAACCCAGTGCTTCAAAAAGCCCCCAGGAGAGTATCTTCAATGGTATCAATTTTTTTTTCTGCTTCTTTCTGATCCTTTTTTTACTGTTGAAGTTGACATCTTTTCCTCTTGCTGAACCAGCATTTCCTGACAGCAAACCATTGTCAGAAATTTTCCGTCCAGCTCTCAAGTGGATTTCAACACTCGGTGCTTGTGCATGCTTGTGAGAAGAGGTTAATGTCAATCTCAGAAAATTATCTACAGGATGTGCAAAAGGGTACCACCAGCGAGGAGCAGCACCTTCATTTGGAGAAGTTCAGACACTAGCTAGTTTCTTTGCCTCAAAACTGGGGTCAGTTCTCCTCTGCTTGCTTACATCTGTAATGGCAATCCTCTTTCACGTGTTTACTGCCCAACTGACCTGTCACTTGGAAAAAATCCTTCCATGGGGACCACTGCCTTTCGTGACACAGCACATCCCTTTTCAAACACCCTGGAGACATTCTGATGGTTTTAAAACCAAACATCTTGGAGAATAGCATTGCTCTCCCAGTAAACAGCAGTACAGATGGGCCTCAGAAGCTAAACAAGTGAGGCAGGAGCTTGTGGGAGGAGATGGTAATAAATACAATAGCCAGCTTCTTAATCACCGCCCCTAGTGCCTGATAACCATTACCTTGTCACAGCTGCCCTGTGCCTAGTGGTGACGGGTCAGCTCTCCACGCTTGGAGGACTTTACCCAGCAAAATTTCTCCGGGGATGAACATGCACTGAAGTGTAAGCACACCCACGTAACTTTTTAAGAATTTGGAAAAGAAAAATCTCCTGCATCATCAAAGAGCCATCAGGCACGAGGCAGCCCCGGAACGGCAGCCCCAAGTCTGCAGCGGTTGCACCCCAGCAACCCCAACCGCCAAGGTTTTTTTGGAAGCGGGAAGGGACACGGTGAAAACCAGCCTGTCCCCGTTCAGAATTTCTGCCTGCGGGGCACTCAAGCCAGAGCTGCCTTAATATGTTTTTAAAGGCAGGGAAATGACAAGCAAGGCATCTTTCCCTTCAAAACCCAGCGCTCCTCCTCCACTGAGACATCTATGACTGCTCTCGTCAGCTTAAGGGGCAGTAACTTCACCAGCAGGTGAAGCTGGTTTATGAGGGGGAGGGGGAAGAGTTAATCCAAATTCATCAACCCCCTCCGCTGTCATCAGCCAGCAGCTCTGAGCACCCTGGAGGGGAGGCAGGCGGGTCACGACATCCCAGCAGCACGTCCAAGAGAGGATGCCTTTTCGAAAGGACACAGCTGATTCATCGCCCTGCTTAAGTATCACGGGCCGTTTCAGCTGCAGAGGCCTGACCTGTTTGGCAGCAGCCGGCCAGCATCAGCTGCCTCCTGGAAAAGGGAAATTAAAAATAAAAAGCTTTGAAATGACAGAGTGAGCAGAGGAATGGGGGGGAAAAAATGGAGGGGGGGGGAAGAGGTGGGCTTGCTCTGGTTGGGTAACGGGCTAATTCCCCCCTGCTCCTGCCTGTGACTCCATCTAATTACCCTGTTTCCTCTGAGCTGATTGGAAAGTGGCCTTGTGTCTGGAAAAGGCCGTAAGCATCTTACATGCATCTGTTCCACCTAATCCCTAATAACTAGTGCCTGTGTGTTCGCGGAGAGGAGGAGGAGGAGGAGGAGGTGGGGGAGGACGAGCGGGGAAGGCCCGGGAAGGGTTTCCCATGTCGCTGCCATGTGGCGGTGGGGAGGGCTGCCCTGCCGCCCGGGCTGGGGGCTTTCGGGGAACTAACGCTCTTCCTCTTCTGCCCGTTTCACAATCCGGAGGTCCTTTCCTCCTTCCTCTTGTAAGAAAGAAAAATTTTATTTAAAAAAAAAAAAAAAGAAGAGAGGGCCGGGGTGGGAAGAAGGACGTGTTTTGCTGAGCCTCGCTGCAGTTCGGATCTGTTTAAGCCACTCATTTTCCCCTTGCCCTAATCCTGCATTATCCTTTAGGAATGACGTTCAATTCCTGAAGGGGGGTGGGAAGTGCTCTCCAGGGCCCTGCATGGTTTGCCCAGGAATTTGGATTGCACTTTTTATGTACAGCTCTGGGAAGGGGCAGAGGGACAATTAGGCAGCCGTTTAGTAGCAAGGCAGGCACATTTTCAGCGAGCTCTTCCTAGCGGGAGCTAATTCAACGCGAGGAGAGCGCGGGGATAAACAGCTCCCTTTGCCAGTAAAAGGATTGTCACATCTGGAATTTACACAAGTTACGAGGAGCCAGGAGCCACTATTTTGTTTCGCTCGCACCGCGTCGTAAAACATGTTAGCACTTTAAAAGCGTTGCGAAGCAGATGCACGCAGGACGAGGTCTCGCAGAACCTTGCCGTGCCCTCGCCCTCCCCTGCCGTCAGCGGGGGACACCGGGCTCGGCCTCGCGTCTTGCTCAACACCCTCAACTTTGCTCCAGCCGCTGGGAAGGGAGGCTTTTGGCCTCCGGCACAACCGGCTGGCGGTACCAAGTCACATCTCCACGTGACAGCCCCGGGGGGGCTCCCGGCCGGGAGAAGGACCCGCTGTACCCCGGCACACCTCGCAGGGGATGCCAGCCTCACCCCCCCAGGCTCGACCCACGCGGAGGAGGACTCAGTCGCCGATCGCTTTAAACCGATTTCGAAAAGGTTGGCTGCGCCTCTGTGGGGTGTTTATTTCCAAGTGCTTTCCGCGTTTATCCAGCCAGTTTTCCACTGTTTTGCTTTGGGATTTTTTGCAGTTGCAAGCTGTGAGTGCTCCTCCTGCAAGAGCCTCCTCGCTCATCCCTCAGCACGCTAACGATGCCAGAGGTGGTAACGAGTCCCACGGGCTGAGCCACACCTGGTTCCCGTAGGAAGCCCTCATCCTCACCCCAACAAAGAAAGACTCTGGGAAGCATCCTGCGAGAAAGAGCGGTGGGATACAGGTGCCCACAGGCTGGACCCATCCGGTCCGGTAACAGTGGAAATAAAAATTTAAGGGGGAGAAAGCTGAGGCCAATGGCATTAGCCATTGCTAATGGCATTAGCCATTAGCTGAGAATTTCATCTTTGGTGCTTCATACCTGAACATAGCTCTTAAGGATGAGCAAGGCAAAAGCCAACAGCCCATCTTTTCCAATTTGTTTTTTCTCTCATTTTGTGTCACCAAGCAGCGGTTACCCAAGAAACCTGCTGCCCACTGACTTTCATGAAGGACTGAGCCAGCCTGGGTGGGAAAACAAGTATGAGCACAAAAGTCATCTCTCGGCCCGCCGTGCCGGTTGTGAAACGCTGTGCAGAGGTAAAGGCCTGCAGGTTACCGTGTGGAAACCCAGCCGTGATTTACACCTCCTCCTCATCCTCCCACCAAGGGATGAAGGGCTGCCTCGGGGAGGCTCACGTCACCCTGCAGAGGACCGGCAGCATCTCTGCTCGCTTTGCTGCCTGCTGGCAGGGCACAAACCCAACTTTTGTGAGTCATCCACCTAGCCCATCCAGCAGCAGATCCACTGCCCGGAGTCCCACCAGCACTCACAAATGCCTGTCGGGGAGCAAAACTCACGCCAGGGACGGCTCCCCCGCAGCGGGATGCACAGCACCGGCCCTGTGAGGGCCACGTGAGATGGGGAGAGTCGGCCGCCTTCTGCTTCAGCTCTCGTGACTGGCTGGAAAAGCGAAGTGAAAGAGCACGACGGGAAGCTGCAAGGTCGCGCTTCGCTTCTAACGCTGTCCTCCCGGTTCCTGGGCTTTCCTTTTTTTTTTTATTTTATCAGAAAGTGTTGGTTTTTATTTTCTCATCAAGATAACACTGTGCTATCTTGATGAGAAAGATGCACCCGTTGAACTTCAGCTTTGCTAGTGTGATGCAGAAGGCATCCCACATCACTCTAACTAAAATTTAAAGCCCCTCGAGGTAACTTGGTGCAACTTTCCTATGAGCACAGACTCCTGCCACTTTAAGATTAGCAGCTGAAAGAAAAAAATTTTAAAAAGTGTCTTCAAAGACTCCATCTTTAAGTACCAGATAAGTGGCATAAACACTCCAAGTAGTGTGCCCAGAACCACTGGCAGTTTTCTGTTAATTCAGCCTGAAGTGCTGTGAAAATGGAGGCCACCTTCCTCCCAAGCTGCAAAGACGGCTCCAGTGAGGAGTGCTCACGGCTCCCAAAAGTCAGGCCGTGCCCCCGGGGCCCTACATAACCCTCTCGGAGCCTGCTTAGACCCCTTCTTTTCCCCCATTCTTAAAAGAGAGAAAGCAAACCCTGAAGCCTGAGCCCCTAAGCTGCGAAAGCATGCCTGAAACAGGCAGGCCACTGAAAACACACTGTTTTTTCCCCACCTCTGCCTGCTTTGGTTTGTCAGTGCCTGGCAGTCACCTCGTGCACCCCTGGATCCCGAGACTGCCCGGACCACGGGTGCCCCAGCAGCACCGACTTGCCTGAATGTGCAAGGGTTGGCATGGAAGATAAACAGTAGCAAGCAGATGGTGTTTTAGGGTGAGAAAACATCCAGTTGATCAAATTTATGGCCAGAGGTTGTGCTTACAACTGCAGTCTTACTCCCTCCTCCTCAATATCCCACCGGCTCCAGGTAGGAAGAGACCAGCCGTGCCCCAATGGCTCCAGCCCTCTGAACACCTTTTCCACAGCCTGGTCGTTGCACCCTCAGGGAAAAAAAAAAAAAAAAAAAACAACAACAAAAAACCAAAACCAACCAAAGCTGTTTCTCAAAAGACACACTGGCATGAACTCTGCCCCCAGCTACACCTCCGAACGATGGGAGCTGCAGAGGGATAAGGAGGAAGAAAGTCAGGCTTGAACAGATCTCCTCTATTAAAGAATCAGCGCAGGAGGACATTTCTTGCACCAAAGTACCAAAGACAAGCTAGGTATCCAAATACTTCTGAAGACCGGGGTTTGCCCAGCTGGTCAAAACTTACCTCACATTTACTTGCGGAGCTGGGAGGAGACCGTGGAGGTACAGCCATCCATGCTTCCCACAGTTAGTGCCTGTAGCAAGAGCAAGTGACCACAGTTCAGGAGCCATGTCTCCTGGCCCATGCTCTACACAGAGATCTGAAATCAGTCCCTCAGTATGTTGCATTCTTTGAGATCCCTTTCAAACCCTTTATAAGGGTGTTCAAAAAAACCAGAAGTCTTTACATGACAAATTCCACACGCTGCATAGACAGACATATGATGGTTTTAAAAACTGCTGAAGGAATAAATTCACTGTATCCTGATTCATGCTCTGCATATGGCATGATGCTACTAGCCTAGATGTATGAAATAAAACAATAGCTTTATTGTATGATAGGGCTTAGCATGAAGGGGCCCTCTATTTTCTACTCTGCTTTCACTGATGTCCTATCTTTCCAGGATAAAGCCTTCACAAATTTTCAGTTTGGGGATACCGAGCAGATTTATTCTGACACCCTTCTCTGGGGAAAGTCTGTGGCTCCCAAAAGATGGGCCATGGATGCAGCATCAGTGCAGTGACAGCCCACTGAAGGGCATTCGTTATCACCCATCCCAACTGAGCTGATTAATCCTCAATAGCAATGGCTTATTTTAATTGTCTGAACTCTGTTAAGGCAGGACCGAATCCCCTTAACTCCTCTAATTCTAGGAGCTGGATTTTCAGCTCACTTCATGGTTTTTTTTTTCCTTTCAGTCTTGCACTCTCTTTGCACTAAGTCACATACCGCAGACCATACCTCCAGAAAACCCGTATCTGCAGGTCCCTGTCCTGGCCAGGGGAAAAGCTGCTCTAACTTGGAGCCCTTACTTTGAAGGTGTCCCTCCAGAGCTCCTTTCCAACCAAAGGGTTAAAAAAATAATGCCATGCCAACGGGCTTTGGGACCGAGTGACCGCCCCGAAAATGTCAGCTGATAGAGCTCGCCCAGGGCTAGGCAGGGGGTGAACTGGCAGAAGCACCAAAGGTGGCTCTGATCTCCCCATTCCCAGACCTCTTCTTTAGCCACAGGCTCTGTGGTAAAAACTTAACTGCTGCAACTTTATATAGCAATTATGCCACCATTGGATTTCAGAAAGCACCTGCAAAATCCGGTTAACTTACCACACCAAATAAAAGAAAAAAATAAGTTACTTCACATGAGAAGATAAAAAAATGGCATTATTTTCAAGGGTGAAACCTTTACAGTTTATATTTAAATATAACCCCCTATTTAAGCTATTAACCTAACTTTAATGCAAATCCTTGAGAACTTTACCTCATATTCTCTAATGGGAAAATGTAAACGAGAAATTTCCAAAGCAGATAACGAACCACTTTTACAAACAGCAGAAGGTATTTCGTCCACACCACGAACGTTATAGGCGATCCAGCGAGGGGCTGAGCAGACACAAACCATACACATTTCCATATGACCTGGTGTAAATCAGGAAGAATTCAACTGGTCATTAAGTGTAACAGAGATCTAGGTTTTTGCTCTGGCTGTAGCTTATTCAACTATGGCTTTATAGTTAAATACTTTTACAGTATCCTTCACACTGGGACTTTGGGGCTCCGAGGCAGGCAGTGATGCAATTAGATAAAAGACCAATTTAAGGGCTATTTGACTTTTCATCCCTACTTCTTAGTGCCTTGCTTTTGTGGGTTTAAAGTGTAATCTTTTGACTAATTAAATGCATATGAATATTCTGTTGCCTGCGCAATGAATATGTAATTAGACTCAGGAGAAAGATTATGTGCTCTCTAGCTGATACTAACACTTCAGCATAAAGGTACCCCAGACACCACTAAATGTAACCTATGAGCTTCTGCTAATAACATTCTGCCTCTGATCTCCAGAGGATTATCTTACTCTGGAGCTCTTATAGGAGCCGTATATTGAAAGGGGCCTGAAACAGATACCCTGTAATTTATGTCCCTGCTTAGTGCCTCGGTGAGGAAAGGCGGCCTTTGCTCCAAATTGTAAGGGTTTCTTTCCTTCTCTTTTCTTTGGGTCTGAAGTTAACGCACGTGATCTTCAGGGAGCAGGAGGCTGTAAGGAGCCTCTGGGTGGTTTCAGGGAAGAAAGCGTATTTTGTTGCCCAAGCTCCACCTTTTTTTTTTTTTTTTCCATGTCCAGGACCACTTTTTCCCCTTAGAAACACAGAGAAACCTCTTAAATAAATTATATTAGGCAGGGCCCTTTCTCTCTGCTCCAAAATTAAAGAAGTATGTCGGCTGCTTTATCCTCACCAAGCACACACTTTGTAAGCAGTGCTACTTCCCAGTGCTATTATTTGCTATACCTCATAAATATCAGACTCCTTTTCCTTTCCTCTACTTGGCACTTTTCCCATCAATTTAGGTTGCTGGGTTTTGTTTTTGTTGTTGTTTTTTAACAGAGGTTACCCTCCCAGCCACCACATGATAATGCTTTCCCCCCTCCTCCTCTGTGGTTAGACCAGCTCAGACAACTAGATAAATATTGTGGGGAACTGACCCTTAAATATCAGGTTTGCCTGTATTTTTTTCACAGAGGTCTTTATTTCTTTAAGTTGTAGGTGGTCTCCTTAAGACAGCAGGGAGACGAGTCTGATATAGTGAAAGGGGGAGAAAAGAAGCAGAAAAATCCCCTCAGGATGTTTCCTGTGGTAAAACAGAGTAAGGAATATTTCAGTAACAGTAAGAAATATTTCAGGGCAGCTCCAGACAAATTCAAATCCAAATCTCCTGTGAGGTTCAGTGAACTCTGCAAATCGTGCGTTTCCTCCAAAACCCCAAACCAGGCAACTAGAACTTGATTTTGGAGCGAGTAGTGGAGATGCTGGCGTTTCTGTACCCCTTGGCAGTTGTGAGGAAGGCTGGGGGGGGGGGTTAAGATGTCTGTTTTTTCAGAGCAAAGTTTGCTTGGAAAAACAGTGGTCTAGCTACTGAAAATCAGCCTCTATCAACCAAATCTAGTGTCAACCAAAGATTTACACAAGGACGAGAAAAAGCTCCATTACTAGAAGTATGGTCTCAGTGTAAGTGATCCACAAATTTCCTCTCATCTTAAAAAGAAAATGATACCTGGACAGGCCAAGAGATAACAACAGACATGCAGCCTCAATGTTGGCAATACCTGTGACATTGCTAGCATTACCCTCAAGTTAACACAGCAAATCATGGGGTAACATTGCAGTTCAGTCACTTTTCCATAGGGTCTAACTCCTTAAATAACTTCCTTCAGCAGGAGACCGGCTTACTTTTTTCCTGTTGTTTACACTGTCAATAAAACATGTCCTCTGCTGTCATTGGGGACAACTGTACCAGAGAAGACGTCAGACCTATGTCAGCGTACTTGATCTCCGGATTTCGTCACACGTAACACGCTTCACTGCAATTGCTTTACTTTACCCCTTGCTCAACACAAAAAGGTACCCGGACTTCAGGGTTTCATATCCGTGCCTAAACTTCAAGGCTGACATACCTGAACGTCAAGAATGAAGCGCAGATCTCCTTTACAGCCCCAAAAGCAGGCAACTTGGAAAGTTTGGGGATGAAGCAGGTACTTGGCTAGAAAGCGCTGTGTGTTGGTCCCAGCTTACGTCAACCAACTCAAAGTAAAGCTGCTCCAGTCCTGGGGCCACAGGCAGTCAGGTTGGCCCCAGTGCCACCCCTCTGCAGCACACCCCCAGCCGCGGTGGGGCTGCTCCGTGCCACTCACCGCATTCTGCTTGCAAGGCTTTGATGGTTGCAGGTACCTGACATATGCAGGCATCTGCTGGGACCCTTCATTCACTTTTCTCAAAGCCCTCTCCTTTTGGGAAGGAAAACCCAAAGTATCTGCCTACTCACATGGAAATATACCCCATATCTCAATCAGAGCTGCCAAGGCAGATTGCTAAATTTAATTACCAGTTCCAAGGGCTGAGACTGTGAATGACAGGTCAATTCATGCAGTGAGCTAGCAAAGATTGCTGATAAATACTTTCTAATTGAAAGGATGATAAAACACCTATTAGTCACTGAGGAGCTTAAAGAATGAGTTAGTCCTGGGGTATTTTTACACTACAAAGATCAAGAAGTGCTAATCTCGTCAGCACTCTGCCATCATTTCCTACCAGCCCAGTCACTCAAAAGGTTCAGGAAGGATCGTGACATTGCAGGGGGTGACCAGTCACTGCTTCCTCACTCCTATTAAGGAGATGAATAGAAATAAGCATTAGCAGCGTGGATGAAATCTATTGTACTCTGGAGAACATCGGATATTTTTGTGAGTTAGGAAAACAACAAAGAACAAAAATAACCTCTTGCACACAGCTGCCTTGGAAAACTGGCTGTATTAACAACACGACGTATGCTTTGTACTGCACCTTTTAGCCCAAAGCATACAGTGGAGGCTAGTGGGCATTAGAGTCCAAGTACTCAGGGCCCACCCCCAGCAATAGCAATGATCTGCTGTATACAAGCAGTTTGAAACTCAAAGGCTGGACTTTGCCCTAGAAAGACCACTACATAGGGACGTGTATCTTCTTTCGCTAAGGCATTAGACAGTCACTCTGGCTGTAGGACACAGCAGTTATACAGAACGAGAAATGCTCTTAAATTGTCATAGCAGAAAAAGCCACAAGAGCTGCCCTGCAAAAGCCCTGTGCGTAGATGTGACCCAAAAGTTACCTTCTGCAGCATTACGTGACACAACGCTTGCTGCTGGGAAGGCCCAAAACCAGCCACCACCCATTAGCAGGAACCTCTGCTGCCTTGTTTCCATGCTGTGCAACCCTGGATGAATTTTTTCAGTGCTCTCTTTCTCTTTCCCTTCCTGCTCTTCCGCCAGTCTTGTTAGACCATGAGATGTTCAGAGTGAGACTGTGTCTCACAGCATATTTGCTCTGTGCCTAACACAATGGGTTACAGCCCTCGCTTAAGCCTCTAGGTACTGCTGTCATACAAATAATAATTCACGACACTTACACACCCCGCATTGCTGAAATGTAGCCACACTGGAGTTAAGGTTGGGACATGGCCAAGTGACACAAGCCACAGAGCACGTATAAAGTGAAGTTTTGCCAAAGACAGAAGGTCAAGCCATTTTTACATCCTTAAGGAGCAGACATCACCTTACCTGTTAGGATGTGCCTGGCTTTCCCCTTTCTCCCCCACCAACATCCACACAGAGTTCTCGCTACATGGTGTTTAATAGCTACGTTGTGAAGGCCAAGGTTTTCCAGGAGGTTGCAGCACTCCTAAAACTGTGCTTTACATGTTTAACTAGTGACAGATTTACTGCCCCCACATCAAAAATTGTGTAAATTCTTTACACAAAACGCATTTCCCATGGAAATGAGTGTGCCTGGCTGGCATATATGGCTAGAAAGCGACATGAGGAGAGAGAGAAAATAGTTGTACTAACCAGTGTGTGAAAGTAGTCCAACCATGGCATGATTAGTGGTGCTTGTATTCATGGATTCAAATAGTGTAGAATCTTGTAAAACTGTAAGACCCTGTTCCTTCAATTTCAAATCTCCAGACTATTGAAAGTCCAGATCAATCAAGTTGTGCTTAATGTGGTTTGCCTCAAGCCAAAAGCCTCAGGCTATGGACAGACGCCCTTCTTCGTAGTCAGATGTACGGGTAGATATTTTGACTGAAGTGCACGAGGCAAATCAGGTCAGCAGCTCTGCCAGTAAATCTTAGAGGTTAAACTTGCAGAGAAGGGACAGTAATAAGCAACTGTGGGCAAAAAATTCTTCCAGCAGCTGGGTCCAGAAAATCTATTAATTTGTAGTGTAGTGCCTACAATATTACACTAACACTTAAAACAAAGAGTCTCATTTAGTGCCTGGCCACAAACAAAGGTCATCTCATGCCACTCACTTGACAGCACACATGTCTCAGACCTGTTCTTCATACACTCTCCACACATTATAATTAGGTACCAAATATAGCTGAATGCTACTTTTTTTTTTTTACTGTGGTCTCTAAGAGTACTATCCCTGCTGTGCAGGTACCTATGGTGCTATAAAACTGCTTTTTACTGACAAACTATATTATCTATCTAATTTGGGGATAAGTCATGCCACTCTATATCCATATGAACTACTACGCTCCCATTCTCACTGCAAGATTTTCTACTAGGTATTTGGAAAAGTACACCTGCTAAAGCAGGCCAGTCTGCAGTTGTGGTCATTACACAAAACTTCAATATACATCCCAATAAAGGCTCCCTAGCCATTTTCACACATACTCTGGAATAAAGGACACATATCTCAATGATGGAGAGAGAAGCTCTTCTCCCTCCCTCCATGTTCTCATCGTCAGTGAACATCCTTCAGACCAAAGAATGTTGTTTGATCCCCGGAACAGGCTAACAGTGACTGCAGTGCTTAGGCACTTGCTCCAACAACTATTCATAAGGCTGCACTGCAAATCAGATCAGGCAACTGGTTTTTTGTTTGGTTTTTTTTTTTTAATAAAAATATCTTTAACTTTCAGGGTGGTTTTTTTTTCTTAAAACACTTTCTCCAGCCAGCTGCAGCTGCAGCCTCCATCTAATCAAGCTGCAGCCTGAATTAGCATCCATTCAAATGAATAAGACAGATATCCCAAGTTTTATGTTTCATGCTTACTGCAAAGCTGAGCAGATGTGAAACATGTTTACAAATGCAGAGACATTTTGGGAGTTGCCCTGTTTGATGTCTGGACTTGTTTTGTACACACTCCTTATATTGCTGCAAGTTCTTGGAGGAGGATCCTTCTGTAGTGACTTTACTAAATGAAATAAAATGAAGCCTCCTTCTGTTTAAGCCAAAGGGAACTTGGCTTAAAGCTTTTTTTATGCAGTTGCAAGATAGCTCTTTAGCTTGTATCTTACTGTGTCATCAGTAATTAGGCATGTACAGGAAATCAATCTCAACAGGGATGTAAGATTCAAAACCTGCCAGTAAGCATTAGATAACAATTCTTTTTAAAAACAAGCTCTTCAAAACGATGCTTATTAGTGAAATACAGTGTCTGAGTCAAACTCCTAGATAACCTAACAATAATTAATTTTGTTCAAAAGAATAAGCCTGAACTGTTTTCGTGACCAAAGAAATACAGACCATTAAGATAAAGCCTGGCCAGAGTTCCTCTAGGCTGAAGTATGAATAGGCAGCACAACAATTGCTACGAGGGATGCAAATGTAAAAAACCCAACCAAACTCCTCACAGAAATTTAGGCCTGGAAAAGGCATGTCAGCCTGTAAGGAACTCTGTTCCTGTTAGCTTGGAGATTCAGGATGTCCTCACCAGGTGCAAACCACAAGGACCATGTTCAAGGTATTTGTTTCCTCCAATGGTTGTTCGCATCAAAAAGTTTTCTCCGATAGTTACTGTAGCTAAGATTTCCCACCTAAGCAGACAGGGAAACATGGTAAAGCATAGATATTTTGTGTTCATGTATGTACTTCCATATCTCTAGACTCACAAATGCATGCAAACACACAAACACAGAGGTCAAATGTTGAGCTGAAGGGAGGCAGTGTCACTCCTCTGATTACATGTCTGCACACGTAACATCAGGTTCAAACACTGGGATGATGTAAATTAGAAATGCTATGTTTAAGTCAGTAGAGTTAGGCCATTTGATGCTGATCCAAAATATCTCCTTTAAGTATGTAGGCAGGGCATGCCCTCTTAAATCTGAGCAGATCCACTGAGTCAGAGGTAGTTTGCAAAGAATCAAATCTACCCTTTTTTCCTTCAACCTGCAGCCTATTAATCCCCAAAATTCGGAAAACAATGAAAACCCACTGCAGCTTATTATTAGATTTTGAAAAGTCCTGCAGACCGTTGGAGTTACTTGCAGGAGTTATGTTAGCAAAGTCGCTCTAGCAACACAATTCTTGAGATGCAGTCAGCAAACCAAGACTAAAAAAACAAAGAACCCACAAATCAAGCCCACGAGGGCATGCCGCTTGTTTCATTGCTTCTGACAGCAAGGTGGTTTAAATCCCGCTTTCATTTGGGCATGTGTCCTTAGTGATTTTGTAACTGGAAAGGACCTATTAGATATTTTGAATTGGGGTACTGCCAGTAGCTATTGCTTTCAAGACCTTTACACACTGAGATGGGAAGAATGCATCCATGAAATAGATACTGGACCGTGTGTGTTTGTGCATGTGTGTGTCAGCTTCAGAAGCAAAAAGGCCTGAATGAGTTAGATCTGTAAACTTAGCTCCCGTTGGGAAAACTCCTCCTCCAGAAACCTTCTACTTTTTCGGAAAATACACATTCTTGTTTTTCCAGCTCTCCTCATCTTATATACTTTGTAATTCCAACATGCAGTGAGATCAGTGTTTACACTGGCATAAAGGATTCCTGCAATTATGGCACGAATGAGGAACAAAATATCAAGACTGCCCCACAGATACACAAACTGATCTACAGGAAGGCCTACCATGCTGCTTAACATTCATGAATAACAGTGCACAGGTACCCGGACACACCTTCATCCTGGCTCGTAATAGTTTTCACTTAATGATTTTATTTAGTTAAAATCCTTCTATAATGTAGAAAGAGGCACTGGAAGACACTTTGAAGTTGAACGGACATCACAATGCTCTGCCTCTCTGTTTCCATCTTGCATCCACATCCTGTGGTTTCACCTCCACATCCAAGTTGGAAAGAGACAGGACTGAAGTGGAAGATAAACCAGCAGCCCCTCAGCAGAGTCACTCTGATGGGGAGAGAAAGCTGTGGGTGGGATGGAGAGCAGCTCAGAGGACACACAGCTGACCACTGGTGGCTCTGCGTTCCTGCTGCACCCCTTGACGCTGTGCCACTTCCAGACTTTCCCTTTAGCAGCGATCCATGGGCCCTTTTCATCAGCCCTAACTCCCAGCAACTGTCTTCATGATTTTAGAGCTACTTGCTGGCTCCACAGCTAGTAAAGGAAGCAGCGAGCTGGCTGGAGCGATAGGCAAGTCCCTAATGCTCTCCCACTTGCAGAGCTCTCTGGACCAGGAGCAGGAGAAGGGACAAGGTCCTACCCCACGTCCAGCCATGGCAGCTGAGCTCAGCTGGCAGGACCCTGCAGCCAGCTCCCAGGTTTGACCCCTCCACGTCCAGCGATGGGGATTTCTCAGATGAATGCTCCCACCCTGGAGCTCACTCCCCTTGGCAGCCACTCAGGCCTTGAGTCTAATGACCTTCAAGGCACTATACAAGCCTCATTCATTTTGCTTAACATTCAGTTAGCTGATTCCGGGTTTCTCCTGTAGTTTACTCTGAGATTGAGGCCTCCGTGGCAAACAGGAATGAGAAATATTCTTAAATTTTTCTGCAGAAGACAGCATGGCAGCAAAATCAATACTGTTACTCCATGCAATCTAAAACAAAAAACAATACTGAAATGTATACAGGAAAACAACCTTAAAATTGATAAACCCCAAAACAATGTCAGGGGTCTGCAAAGAGTTGACTGCCTCTGCTTTTCTCCTTGACAAAGAAAACATTTCAGACACAGAGCTGAGATACAGCAAAGGGCCAAATGAAAATGCCTTTTTTTTTTTTTTTTTGTAAAAACACCTGTTATGCTAAGGATGCAAGAAAAGTTCTTCAGTTTCTTTTCTCTCTGAGCAATTGCTAGAGCTGCTGCAGAGATATTTTGCAATTGTGAATACAAAAGGAGGTGGTTTATCAGGCAGTCAAGCTGTGGTTCC
Source organism: Buteo buteo (assembly GCF_964188355.1). Lineage (NCBI taxonomy): Eukaryota > Metazoa > Chordata > Aves > Accipitriformes > Accipitridae > Buteo > Buteo buteo. The sequence goes on along the minus strand of NC_134190.1, from coordinate 12,148,324 downwards.
CATGATGAAAGAGTGCGAGGACTCTGGCACTGGCATGCACATACCAGCTACTCCCTCATGTGATCCTCTGTGCTGCAGCTCACCCATTCTCTCTTTTTTTCCATATCAGGACTTCGTCCTAAAGTTTCTGAATGCCTTGCCTGTGGCTTCAGATCCTCTCCCATCACAATGAAGGGACTGCATCAGGGAAAGACAGCCTAGCTAAAGGCTCATGTCCTAGTTCCTAGGAGAAAGTCAGGGAGGGGAGAGATTTAAGGGATTTAAGGGATTTTTAAGTGTTCCCTGTAATTTTGCAGTTATTAATCATGTTCCAGCTCTCTAAGTGCCTCCAGCTCCTTCATAACTCAGTATGTACCTGCAGAACTCCAAGGGTTTCTATGGAGCTGCATAAGATGAAAAGAAAAAATACTGAATGCTTCCCAAAGTACTTCAAAATTAATTGGGTAGATTATGCTGTTGAGGTTTGTTGAGCTTTTCCAATAATCCTGACAATTTACATGGACCCAAACAGGGCAGAGCTGGCTTTCAGTGTCAGCAGGGTTGGAGCACGTTGCATTTCCTCAAAGATAAGAGAGAGAATCATTTCACACTTTGCCTGGATTTGCAGTAATACTGGAGGTATGTGAATCATGATGATAAATGTTGCAATGCACAGCAGACTCCTAATTCAAAGTCTTCTCTTTATGAAGATTTCCTATCTCTAAGAGAGTATGATGTAGCTCTTGGGTAGATCCCAGATGGTGGAAACCCACTTCAGCACAAACCCCAGCAAGACCTTTGTGGCTGAGACGAGTCCTCTTTTCCTGGGCAGACGGCACAAACACAGCTCAAACATGCTCATCCTCCCTGGGTTGGACCTGGTGAGTGAGACCTGGAAGAAGGAGGACACGAGTACTACACTTTTTGTGCTGCAGCCACAGAAAAGGACAATCTGTTGCATGGCTGACTCCTATTCACTCGGCCGTTAATGGTGCATCCATTGGGCTTTCAGCTCTGCAGATTTTCAGTTTGATCCCTGGTAAGGCAAGATAGCATTCAGCACACTTACAGCCTCACCGTTTGGGGGGAACCAGGCACAACCCTGCACCTTCAAAATCTAGATCTGCATCCATATTTTGTAGCTCTTGCCCCGCCCTGCTTTTCATTAATAGTTTTGGAAAATACCATTACAAGAAGAGGGGAAAATCAGAAGTTTCCTATTCTGCATGACGAAGGTCCCACTTGGGAAATCACCTACCTCGCTGTCCCTGCAAACAATATGCCAAGCATAAACATTTCACCCAGCTGAAAGCAAAAACAGATCCCTCTGCTAAACCTGCAGTTCCAGAGAAACATAAAAAGGCTTAAATGACATAGAGAGGCCAACAATGAACTTCAGCAGCATGACTAGGCACACTGCTGGGGAGCAGAGGGGAGCAGAGGTGGAAATGATTTAGCAAGAGTCCGTGGTGGGAATTCGAGTGACTCACAGGAGCAGCAGCTCTCGTGATTTCCAACCATCGAAAAATGCCCTTGGTCCCCGCGCCACAGTGTGGGTGTACGTACCGGAGGCATCTCAGGTTCCAAGTGGCAGGGGCGACCGTGGGACACCTGGGCACCCGTGGGACTTCTCCCTGCCCCTTCGATTCCCAGGCACAGCGGCAGGACCTGCACAGGCTCTGAAGGGCTGCCTGCGTCCCTGCTGCTTCAGGCGGGTCAGCACGGCCGGGGGGAGGCAGGTGCCCCCGCGCGGGGCGGCTCAGGGGTACGCTCTTGTAGGGGTACGCTGGCAAGGGGATCAGGGCCTGCGTGTTGCTGTGAAGACAACTTTGATCTTCTTCCATCTTCTGTAAGAAGTAAGGTGGTGGGAAGGACAGAGAGGGAAGAGGAGATCACAGAGCGTGTAAGCACCCAGAGGTATTGCCCACCACCTGGGAATCCCCCAAACATGGGAGAGGGCTTCCTTTGCCAGAAAGCTCAGCCAGCTGTTTTCCCAAAGGGCTCTTTGGGGCTACAAGTATCTATGCATAACAAGGAGCATCTTTTAGCCTGCTCTGCTTTTTATTAAGGACCTAGTCAGCACTTTCTTAATTCATTTAATGACATCTTTCTTTCATTTCCCAAACCCAGTCACGCACTGAAATCAGACTGACCTCAGTAAACACCAAAAAAAAGAGAGTATCACTCTTTTCATGGAAAAGCTTGGCATTATTTCCCAGTAACAACTGCAGAATCCTTATGGAAGAAGCCAATTAAGCAATAAAGCACAATAAAGTACAGCCTATTATGCTAACATAATAATTCACACCTACAGTATTGCTACTAGAATCACACCTGCAGTGTTACATAAAGCCAAAAGCCAGGAACTATTAAAACAAGCTAGCCATTTTATTATTACAATATAATTTGTGCCTGGGGATATACTGCAGAATTTATAAAATATTGATATGTATTTTTATTTGAGTGTGAACAAAAATCTGAATTTTAAAAGGGAAATGATCGAGTGGTTTAAGAGTAAAATCAGACGGAGCGAGATTCATTTAAAACTATACAAGGCAAAATGCTGACAAGTAGCCAGCGGGGTGGGGGTCTGCAGCAGAAGAAGAAAGGAGTGGATGAGGTGACACCATGGCATCTCGCATCTGCTCTGTGGCCTGCTCTCATGGGGCAGGTACTCAGCTGACCTTAGCTGGCAGACCTCATTGAAGCCAACAGAGCTATTATGTACGTAGAGCTAGCTGCTGGGCTAGAAGTAATTTGATGGAAAAAAATTAAGTGCTTAGTCAGGGTATCTATCATGCATTCCCTTTAAAACATCTCCCAGTGATAACTATCATAATTATACTTCCTTGCTCAGATCGGTTACAGAGGAATTAGGCTGCCCTCGTCCATTCTTGCTCTGTGGAGAGTTTCAGCTGAGTTGAAGGCATGGGACATGCCACTGCTCAGCTGTGTCAGCAGCAGGTCGCCCCATCCTAAAGCACTCCCAAACAAGGAAGAACTAAAACCGACAGATCCAGAGACAGTAAAGACTCCCTCTCTTATGACAGTCCCCAGATCTGCTGTTTTCGTATGCTTATGGCATGAATGGGGCTGGACATTCCCATTTCAGTTGGTTGCGAACAGAACCAGTTGCAGGATATAAACGGGGGAGTTGAGTGGTGCTCTGGTACTTGGGATATACATTTTCCTTTCAAAATTTTGGCAAGCCAGAGAGCAGATGTAGCCTGCTCCTGCTCTAACACCTGGTGGGTACTGGAGGGCATGGGGGAGCTGCATGCCAGCGTTCATTGTTAGTGCACCTGTAACACAGTGCCTGAAGCCATCCCTGGTATTACAGGCAAAATAAAGGCATTGCCCGTTCCCATGCAATGTCTAAGAAACTGTACTCGTTACTGTTGGCTCCTTTGGCAGGCTGGGACCCTGACTAACAAGCCCCACAGCTTCTGTGTCTCCTCATCGACCTGGTGGCCCGAGGCCGGCCACCTCAGCTCAGCTATCGCATCCTCCTCGTGCCTGACCTCCCCTGTGTCCTCTTACCTGTCTATCTAAAGAGCTGCCCCAGAAATAACCTTCCCCTCCCGCTGCTCTGACCTTGTCCCCGGGTGTCCCTGGGAGGCGACGGGCACACGAGATCTGCTGTGCAAAGGCTGCAGCCACCTTTGCTGGTAACACTTTAACTCTGAGCAGCCAGGCGGGCAGGCGAGAGGTCAGGACAGTCCCTACATCACCTCTGCTGACTGCGTCCATTCCTCCAGAGCGGCTCACCAAGGTCCCTCGTACAGCCAGCGTCCCATCACTGTTGTAAACCCCGCTAACCTCCATCCCACCCTTGTCCTAGCCTGCATCCCGCATCCCCCCTAAGTACCTTCGGGCCAAGGGCCAGCGATGGGGCTGGCCCGCCAGCAGGCACGGAGGACTGCAGGGGCACTCGGCTTCAAGCCATGTCCCTGCACCCTGGGGGGCTCCTCTGAGATCTCCAGGTCGTGCCAGTCTCCAGGAGTCCATATGCTAAAAGGTCTGGGGGCCCACCCTCTCCGCGAGGAGCTGAACACAGAACCTGGTGGAAACACCATAAATTACAGCCCGCAGAGTTGCTCAGGATTACCGCTAATTAGTTAAACAAAGCTTACCCGCTGTGATTTCTCTGGAGACTCAGTGGTCCCAGCCTCCACCACTTCAGCAAAGGTGCTGAGAAGTTATCAGCAGCACTTGGCTCAAAACTGGGCTGTCTTGCAACATTTTTCTGAAGTACTCTTTGCTTTGGCCTGTGGATTTCTGTGTGCAAAACAAAAAACAAACCAAAACACAACACAACAAACAAGAAGATAATTTCTAGGAACAAACTAATGGCTTTAGGGATCAAGTTGGGGGAAGGGGGTGAGAAAAAAAGCAGTGGGAGCTGAGGGACTTAAGAAATGCCTGGAGCATGCCCAGAGCTTGTGCTAAAATGAAACAGGGTGAAAATGGGTCAGATCTTTTTTTTTTTTAAATTTGTATTCTACCTGTTTAAGGGACTCCTTTAAAAGTTGTAACAGCCAAAACTGTGCTTCACAGCTCTGAACACTGAAGGGAAGTAAAAGTAATCTCATCTTTCTCTGCTTTTTTTGTGAAACGACATCCCTTTGCAAAGGCACAGTGCTGTGCTCTATTCAGTTGTAAAGCTGTACTGTTAAACTACCACACATACATACAATTAATTCTAAAACCTAGAAATATAGGGGAAGGGCGGGGGGGCACTCTATTTTTTTTAAAGAAGCCATTTCTAAAGATGTGGCAAGGGGAAAAAAAAAAAAGGCAGAAAGACACATTTTATATTAGGACCAGATGTAGAAAGGGGGAAAAAATTAGGTTTGTGCCAACCAGCATCGAGAGGAATATTTTATGTTTCAGCTTCGGAGTTGAATCTGCAGCACGCCACGCCACATGCTGATATCCATCAGTCTGATGACTACGGCGTATTAGCAGCATAACGCTTCTGCCAGCAGAGAGAAGGGAGTTGGTAAACTAAAAGCAACCTCTTCTCTCCATCTATTACAGTATAACCTTTTGGACAGTTAGTGAAAACCGGTTCAAACTCTGCTGTCGTCCAAACTTCAGACCCGTTGAAAAGCTTGCCTTGGCCCCAGGCCAAAGTCCAGTGTTTCATTACCAGTCTCATGTCTTTCTGTCCCTCGCCTTCCATTATCCACTTATTTTCTTAACTTTTTAGAAAAAAAAATAATAAAGCATCCTTATAGTACAACAACTATCTTAACAAATTCTGGTACACGTCGTGGACCTCGTTAATTGATTCCACATCCAAAACACAAGACTTTGGGCTATTTTTGTTGTTCAAAGCTGTACATTGGCCAACATCCTCTGCATATAATTAACCCCCTATTTCCATGGAATCTCTGCATTAACTTATTACAGACTTGGCTGGTAATGAACTCCCAGAAGTCCACATACAAACACTGGCCATTGGCTTCGCTGCCCACGTGGATTAAACAAAAATTAATCTCATCTATTTGGTTATTCATTTGGTGTCTTTAAATTGGAGGCGTTTTTCTGCTTCGTTTGATGCACACAAAGAAAGAGGGATCTGGCTACTGAACTTTATCCAGAAACATCCATGTGTGGAGCAGATTAATGGGAACTTTTCATACCCATAATAGCTTTACAGCAGCGAAGTAGAACACGCAGTTCTCCCTGGGTGACTATAATGCTCTGGGAGACAGGGAAAACAAATGTGGCAAGAAGATACTAATGTTTTGCTCATCAAGCACTGTGTAGTTTAGACATCATTAAAATGACATGTTTAGAACCGAACCTGGGAGGAAACTCGGCTACCAGGGGTAGTTTTTTTAATGCTTTTTTTTTTTTTTTTTTTTAGTGGAGCACTGAAGCTTTTGGACACTGAATAAAAAGAAGGATGTGACAGATAGAGATGTCCCAAAGCAGCTGCTGGTATCAAGTGACCATATGCAAAATGGTAAACGGGAACTGACAGGCAGGCTAGTAAGGAAAAGCAGTAGCAGCAGGGCTTATCGATTCCCCCTCTACCTGCTTCCTGCTGGAAATGGGGATTTCTAAATAAAGAGAGGAGAACAGCAATTTTTATACCACTTATAACTTAACTGGTAGTGAGAACCTGACTGGAATCCAAGAGAGCAAGGTCCTTCTCTGGGCTTTGCACTGACCACGGATCAGCCACCTTACTGCTGCGTGCCTCAGTTTCCCCATGGGTTAAGCCAGGGTAAGAATAACAGCATCCCCTGGAAAATGCTCTGAGAGCTACTAGGGGAGAAGACTGTAAGTGGATAACTCTAAATGAACTCGCTTCTCCCCTGCCTCCTCCCCACCTCATCAAACTCCTCAAAAAGAGGGTGGCTCTTGGGTTTGGGGGTAACAGTTTTCAACAGCACCCTTCTTCATACCATATGGGCATCGCTCTGGTCCATCAGGCCCACACGGAGGTGTCCTGAAGAGGTGTCACGGGGCCTCATGGTCTCTTCTCCCTGCCACGGACACAGAAGCTACTTCTTGGCATGAATTGACTTCGTCAGGTTAAAAACATCAAGGTCAATCCAGCTGCGCTAAGGAGATTCCTCAGCTAGGCCCTTCCAAATTCATGGTCTAACTTCAGCGGACAGTACTAGTCCAATTTCTCGCATGAGGTCCCAGCGTAGCAGATCTGCTCTTCCCGTGAACACCCCTCCCTGCCTCTCATGTGATTTTGGTCCCATTTAGAAAAAACTCATTACTTGGAAAGGTATTTATGCAAATTTTCCACTGGGGTTGGGGGCCCACGTGCTGTGAAAGCCCACAGTCCTGCCTAAGTCACCCTCTTGTACAGTACTCCTGTTGTTGTAGGACCTTCTGGAAGAGGAGCAGACCTGGCCACACGCTTCAGGGCCCTTGGGATTTCCCCCGGCCCCGACAAGTGCTCCTTTTCCTGCAAGCCAGGGACGGAGCTCCTCAGAGATCGGGACCTTGAATCCACCCAGGGGGTGGCCTGAGCAGCCTGGAGGACCGTCGGCAGTGCAGCCCGTCCCTCACACGTCCCTGGCTGCCAGCCAGGATCAGCGCGGGACAAAACCTCTGCCTTCTGCTGCAACGCCGCCATTTCCAGCCTGAGCTTTTCACGCTCACATGGTACTCACTCAGGTGATTAAAGGTTGGGGCAGCAATTCCCTGCCTACCGGCACCCAAGCCAGCTGGATTAAACCTCACTGGCGTCTGCCTACGTGCGTCAAAGCTTTGGGCGGCCTTGCGGACATCGCCTTTGACAAGCACGGGCAGATGGGCTCAGAGGAAGGCGAGCGTGGTGGCCCAGCTCCTTCTTGGAGGCATTTCTCCCCTCCTGCCCCCCACCTGTCTGGCCACCATCTCCCCCATGGAGCAGCACTGGGGCAGCAGACGGCTCTTCCCCCCCCATCCCCAGCAGCTGCTGTCTCCCTGCCACCTCAATGTCCCACTGGCGCGGGGAGTTACATCAGTGGGAAAGCAGCTGGGGTTCACCGGTGTATGGCAAGAAGCAAAAATGGTCAACGTGCCACCTCTGCAAATGGCAGGCCACCACAACACAGGGAGAACGCATGGGTGAAGCCCCTTAGGGAAGAGGGGGCTACCTGCCCCGCACCCCCAGCCTTGCTGGAGGGGAGCGGCAGGAGCCCTGTACCCCTATAATACCTATTACTTCAGATGTATCTGAACAGAAACTGTTAAAAACTGCTGAAGGGCCCAGGAAAAAGGAGTTTAGAGAGAGTGCTCACAGCTGTGGCCTTAAGTGCTCTTCATCTGAAAACCACCAGCCAAGCCCTGGCTCACACTGCCGTCAGTCTCATACCAGGGTGGTATGTCTGGGGTGCCACCATCACTCGTCTCCTGCAGATTGAAAGATGAGCAACAGGACCATGATCGGGCATCCCATGCCTTCTGCGAGGTTTTCGGGCTGGGCAGAGAACGGGCAGGCTTTGTTCGTCCCATGGAGGCCTCTGTCCGCTTCTGATGACCTGCCACAACCCACTGGCCAGCATCTCCTGCCAAACAAGCAGAAGAGCAGAAAGCAAAGGGTGTCCAGAAAATGGAAATCAGGCTTGAGGGCGCAACACAAAAGCCAGTGGGGAAGTGGCTGAGACCCACCCACTTCTTCAAAGCAGCTTTGCAAGTTCCTTTGCCACCAATATTTAACCAGTTGACCAGTTCATCTAGCTGGCAAGCATCTCCACTCCAGTCCTCCATGCAGTTGCTGCAGGGACATCAGCGCTGCTCAGGTGCACCCCGGCCATCTGGAAATGCACTGGGTCAGGTAGGGAGGCCATGCAAATGGGCAGCAAGGCACAGGGATGGACTAACTGTTCTCCAACAGAGCTGCCCCGCTCGCCTTTTTCCAGATGCAGGGCATCTCTGGCCAGGTAACAGAAAGCGGAGCACAGCTACGACCAGCCTAGGGCACAGCAAGAAGAGGAAGCAAAGCAGAAGTGGCAATTATGTTTACTGCATCTAAGCCAACATTTGAAGGACACTGCTGTCGTTGACTGTAAATAGTGCAAGATGGTTTCTGCAGGCAAACAAATCAGTTGGACGTGTCCAGGCCCGTGTTCATTACCAGCTTGGAGATGAAGTTGGTGGGATTCTTATGGTGCTGAATTACTTGGCTCATTACAAGCACACATTCTCATGTATGAGTTTTTGCACCCAAGTGCAAAAAACGGTGTGTAAGAATTGTGACTTCAAGAGCAGGATTGCGTCTAATCTAGCAGTCTTACCTTCTTTCACAGTTCCCATGAAAACAATGGTGCAATTGCCCTTTAATCAATATTTACTAATGCTTCTAAAATACTGGGAAGAATTTCGCTAATCATCCATTTCCTTACGCTTCGCAAAGGAGCTGAAATAAACCCTTAAAGAACTACAAGATGTGCAACAACTAGCAGAGGTCTGTAGGCAGCACCAGTTAAATAATCGGCCAGCAGATTACGGCACAAAAACCTTTTCAAAGGGAACTCGATAGCAGACCATTGCCAAGGATGCGATGAATGAAAATTGCCAAGTTGTCTCTGAGGAAGAATTTCACTGCCACTGAAGTCAATGAGACCCTAGGGGAGAGATTTAAGGAATTCACTTCTCATTCAGCCTGAAGTCTTCTCAAAGCAGCTTGGATATCCACACCGATATCCGAAGCCTCCAGATCAAGCACCCAGAATTCAGACCACCCACAGCTCTCACACACATGTTCAGGCCCCCCCAGCAGAGTCAAGGGGACCCCAGTGGATCCTGAGTTTCCCATTTCTCTGCTTCTCATATTTCCTGACCTCGTGGAAACTACCCTCAGCACAGGAGGGAGCTGTAGGCTGGAAAGGAAGACGAGAGGAGAAAGCAACTGCTCTTCAGCTCACCCGACCACCCTATGAGCCCATGCAGCTTTACAAGGAAGAAGATGAACCTTGGGGAACCTGTGGCACAGGTGATTGCCTGGTGACAGTGGTGACAATCTGCCACAGAGGGGTCAGAGGTCCCCCACATGGATGAATCTTGCCCCTGGCAGGTCCCCCAGAAGAGAAATCACACTTTGGAGGGAGGTCGAGCTGCGGGTTGCTCCATGGTGGGGTGCAGTACATCTTCCTTGCCTCCATCTTCCTGGCAATCCAGTAAAGAGTGAGCCAATGGAAACACTGACTGGAAACCCTGGAATTTCAAATGCTTCCCTGCAGTTTAAAACTTGATGGCAACCATCACACTCCAAATCAGGCATCCCATGACCCTCATCCATTTTTATCTTTACTCTCCCTACGGTGCTCTGGATGAAAGATACCAATCCATCTGTAATCACACACAAAATAATGCTACAAAAAGTCATGGTAAGCTTCTAGGACCCAGTAATTCCTATAAATCACATTCACTGTTTAAATTCAGGGAAGAAAAAAAGAAAACTGAAAGAAAATCTACAGTAAAAGCAGATGATGCTGTATCAGGCAAGACTAGAACTTCCCGATTTATCAGAGCAGTGTCAGCTGGGGTTTTAAAACCCAACCTCTACATGTCAAAAATATAAAATTTACAGCACAGCCAGGTTTCCAAAGGCTTATCCACGCAGTTGCAAGCCTTATGTAGACATGAGGAAGTTCCATCAGCTCAAAAAATAACATGATTTTAAAGTGAGTTATTCAGGCCAGCTCTGTGAATGTGTATTTCATTTTCAGTTGATTTTGGTTTAGCTTAAAATTGACTTCAAGATCGATTATTCTGGTTTCAAACAAAGCTGTCCACCCAGGGCTTTGTAACAATTTTAAACTTTGCTTTCAGTCATGGAAAGCAACTTTCCCACAGAGCCTAGGACAGGACAAGTTTTAATTCACACCTTTGTTTATTTGAGAATTCCTGTTTGGAGCTATTCTTATTTTAGAATAAAAACACTCATGCAGGGCCTCAAGTAACAAGAGAGTTTGAGCCCATGTAATTATTCCCAAACATTTTGTGTGTACGCCAGCTTTGTATCACAACACCCGCTCTATATGCCAGTTCTGCTGTAATGACATAACTCGCTGTAATAGATTATTTGGGGATTAAAAACAAAACAAACAGGTATTATAAGGAAAAACTATTGCCACATGAGGGCATGCTTCATCTCTTTCAGAAGCTTGCCTTTTCGTCTCAGATATTTAAGGCAAGTTACATTTTAAGACCCAGTTTTAGCAAAAGGAAAACTCAGGTTTTAATTATGATTTGCTAGGTTTCTTACATACCAGTTAAGTGCAAAATTGTCACAAACTTTGAAAAGAAATACTCTCTGCTCCCATCCGTGGATGTACTATTTCCCTGTGCTGACAGCAGCATACGCTTTGGTCTTAGGGCAGAGGAGATGAGCTATCTGGAATCTCAATGCATAATACTCAGGGTTTGTACCATTTGGTAAGAGCCCAGAAATGAATTAGGTCTGCAGATGGTACTGATGGGCAGCAAGAGGTTAATCTCTCCACCCAGAGAGCTGCACCAGAGCGGGAAGGATCCTCAAGGCCACAAACTTTCTCTGGTCCTCAAAGGAGGATTTTGGACCCATGGTAGAGTGATTAACTAGGAAACAACCGCATCCAAGCCTTTGAGTCACTAATTTTTCTTCTAGTGAGTCAGAGTATCTGCACATCCTTGCTGCCTGAAACTTCAGTACTTAAACACGCAATATCACACTTGAGTATCACCTCTGTATCATGGAAATTATTCTCCAAAACATTAGGTTTCACCCAGCTCTAGCCAACATCCACAGATGCTCAACATGCTACAGGACCTGGCCTCGGGGTGATTTGTTAAAATCAAACAGGAGGGTGTTTTCCCAAGCTCCAGAGGAGCAGGGTGACATGCCATGTTTCAGATGCCTGCCGCTCGCCTGACCTGGGCTCAGCAGACCCTGCCAGAGGAGCACCAGCTCCCGGAGCCTTCATCCTTGGCTGATCCAGGGAACCAGGAGGCTGCAGGGGCTCTAGCCCTGACAGCACCAGGCTGCCCAATTTTGGCAGTCTGGGCTTGTGCTGACTAAGACCTTTGCGCTGACGATAAGAGCCAGCTCACGGGTGAATCTTTCTTCAGCTTCTCCCTTTATCCCAGAGATGTAAATCCACTACGTGCGTCTTTCACCACCGCACCCATGCTCCAAGATGATTTCATCTTGCCATGGAAAAGACAGACAAAACACAAATGCTCTGATGCTTGTGGAAACAGGTGCAGTAAAAGCCATAGGCAGAGGGGTAAAAAAGTTGAGAGACAGGCTTTTAATCCAATAACCTGAACAATACTGAATTCCCACGTATTTTTGTTGTTGTAAACGTGTTTCAATTATAAAATTAAAAGATGCCAGGCTTTATGTTCTCACTGTAAAATATCATAGGAAAATGCACTGTGGTATTGGATGGAAGCATCACCAGTAATCTGTGCTAACAGTGACTAAAATTTTGCTCTTTCTTCTGTGATTTTACCAAGAGTAGTTTTGAATCTATGCCTCAGCACGTAAGTAACTGGATATTCATAAGCATCCACAGGGCCAGATACTTGTGCCCCTGGACAAGCAGACCTGAAGAAACAAGAACCCCGAATACCCACTTGCGGTTTAAGGAGGGATCAAGTTCCTCCCTAACTCCCTTGCCAGGCCATAAACTACTTTTTTTGTGCACGTCCCGGCTTCCCCGCCAGCTTTTTGCACCGCAGCCTGAACCCATCCATCCCCTTCAGGCCACCATGGCCCCGCGGAGCCCTGCAGCTCCCGGCAGGGCAGCAGCTGCCCGCTCGCTCCTGCCTGCTGCCCCTTCTCCGAGGGCTTTGCCCACCCACCCTGCCACTGGGACCGGGAAGGGCCGCAGTGCAGTTTGCTGACGGGGCAGAAACGGCAGCTGGATCCCTCTGCGCCCGCCAGAAATAAAAGCAAGGGCAGGGAGACGACCAGGCGGTCATCTGCTGAGCGCTGGGGGAGAGAAGTCCCTGCTCGCCTGCCTGGCCCCCAGCACACGCAGCGGCAACGTTATCTGCACCTCTGAGCGTCCCAGGCTCGCCCGGCGCCGGGAGATAAAGGAATCATATTGTATCTTTAAAGAGGGACGGGGGTGCGGGAGAGGCGGCCCGTGGCCCCATCTTGGACCTGGCAGGAGAAGGTCAGCGAGCGCGCGGGAGCAAGCGGCCGCAGGACGATGGGACAGCCGAGTCGCACACGGCGAAGACCAGCCTGGCACGGCCGGGGCGGCGGGACGGCCCTCCCACGGCTCCTCGGCCAAATGACGGACTACGTGCAGGGACGAGCTCCAGCGCCTGAGGAACAACCTTCCCGCCGAGCAGACAGAGAGGGAGGTGCAGGGAGCGGGGTGAGAGAGACTGACTGTCAGCCCGAAGAGCGCTCGGGGAGGGGAGTTCAATAAGACAGGGCTGGGCAAAGTAAAATAAGAAAGAACAAGGTAAAAATAGAGAGAGCGAAGTAAAGATAAATACGTGAAAAATAAATGGAATAGGATGGAGTAAAATAAAATAAACACATTTTAAATGTAAAACAACATGTGCTGGGGAGGGGGAAGGAGAACCAGCCACTTTCTCACTGGCTCTCCTGCCTCAGCAGCACGGTCCCGTCCCCGGTCACGGAGGGACGAGGGTGGGTCTCACGGGGCTTTATCCCTGGAGGAAGACCACCCAACAGACAGCGGGGGAGCTGGCCACCACCCGCGGCGCCCGAGGAGGCTGCCCATCTCGCCCTGACTCGCAGACGGCCATTTCGCAGGTGGCTCTGGCTGGGAGTCAACAGGAACCTGGTGTCCCAGTCAAAGGCTGGGGCGGCTCACAGGCCACGGCAGACTTCCCGGCAGAGCCGGTGCCGCGGGCGCTCCCAGGAAAACGCAGGAACGGATTTTTGTGGCGGGGGAGGGAAAAGAGCTTCCTTGTTCAGTTCATGCCCTCCCGGATTAGGCAGGAGGAGGACACTTGACATCTCCTGCCCGGCCAGGTGGCCTGTGCAGGTCTCTGCAGGAGACTGCTACCCAGCATGAAACCTCCAGGGAACACAACGGGGTGCAGGAGACGTCCTCTTTCCTGGGGCCGCGATGTCTGAGGCATCAGTTGTCTCACCAGCTTCCCCGAAAGGCCCCGGTAGGGCACGCGCAGCAGGGGCAGGCTGCAAAATCTACAAGCCCTTGATTTCATCGGGGCTTAGGTGGCATTTCTGACCAGCCACCGCTTCAGCGGGTGGCACTCTAGCTTGTGGGCCAGCACGTGCGCTTGGAGACCTCTCTGCCAAAACTTGCTGTTATTTCACATCACTGCAAGTGTTGCCTGTCTGGGAGGATTCCCTGATGGCTGGGAGGAAAGGAAACAACAAGCTCCCAAAAGCTTAAAAGGCAAAACCTCAGCAGCAGTCAGGTACTGAGGTTCCTTTGGCACCACTGAAAATCCCATCCTAAGTCCTCAGGCCCAGCACAGGCAGGTTATACAAGCTCACCTGCCTGTACACAGGCACCACTGTCACTGGGGCTTTTGCCCCATTTGCAACAATAAGTCTATTTATAAATCATCAGCCTCCTGTTCCAGCTCCACCACCAGTGCTTGGAGCACTGAGGAGCGAGTGCTCGCTAAGCGAGCCCCTGGGGCTGCGAGGCTGCCCCTCACCGCTCACCCCCGCTCCTGCCGGGAGCCAGCCCGACAAAAAGCCTGCCCATCCCAAAGAGGCTCCTTCTGCTGCTCCACCGACCGTCCGCAGCCTCGGTGGCATCAGCCACTCTCATGAAGCCGCCGGGCGTCGCGTGGCCGCAGCCGAGGTGCGAGCACGCGTTTTGCTTGCCCGATGGCTGGTAACCTGCGGCAGAGAGGCGGTGAACAGCTGGGTTGAGAAAGCCACTGGTGCTTGCCAAGTGTACGTGGTCGTCATAAAAAAAAAATGCTAGGCTTTCCATGGAGTAAGAGCTAAGCACGAGCTCCCACTTCAGCCCAGAGACAACCATGCCTGCCTCTCTCTCTGTGGAGGAGAATTCCTCTTTGACCAGAGAAGAAAACAGGGAACAGGCATAAGGAAAACAGCACATGGCAGCAATCATGGGAGAGTGGCAAACAGCCATCCTAATTGGTGGTCACAAAGCTGTCCAGCAGCTGCAGAGAGAGAGGAGCGGGGGGAAATGAGCCAGAGGGAGATGGAGCGGAGGAGGAGGGGAGGAAGCTTTAAAGACGAGCAGATTGAGGGCAGCCTCTCAAACAAGTCAAAACTCACTGAGACATGGCCACGACTCCCTGTTTAGCAGGAGGCATCCGTGAATGAATAAAAAGGAATAAAACCTGGACAACTAGGAAGTCGAAGTCAATCGGATTCATACATATTTAACAGGGACATTCATCTGAATAGAGGCCTGGCTGTAGTGCGCTGGAAACAAGTCACACTGCCTGGGAGGCTCACACAGAAAGCCTCACTCCTGGCCAGCACGGGACAGTGAGGCAGGGGATTGCTCGCTGTGCTTGGGGAAAAAGCGGCCCTGATGTGAACGGAGAAGATGAAGGAGCGGGTGTGATGCCAGGGAAAGGGCATCGCCCACGTGGGTGAGATGCCGGGAAAAGGGCATGCTCTCTGGACCCCGACCCAGGGAGGGCAGGAGAGACCGCGCTCCATTTCGCAGCTGAAACTCCACTCCTGGCACACGCTGCAGGGGACAAGCAGGGCTGCTGCCTGTGGAGCTGGAGCAGCCAGGCTGCAGCCCAGCAGACAGCGTGGTTGCCCAGGCTAGGATAGCCCCAGGAAAAAGCTTTAGCTCTCATTTTCTGGTCCAGAGCTCCTTCTCTCAGTGCAGCAGCATGGCTTCACAAGAAGCCCCAGAAACCTGAAGGAACATGTGCCAGGATCGTGACTGACGTCAGGAGGATGAGGGATGGAGAGATCACATCTCCTTTAGTCTCTACAGTGGCCTGGATCCAGGTATGGACCTGGGCTGTAAACCTATTGCCACACATTGCCGTGGGCCCTTTCAGACCTGGTTTAGTGGGATTCAAGTCTAAAAGAACCGTGCCCCATCAAACCACATTGCTTCTGCTCCACCTCTGCCTGGGCGCTGGCTGAACCGAAGCCCTTGTGCAGGGCTCTGCAATGGCATGTCCTGTATCAGAGTTGCTCCACAGGCAGCCCTCAGCAACCCTTGGCATTTGATGTGAACCCCATTAGTACAGAAATGGGAAACCCACTTGGGTACTACTGGCATGGGAAGCAACATCATGGGATTCCCCCTGCCTATTGTCCTACATTGGCACGCCTATGAAACACAAAAACAATTCCTACCAAGACAAGTTTCCTCTCTGTCCGGCACAGCCTGTCGTAGGAGTTCTGCAACCCAGGCTATGTCCTCACTGACACCTGCTCAACCTCAGACTCCTCCAGGGGTTTGCACAAGCACAACTGGCTGAACTTTCCAATGAGGCAGAGGAACACAGGCACTCTCATCCCACAGGAATTGCTACGTCTCTGTTGACACGGAGGCTGCTAGATGGTGTTTCCAGAGCAGATTTCCCTCTCTCCTAGATGTGGAGGCTCTCCCTTGGGGCAGAAGCAATGGCTTCGGTCCACTCTGTCACCTGTGGCAAGCATCAGCCAGACAAGGAGAGACTTTTATCTGGCAGATGGGAAGCAGGCCGTAGCTGAAAAAAAAAAGGGGAGCACACCTACAGCACGTGACAGTAGTACGTGATATGTTCCAGAGATACGTGAAAATGACGGTTATGAAAGAATCAGGAGGGGAAAGGAAAGGAAAAAAAAAAGTCTTTTGGCCCGTGTCCAGGGGGAAAGGTTCATTTCTGTCATCAGACTTACTGGTTCAACCTAGGGAGAAATGCAAACAGCATCAGGTCCTCCCTCCGCAGAGGGAGAAAGCAGGGTCAAAGGCAGCACTACCTCTCCTCTCCCTGTGCGTGCCACCTGCCTCAGCCTGACCTGAGGCAGGAGGTTGTCCTGAACTGCCATTGTGGCCGGGTTTAAGGAGAACAGCAGTAGTCTGGTGATGGCTGCATCATGTGGGGAATCAGAAGTACTTTTGCCTCAGGCACCACGGTAAGCTCAGTAGGAACCAGTTTTCATGCATCAGATATATTACATGGATGCCACACATCCCATTTGGCAACTCCCTCATGTATTGAAAGCTTCTGGACAAAGGGACTCCAAACTCTCTGGATCTGGCACAGCACTCGCCGGGCTTGCATTTAGACTTACATTCTTGGCCGGCAGCCCTGAGTGCTGGGAAGGAAGCATCCTTATCCCCCCCTCTCCTCCCTCCTTCCCCCTCCTGCCCCCAGACAGAAGGCGTATTGGATCGCTCCTCTCCGCGGGTGAGGGAGTGCTCTTCTTCTGGAATCACATCCTCTGCATGAGGAGCTCTGCTGGTCCTGCTTTTCTCCATCCACCAGGAAAAAATCTCTGCTGGAATGCTGTTCTGCTGGAATCAAAACACATCACAAAATCCAGCTGATTTCACCAGGATTTCCCTTAAGAAGAAAATCAGGAAAACAAAGAGTTCCAGTGGTGTTGGAACATTTTTCAGCATGTTTGAAATGCAACATAGCAGCTTTTTTTTATTATTATTTCAAAACTACTTTCATTTTAATTTTGTGTCTGTTTCTATTGCATTAGGTAAGCCACAAAACTCAAAATCAAAACTTCCAATTGATCCAAAACAAAACAAAAACAAAAGTTCGGAGTGAAAAAACAGAAGGTTTTAAAATTTGCCAAATCAAATTCTGAAAAGTAAAAATCCTCTCCAAAACCGAACCTAAATCTGAATTTTCACCCTTTGTACAAATGTTAAACATTATGTGAATATAATTCTCAACCTGTGAAATCTCCTGGTGTAGATAAGCCTTTAGTACTAGGTACGATGCGAAAAGTGCTGTATTGTGTAAAAAGCTGTTATAAAAGAGTTATAACTCCAGTAAGGGGTTCTACCAGTACAGCATCTAAAATTTTTAAAGTGTATATATTTTATCACCAATAAAATTATACAGCCATGGGACAAGCTATCTGTACATCAGGATTTACAGATTTAGGAATTATATAATCCTAAATGATACTTCCCAGCATCAATCCTCTAGACCATGTGACTTTTCAAAACAGGGAAACAACTTCAGCATCTTATTAACTCTCTCCTCATGTGCATGCATGCAGCTCCATTGGTCTTACAGGTGTAAATTAGGGCACGATTTGGTCCATGACATCCACAGCTGGAAAGAACAACTGCAAATCCTAGAAGGAGAGGGGAAAAAAGAGACAAAAGAAACCTAAAACAATTAGTGAGATTAGAGACAAAAGAAAAATAATAATGTTGACAAAAGCAATGCTGTATGTTAACTTGACCCTAAATAAAACCTTAGATACCAGCTAGTAGGTACTCTGTCGAAATCACTGAACTGAACACTAAAATAAAGCCACTTTGGAGGGGGCAGCAGCTTTAAACCTACAGAAAGCAGCTTTACATACCAACCGCAGGCAGCAAGTAAAGAACACTGTGTTTAAGCAGAAATTGCAGGAAGTGTGGGGGTGGCAATAGCCATTTGCCACGCTAGACTTTAGTGGAGGACACTGCAACCATTCCTGTGGCTGGTCCTGGGAAATCTCCGTGCCGTGGCAAGATACACCACCAAGGCGCACCCTGCTTTCCAAGGGCTTGGCAGCTGGGCTTAGGATGAGCCTCCTGGAACCGCCAGGGACTGAAACAGAATTAGAAGAGCCAGAAATGAAAGGTGAGATCTTGGACCAAATACAATAGATCTTGGATGCTGTACAAAAGTTACAGAGATCAGATGTCACCCAGTGATTAGGGGAAGATGGGATAACATCAAAGAGAAGGTAGGCCAGCTATGTTAAGAGGAAGAAGACTCCTTCGATTATAGCCCAGACCTGTGACTCAGAAGACCTAGTTTATACCTTTGGCAAAGCTGAAAACTTCCTGTGACACCTTAAGCAAACCAGTTTGCTCCTCGATACAACAGGATAATAATTTATACACTCCAGAGCTTTAAATTAACTGAAGTTCATAGAGTGCTTGGAGCTCCCTAGGTGATAAGTGCTCTTACCTTAAAATACAGCAACGAAACCCTGCCATCCATCCACTAGGCACCGTGGGAACGCTCCCAGTAGGGTACCACACACAGCCAGCTCCCACTGATATAAAACATGCTTTAGTGCTTGCTACTTGGTGCCATTGACAATAAGGTGCCAGCACACTGCTTCCTCCTTTGCTTCCTATCCGTTATAACTAGCTATATCCCACCACATTCTTCATGAATGGAAACTATTCATATCGTTATACTAGGTATAGCCAAGTAAGCAGGAAAAAACAGAAGATTTGCTAGCAGATGCTAGGGGAAGGGAGGAGGTGATAGCAATCAGCAGCTTTGGCAGCTATGTAAATGGTACCAGGCATGGCAATTTCATTAAACACCTCCCTGTCAAGAAAGCCAGAAACATTGGGATTCATATTTAGAGAAGGCTTTCCAACATGCTGTTGGCTCTTATCTTGACCCAGCATTGCATATGCTATTCGTCACAGGCCATGACAGAAATTGTAACAGCATCAGCAGCAACTAGAGTAGCAGAATTTTCTGCATGGAAGAAAAGGGAAAAAAAAAATATCTAAAAAAACACCAGTGTTTACAATGAATAATGTCAGTTGTTCTTCAGTTTCCACCTTCCAGTTGGAGTTATTTGGCTGTGACCTGATGAAAGCACTTTCAGAATATCAGCTGGAAGAAGGACAGCATCCAGATGTATTTGACAGGAGTAAAAACCTGTGTAAGCCCTACGTTTCTTGTGTAAAAGTCACCACCCCAAAATAGCTTGTGATCTAGTTATTTTTATTTAGAGAAGAGCCTGTGCCTTGAGTTTGGATCCAAGTCTAAATTCCACTAGAGTTTCAGGCTGTTGTTAAGGTAGGATGCTCCATTCTGGCCCAGTTCAGAAACAGGATGACCAGTAAGTTAGGAATCTTGTTTAGAGCCAGACTCAGACATTAGGGTGGCCCATTTTAACACGTTTGTGTCATGTTATGACAATAAACAGTAAATCAGCAGCTTTACAGGAAAGGGCAGGATTTTTCTTGATGAAGGGAGAATTTTAAAACTGTGTGCTCATTTCCATGTTTCAGAAAGGCTGCAGGTTATTTCTGGGATGCTGGGAAGACTCCTGAGTCCTCAGAGGGGACCATTCAATAATGGAAAGCACATTTCGCTACCTGAAAATCATAGTAGTGGGTACTATCAGCTCTCTGTGTTGAAGCACTACCAACACACAGACATGTTTACCACTAGGCCACACACAGTGTTACAGCTTGCTCCATTTTGCCTGTGCATGCATCAAGGATTCTTCAACAATTCCGTATTTTTGGATCTGGAAACCCTGTAGGAACTCCAGGATATCTTAAAAACCACCTGCACATTTTCTTCCCACTTCCTGCCATTTCTGAATGATCCCTTGAGCACAGGAGCTTTCTTCTTTGCCCCAACTGGATATTCTTAAAGATTTTTTTATAACTTGCTGGTTCAGCTTTAACCACAGTGGTACTAACATAGTAATTAATACCAATTTCTTGTAAATGCTCTGTTAGTAAATTTGGATAATAATGACCTCTTAGTTACCTGGGTTTCTACCACACTGTGTACCCATCCTAGAGCTCTTGCTTACACAGGAGGCCAATACAGCTCCAAATACTCCATTTTAGTTGCTCATGTAACAAACAAGTACTTCACACGTACTTTACACACGTGCTTGGCACAAAATATCCAAGCACATATTCACACAAAACAGGAGTAACATAGTCTATTCCAGTAGATGTATCCAGTCCCACACACGTGCCTTACCTATTTTCAGACCTGTAGGAGGCAATGCAGGAACTGTCTGGCGCTGTGGACATGTTCTGTGAGAAAGGCTACAGCCTTCTTCTCTCCTCTCCATCCTTTTTAAAACTCAGGGTAAGGTTGTACTAGTAAACAGCTCTCTCTTAAAGGTAAAGCAATGTCAACTGGGTTAACACTACCTTCGTCAGCACTTAAAACTATCTGAGAGGCTTCACCTGACAGATTAAGAAGACCTTGGACCACCTTTTCTAATAGCAGAGCAAGGAGTACAGGCGGCATCAGCAGAGGATTCGTAGCAAGCATCTGGAATGGCTGTAAGATCTCCAGCCAGCTCAGCTGTTTGAAAATAAATGTCTGTCCGCAGCCTTATGGAACTGAGCTGGTACATCTTCAGACATCCCTTGCATAAATGTCTTGTACACTCAAAGAGATTTATGATAAACACTTGCTCTTTCCTTAACCTCCAAAACCTTTTCCACCTGCTGAATAACACAAGATTCTTTCCCCTCACCCAGCGTGTTCAACATCTATATAAAGCCTCTAGAGAAGATTCGGTGGCACCATGGACTGACTTGTCAGCAGTACACATATAACACCCATCTCTACATCATCTTCACCTCCCATGCAAATAACACCATTACCCAGCTCTTCAAGGGCTTGGCTGAGATCAGCAAATGAATGAAGAACAGTTGGCTGAAGCTGAATCGTCGCAAGAGCCTGGGCTGATGATGGTATAGGAAAGTATTTTACATTTCCATAATGTCAACCATTCCCCATCACCGGCATTAAGACTAATTGAAGATTTAATGTTCATCTGAACTCATTCATCCTGGAAACCCCAATAACAGTTGCTGCAAAAGCCTCAATCCTTCAGCACTATTTCTGATCAGATTACTTGCTAGATTGAACTTGGCCCTTATGCTTAATTTCTACAACCTAGCAAATTTAGAAATGATACCCCATACAAGAATGCTTCAGTCCATTTATTCAGCAGTACAAGACCACCAAACAAGCTTGAGCTTTGTTCTTTGCTCTGCTGACCACTCAATCCCAGATTAAATTCAAGGCTTTGCCCTTATGTTCAAAGCCTTCATGACCTTAGCAAAAATTGGTTTAAGGACATCCACACGTCTAGTATTATACTGAAACCTGACAGTTACATTGCTCTGTAACAAAATACATACCCAATTTGAAGGGTGTGTGCACCAGGGACAGAGATTGCCTACTGCCTAGGAACTCCTGATCATCTGCGGGAGACAACCATAAATCTCAAAAGTGTGGAACAAAAGAGAAACTCCAGTTTTTCAACCCAGCTTTCCTGTCTCTATTCTAACCATATCAAAACCACCAGTACAAACAAGTAGTCCATGACTGACAGACAGGATGAAGTTTGAATTCCAAGGGTACACTTCAGTGGAGGTTCTCTGGTGCCTGATAAAAAGTGAGCTGAAGTGGCAGCACCTTGATGCTTCTAGCACAAACAGGCTCTCTTGTGTACCCATCTGCCTCTCTCTTTCAACCTTATAGGAACTTCACTTTCAGATCTATATTCTTTTGCCAAATTAACTGACCAACAGGCTCACGCTTTGGGGGAGGTGGGGAGGTAGGGCACATGGAATCACATACACAGACAGACATACACACAGAGCACAAATTCAGAGGCATTGTTTTACTAGGAAACAGTTACTGGCAAAAGTACCCTATGTAAAAAATAGGAGAGCAAAAGAGAGAAGAATGTCAAAGATGCCTTGTGTTCATTTTCATGAGCTCATAAAGTAATTGGAGGCAGATACATAAAGGTATCCAGAAACATCTGAGGAGTCATTGCTTTCCAAGACACCAGTGACCGTCAGGGACTCAGAACCTGGAGAGAATCACAAAAACATTTTCAAATGACAAAGGAGTCACTAATGACAATCAGATCTGAAATAAATTTATTTCCTCCTAAAACAAACACAAACACAAAAGCTGCTTTTCAATTATACAAGATGCAAAACAAGTCAAAAAGTCTAGGAGATACCACTGAACTACACCTGAATCTATGTCCATAATTCACTGCTACACAAGGAGGGGCCCTTGTTTTAAGGTTGCATTTCCACATTACTTTTGAATATCCTGACCAGTGCTCAGTTGCAATATATCTATGTTTAAATTGCTTGCCAAGGAAAGTAGAACAGAGGTACCTCAACAGGGGAACCAACCAGCTGTGTATCTAGACAATATTCAGAATAAATGCTCTGATGATACAGAATCCTCATGATGCATCCAGCATTGCATGAACCCCCCAGCTGGTTTTGCCTGGAAGGAAAAAATGTGTGTATGAGCAGGGATACTGTTCAGAGACACTAAAACAGGTTTATAATAGTCCATCCTATTTGCTTCAGCACCAAAATAAGACCTGAAGGATACACGTCAGGTATTTATTGCTGACAACAACTGGCAATAACTTTGTGCATTTCAAATGCCAGTCGGACAACTTTTCAAAGGGCTAAAAGGTGCGCGAAGGTTGAAAAGCTTGGAAGTCTTGCCAAGGATGATAAAACTTTGCTGAATTTGTTAAACTTATGTTCACATGAAATTTTCACCACAACTGTTCAACTTGACATCTGCCTAAATTTGTACAGACCTTTGGGCTAATCTGACAAGAAGTAAGTGACCAAGCAAACCATCAGAAGAGAAACCTGGAATCACTGAAGAGGCCCACTTGAAGCCTACGCCACGGTGGGGTTGTATCTCTTCAGGCTCTTCTAGTGGTTGATTCTAGCAGCAACATTTGGGTTGGCACACCGTGCCAGTGAGTCAGCATTTTTAGGTTACAACTGAGAAAACAAGCAAAAAAAACAAGCAAAAGCAAATCTATGCTGGTTTAATTATTTGGTAAGGCAGCTAGCATCATCATAAAAGTGCCTAAATTTTAGTGCAAACCAACCTTGTCCCCATTCTCTCCCAAAACTCTCTCTTCTTTTCTTAAACTGACAATTCAGAAAACAGCCAGGGTGCTGCTGCTTTCTGCCTAGTATCCTCTGCCCTGCTTGCACATGTGCTTATCCAGTAACAGGCATCAATAGTGAAATGGGATTACGTTCCACTGGTTTAGAGCATGAGCACAGCCCTGGGTGGGGCTGCTGGAGGATCAACTCTTAATAAGGTGTCCAATTTATAATCTAGCAGGGCGAGGAGCAACTGGCTTTCAGAATGAATAGCTCTTCTGTGTTACCATCTCCTGAGGCTCGTTGCCTGGCCAGCCCGCCTCATCCTTTTCTCTCTCTCTCACACAGATGTTACTCTTTTCACTAACTTTTTTGCCGTTTCCCAGACTGGAAATATAAAGAGGAAGGAAGACAAGAAGTATCCACCCGTATGTGGTCGGACACCGCAAACTGCGGCAAAATGAACAATCTGCTAGCTTAATAGGAAATAACCCCCTGGCATTTACTTATTCCAAGAAGGTTTCATTTCAACCTAGGACCCTGCTCCCAGGGATGGCCTTCGCGCCGAGAGGTGCCTTTGTAAGGGATGTTCCGCGCACCGAACCCGATCGGTGGGGCGCCAGGCGCTACGCACGGCCTGCCGCCGACGGGGCGCGGGGGAATGGCCGAACGCCGTGGAGGACAGGAGATAAGCCAAGGGACGCCATTCCCAGACTGACGCTCTCTCTGGCTTCGTCTTAAACCTCTTTCTCCTCTTAAATGACGTCTGGTGGCTCTGCCGAGGAGCTCGAAGTCAATAAACCGATCCCGGTGAACAGCCAGGTCGGTTCCCTCGGACGTTATTTGCGCCACACGCGCGTCCCCGAGATACCACAACCGCCTCGTCCCCGAAATACCACAACCGCCTCATCCGCCGCGTCGACGTTTCCCCCCCCCCCCCCGTGCGGAACACTACGGCCACAAGCATCGTCCTCACGGGTAGCCGGGTCGCACCGCCGAGGCCGGCCGGCCCGCAGGCCAAGACCACCAAAACCGGGAGGGGGGGGGGGGGCTGCAGCAGCCGAGGGGGGGGCAGCGGGCCGTGCCAGCGGGGCGGGGCGGGGCGGGCGGCCCCGCCCCCTCCCGGCGCAGCGCACGGCGCAGCACCCCCTGGCGGCGCGCAGGAAAATGGCGGCGGCGGTGAGGGAGAGGGGGGGGGGGGGGGGGGGTCCGCCCGCCTCGGCCGCGGTCCGGCCTTGCAGAGCCTGGGCCGGATCCTGCCTGACGGGAACACCTGCGGCGGCAGCAGCGGGCCAGAACGGGCCTTGAAACGGAAGCGAGTTACGTCCGTCACGGCCCTAAGCAGCGGTTTAAAGAAGCGTCGTGGCGTACCGGGCGGGTCGGAGGCGATCAGAGCCGCCGATGGAGGAGCAGCCGTCCTTCGCCGCAGAAAGACCCGCGGGAAGACCGGGCGTAGCGGTTCCGCAAGGACTGGCAGCGCAGTCGAGCATCTCTCTCTCTTCTTCAGTCTCCGAAGCGGTTCTCTGGCCAAAGATTCACCCGGCCCCAGGAGACTTGTCGCAGAGCCTCCCGAACCTCCAGCAGAATCATTTAATAGATTTCCTTCCCGTGGTAATCATCTAATCCGACCTCTCGCAAAGCATAAACCTGTAGCGCGCTGCATTCTGGAATGACTGCTCCTCAGGGCCTATAGTCCTCCCTTCTTTCTGTCTCTGTGCTGGCACTGCATTCTGTAGAACGACTCTTTCCTGTCTGCAGCACTTAAAACAAAAAACCCTTAAATACAACTCTACCTGAAAACTTTCCATCATTCTGTGCTTCCCCCCCTTGCCAAAGCAAAGTGAAAGGTGATACAACCAGCCACTTGATCAATCTTTGTCAGGGTCAGGGGCATCTGGCTCCTGTAGGATTTTTTTATAGTAGAGTCTGTTTCTAGGACCATTGGCTCTTGTGCAGCAGGATGCTGTTTTCAGGATCTGATTTAAGCTGAACTCCGAAAGACCACAGAGAAAGAAGAAGCAGGGAGCGTGCACTCGACTTCCTGGAAAAGACACCCAAGCTGTTCTTATGGCCTCCTGCAACCGCAGTCCGTCCTGCCCAGGCTCCACGGCTCCTCCCGGCAATTGCCAGCACTGTGGGCTCAGAGGGCACGGGAAGCGGCCCGCAGCTGGCCCGGGGAGCCTGCCTGGTTTGAGCAGTGAAATGCACAGTGTTTTCAATTAATAGCCTGCTCAGCAGCCACATCGTGGTCTGTGAGAAATGCTAAGTGTCATTAGCAGTCTCTTGGTTCAAAATGTTTGGGAGGGCCACTGTTCTGTCCCCATCCTCACGGGGTCTTTGCATCTGGGAGGAATGCCTGGGATGGAGAACACAAAAGGACAAGCTAGACCAGAGTACCCGTTATGCCATTGAAAAAAATGAAAATAAGATGTCAACAACTTCTATGGGCCTAATTGTTTCTTCTCAAGCAGATTGTTAGCTTATGTGAATCAGGGTAGCTCTACCGAGTAAACCAAAGAATGGAAAGGGGGAGGGGGATAGCCTTGGGATCAGAAAGGCACAATGTGGGTCTTTACCCCCATTGCTTGCTAGCTACTGAGTAACATTAATGTATTGCCACCACCCCCCGCCACCGAGAGATAGCGGCACTAAGAGAGATGAAGAGACAGGGTGGCAAATAGTAAGACTGCGTTTCTGCAAACACCACCATGCAAGGCCACCTGAAGGATCGGGCCTCGACTCCCTCTCTCTGCAACTCCTGCTCTTGCCCTACTGCTCAGCTCTATCGTGAAACTGAACTGCACAAAACTAAGCTGATTAAAAACCAGAAACGGTTATTTTCTGAGCCAGATTGCTTCCCTGCTCTGGTCCACCTCACAGCCACATGCACTCTGGACCAGGTATAAAGAAAACACAACTGCTTCTTTCAGCACCAGTGCCAGCTTGAAGAGTTTGTCAAACTGCAGCCTGGTGAAGCACTGGGAAATCCCACAGAGAGCAAAAGAGAAGGAAGCTGTACTTTAATTTCAGCAAAACACTGGACACAGACAAAGAGCACGCAGTGAGTGAGTGATGCAAATGCACCTAGTCAGATCTCTCCACTGGACCTTCAAGAGAAAAAGGGGTAAAACATCAAGCGCAAAGGGCAGCCTGAGTTCTCCAAACACAAAATCAGGACAAGCCAAATCCTGTCCAATTGCACAACATTAAAGAGCGATTCTGTGCTCTCTTACCTTGTGCTAAGGGAACAGCAATGTTCTGACCTGCAGTGATTTATGTGTAGCAAATTCGTGCTCATAAACAAGAGAGGGGAACCAAAATCTCATGCCCTAATCCTTCCAAGCAAAACCAAATTCTTTATGGGCAGCAAGCTTGCTGTTGAAGGAGGTAATGTTTATCCTTATTTGAATCCAATAAAAACACCAAAACAAGAGAAACAATGCTCCAAGAGCTCTTCTCTGTTACATTTGCAAATAATGCTACAGAAAAAAAAAAGAAGAAATTAATTGCTTCACATGCTTTACAAACATTAATTAATTTAGCCTGATGTCTCCCCAGCTGGACAGGTGTTATCATCTCCACTGAACATATGAGCAAGCTGAGTAAGACAGAGCCAGCCCTGTTTTTTCTAAGTAGCATCTAATTTTCAGTGCACTTCTGTGTACGGGCAGCTTCTGTTAATTTTGGCTAGAGCTGTAAGGGATTAATATATGTACAAGACAGATTCTGGGTATCCCAAGCTACAGGGCTAAAATTAAAGCTCATGTTTGAAAATGTGAACCTAAAGGACTTGCCCATGGCTGGGCAAGACAGGAAATCTGTTGCAGGATCAGGAAAATAAGCCAAGTCTTCAGATTCCTTGGGGCTTGTCTCCACAAGAAACGTAGGGAAACAACATAAAATTGCAGCACACCAGAAACGTTCTCCCCAGGTGGACCCTTCGGTGTTCACTGCTTTCAAAGAGTAAATTTTAACCCCTCCATAAATTCATCCCTTCCCCACGAACATAGAGAGAGACCCACTTCTCACTTACTGCTGAATAGCGTAGCTTGTTGCCACTTTCTAAACTGAAAGGTGATGGTGACAAGAGAAGGATGTGGTGACTCAGGAGGTAGCTATAAGAAAGCAAAGGGTAAAGTTTCACTTTGGTTTCAGCAGAAAACTTCCCCATGAAGATGCTCTTTTTTGTAATCAGTGATGAGTAGCTTACCTGCATTTCAAAGAGGGGTGAGCTACCTCCCACTTAGCATACACAAAGATTATGTCTACCCGTTTTAAGCAGACACAGATGATCTGAATAGCTGCCCCCATTAGCTGGAGCACAATACCAGCCCAAAGGAGGAGCTGTGTGGTTTCATGCTAGAAATAAGCAGCAGGTTTCTCTGCAATAAACTCTCTAATCTAACAACGTCCAAGCACGGGGCTGGGCTGCAGATGCACATCCTCCCAAGCTAAGGTGCTGGTAGAAAAGGCTATCCTTCCAGCCTGTGATTACCATCCTTTCAAGTCTGCTTTGCTGAATTGTGCTTGAATGCTTCTCACATTTTTTCAGTCTGAATGAGGTAGGTTAGCAGAGGTCTAGTATTTCAATGTTATAAGCTTCCCCCCAATGCAAGATGGGAAGTGGTCACCCTGCAGCCTACTCCCTGGATCTGAAGCAGCAGGCACCTCCAGCGCCAGGGAAGAGCTGGAGATGGTAACTTCTGCCACAGCCTACATGAACATCTAAAGCCTAAGTGCAGGGTGACAGTGTCCAAGAAGTTCATACTCTGTCTTGTCGCATGCCAGCTTTCACATGGAGATGAGCCTGGTGCTAATGCATTAGGCTTGACTAACATTTTAAATGGTGCAGGCATAGCTTTGCCATTATTTAAGTTCTCAAACTGGTATGATATAGCTTAACTGGTAAAAATCGGTGTAGGCTAGGTCTGCCAAAACTGGTGAGTCCAAAGGAACCCTGCAGTGAGGATGGCAGCTGACCACAGAGTGACCACCCAGTAGGTGCGTACACTGTACAGGCAGGTGTAACATCACTTTATGGTCTTGGCGGACTTGAAAAGAGTAGGAACACCAGAACAGATGTAACACTGTTTTTTGCCACAGGTTATGGACATACATCTGTTCAGATTGAAGCAGAGCCCCTTGGTGTAGCTCCCCCTCACGTACCCACAGAGACACACCTGCTGTCCCATGACACCGAGTCAAGTGTTTGTGTAGCTGAGCTCTAAAGATTTTTCTAAGGACCTTTGGGTTATAAAAAAAAAACCCATACATCCTCCCTGAAAAGCACCTCTTTTCTCTTAAGTGGATCATTTCACAGAACTGGCTTAAAGGGCAGCCAGACAAACAGCTGAATCAGCACAGCCAATGAAGCAGTAACCTGGGGCAGCGGAGAAGGAGCTGACCGGAGGAGCCACCTCACTCAGCTGCAAGCTAGAGCAGGACATCTGACTGGAGCCCAGCTCTACCAATACTTTCCAAAGTGTGTGTTTTGGTTGTATTGTTGGTTTGGTTTTTTTTTCCTTAGGTTTCCTAAGGAGCTCAGGCTTTTGCAATTGCTCTGTCCCTCAGTCTTCCTGTAATCCCTTTCAAATCTGCTGTCCAATCTCAGTCAAATCTGAAAGAATCTCGAACATAGCATGTCCCTCTAAATCAGCCAGTGTCTGGGTAGAAGCCCAAACCCATGTCCTCTGCAAGGAGAAAAGCAGGCAAAACTCAGCTGCTAGCCAGTGCTGCCAGTTAGCTGACACACAGGGCTATAGTTTCAGAGGGACAGGGAGGGAGCTGAGGTGGTGAACCTGATGCTCATCATGAGGCCAGGCTTTATCACTTTGATTGCTCATGCACAGCCTGCTTTAATCCAGACTTAGAAACTTATGGCATGTAGAATTCAGTGCGTACTTGTGTTTTAAAATACAGTATCCTGTCAGAAGTTCCTTCTGTAAGTCATTAAGGTGTAGTTAATACTTTAACTCCATTCGGTGATTTCTGTATCAGCCTACTGTAAGGTTGTCTTAACACCACCAGTATTACAGATATCCATAGTGCAAAAAGACTGATATTTACTTCTGTGCAGGGGCTCAAATGTACCATTTGTGCAATATGATGTCTGATACTGTATTTATATTGCTAAAATGCATTTTCTGGGGGGAGCTCAACACAGAGATGAATTCCATCTAACATGAGAGGAAAAAAATAACTTGTCAGTCGGATAGGTTATTCACCGATCTATAAATCAGAAAGAATAACAATGCATACTGTATTCCCGTCTGTTCCCACACACTCCTTCTTGTCATCGCAAGAGGTCTTTAGTACCCTGAAATATAGCTTTACAATAAAAATTAATTGAAAGTGCACTAGAATCATTAACTTTTGGAGCTTCACAGTTTGCCCATCCTTAAATAACACTGGTTATAAAATCCTGTTTGTGCTACAATTCCTTGGCTCTCCGCCATGCAGCATGTATAGAAATCAGCAATATGTGCAGCAGGGACTTAGCTGGCTATAATATGAGTGCACATAATGGACTTTCTTCTTTAGCTCAGCAGCAAAACACTGACTCAGATCTAGAGACCGGTTATAGTCCCAGCGGCGTTTACTCCGTGTAATTAGCAGTATCAAGTGTGTTGTCTTTTGGGTAGCCTGATTGTTTCCATATGCACAAGTACCTTCTGTGAACGTAGACGGGGCAAGAGGCAGACAAGCATTCAAAGTGCGCACAGCGCTATGGGAAGCACATATGTTTTAAATACATTATCTCTACAATTAGGAAGAGTTTATAAATCGGTCATATAAATCTTCAAGAACGGGGCCAGTGGAGAAAGAAAAAGTCCTTCTTTCCAAGCAGGAACTTTGCCTGGGTAACTACTTGTACCCAGGTCCCGAGATGGAGCGGACGACTCCCTGCTTGTTGATGGGAGAGCAGCATGAATCAGTAGCTCACGCGGAGCGAGGAGCCTTGCTCCAAAGCCGGTGTGCGTTGCTCCAGGCGGGAGAAGGCTGTTGATGCTGTGTCGGAGCCCGGAGGAAGATCAGGCCAGCGTTTGAGGTGGGGCGTGCCTGGGAATGCCGCACAACATTCATCTTAGGGGCAGGTACTTGCTGAAATTCCAATTGCCGAGAGAGGTGGCTGAGGCAGAGCGAAGCCTTACCTTCGCCGCACAAAGAGGTGCAGTTTTTTACCTCGGGGTAATGTTTCTGACCTGTCCCAAGGTAAAAAAGCAGCGAAGTCAAGCAACTTCAGCCTCACTGCAAGGCAAACCAGGCAAGGTCAACCCCAAATGGGGGTGTGCTGCTGGCCTCGCCTACTTTACCACATCAGCAGCAGTTACAGCAAGGTTTTTAAAAAAAAATAAAAATCCTTGAGAGCAGGAAAGACAGGCCCTAATTTCTGTTTTGAAATAAAGGGTATAAAAAGGGGTTTGTTTGGGGTTATTTGTGTCGTGTCCTCCTTCTCTCTTCCACACCCCCCACATTGCCACTGACGGGCTCCCTCACCCCTAACCCCCAGGCCTTTGCCCTGCGGCCGGCAGCGTGGCTGGAGGCCACAGGGAAGCGGGGAGAGGAAGGGAGAGCCATTCCCACTGCAATCTGGCTCCTCCTGCTCCGCACAGTCCTGTCCTCAGGATCTTCCACACGCCTCTCATTACAGCAGGGCCCCTCCGCACCTCACCCTTCATGGCGGCACGCCTCGAGGCGCGCCTTGCTGTTTGGGAAAGGTTCTCTCAGGATATTTCTTCGCACGCTTATTTTTATGGTTGCAGTAGGTGCCTGAATAAAGGCCATGTTAAGTAACTATCTCGGGCTGCTCGCCGACTCCTGCCCTCAGCACGCTCCCTTGTGCCATCCCAGCATCCCAGGACAGCCTAGGACAGCCTCCCCGCCACGGTCCTCGGAACCTTTTGAAACCTCCTACATACGCATCTGCTTTATCACTTTGCTAATGCTGTTTCAGTATCTGTTCTGTAGCAAACCACTCTTTATCCATATCATGAACTCGCCAAAGGAGAGTGCTTGGCGAGGGTATTACAACTATTATCTTTACTACAGCAGATATGGTAAAGATTTCACCTTAAAACTTGCCTTGTGATCCAGAAAATACACCTGTGCAAAGCATCTTTAAACTTGAGCAACTGCAGCTAGTCTCAGTGTCTGTTCCAACTTGCATCATACAATTTCACCTTCCTTTCTCGGCTACCTTAGGAACTAGCACAAAAAACTCCCCAAACAAGCTGTTTAATTAATAACTTTTCACGATAAAGTACTGTAAAGCAATATTGTATGCAATAAATCCAGACAGTACCTTCTTCTCTACAACTCTTCTTAGAAATATCTTGCATTTGCTGACTCGGATAGGTTATTTGCAAGCTTAGTAAGAAGTAAAAAATCCTTTACAGAAAAAGGCATATTCTGCTCATTGACAATCATTCATTAAACAGCCTAGCAGTTTGTTCCAACGGTGTCTTCTGATGTTACGAATGGGGATGCTACTATTTTAATAATAAGCTATCAAGCAGTACTGCAAATAGTCACTGTTTAATTTCTTGAAAACTCTGAAGAGGTGAAAAATACATTTGCAGCACAGCTACTGCTGCCTATTCAGAAGTGTGTTTTATTTCAGCCACAAGATTTGATTATCTCAGTGAAAAATACAGCACTCGAAATTAGTTTGGTAGTTTTTACATCTATCACTGTTGTCATTCTGCATTTATTATTTTCTTGGTGGTTTCTCCCAGGTCTTCTCTAATTTTTCTTTGCTCATTTCCACTTAAACTTCTGTCAGTGACAAGTGCACTTCACGGCATGTGGTTGCTGTCGTGGTCACAACAGATGCAGGGAAGCCCAATGTGTTCACTTGACCTACAAAACATTACCAGAGAGCAAAATAATCTGTGCGCAATCTCATGTCTTTACAAACACCCCTGCAGGTGTGTAACTCTTCCCTAGTGCATGGCTAGCTATAGGCGTCAACTCACTGTTGTGGAGAAATACCTGAGGAAGGTGAAGGATGCTTGAGGTACTGCTACCAGCTTAGTACTGGCAGCACACAGGACAGTGCATGCTAACCTAAAGCTTACGTAAATAATAAATATGTTTTAGGGCCCTTTTACATGTAAAACATTAGGTTAAATGAGAAGTATGAACATTTAGTCCAAATTTAATAATTAAAAATACAGATGTACTACATACTCAGTACCTAGAACTCTGCTACATGAACATTTATGTACAGAGAGAGAGTATCTGGAAAACCACCATTTCCGTGGTGATGGAAATAATATACTGCTCATGTGTCATGTTATTTTGAGTCATTATTAATCTATTACTCAACTAGTTTTGTAAATGTGGTACAGCACTAAAGATTTAGGGTGACATTGAAGATTCAGGCCCCTGACTCCACAGACATAAGCATGTGTGTAACATGTGCTGAAGTGCTTACAGGACCGGAGCAGAAATATGTATCAAGCCCAAACTTGAAAACAGGTGGTTTTAACTTATACAAGCACAAAGAACAGTGAACAATTTTTTAAGCAGCCGCTTTTTGCATTCAGAAATTAAACAGCTATTTTTATTCCCATGTCGACCACCCAAAAAAAAGCCCCCAGCAGGCTGAGAAAGTAACATGTGAAATCTCAGTTGTAATTTTAAAACTGAGGTTCCTTCCCACTATGGAGGGGCAGGAAACCACTTTTTTTGCCCCCCTTTTTTTTTTCCCCAGGGACTGCAAGGCCAGCAGCGGCCTGTGTCCCCGGGCCAGTGGGTGTCTAACACTGTGGGACAGGAGCACTTCCTCGGCACAAACCAGGGCACCTTCGCAGGGTGGGCTCCGCGGCATGGCTGGAGAGCAGCCTATTTGTCGTCATAGCTGGCATTTTGCAGTAACAGAACCGAAAAAAAAAAACCCAAAAATGGCTTCCATTCACATCTCTCGCGACTACCACAGTGGGCTGGTGCGTGTTGCGGCAGCAGGGCTCGCCCATGGAGGTGTTCCCCCTCAGGGCCCGGCACACCTGCCTCCTCGGGGAGCTGCCCCCTTCCAGGTCCTGGTGAGGAGGGAGCTCTGAAACCCCCCACCTGCCCAGGGACCCGGGGGGGGTGCTGGGGGCTGCCATCCCCTCTCCTTGCCCCAGGGGTGGCCCCCCCGCACCCCAAGGGGAGACGGGCAAGGCTGAGGCCCGGAGCCGGGCCTTGTCCTCTGGCAAGGCCTAGCCACACTCCAAAAGTCGGTAGCCCCAGGGTGGCAGGTGCACCCCCAGGCTGTGTCCGCACCCCCCCAAGCAGCAAGGACCCCCCAGGCTTGTCTGCAGCCCCCCTCCCAAGCGGCAGGGGCCTCCCGTGGCCTGGCGAGGCCCGTGGCAGCCCATGGCCTGGCGAGGCCCGTGGCAGCCCGTGGCGCGAGGCCGGGGATACGTGGGCAGCCCCGGTGGCGAGGCGAGGTGAGGTGGGGCGCGGGGGATAACGCCTGCCCCCGGCGTGGGGCGAAATCCCTCTCAGCTGCCCGCAGGGGAAGGGAGCGTCCCTCGCAGGGTAACAGATGGGTGCTGTGAGCAGCCGCCGGGATGCAAAACCAGTCAGGAGCTCCCTCCTCTTACTCACCTACCTGCCCGCCGCGGCGGGAGGCGGCAGGAGGTTTTGCAATATGTGGGGAAAGGGACGAGCCCCGGGAGCGTGAGAGTGGGAGAGGAACGGCGGGGTTACATAAAGGAGGTGGGCGAGAAGGGGAGCAGGACAGGCAGACGCGCGCAGCCAGGCTAATCCGGAGGCGAGGGGATGGCGGAAGGGGTGTTGGGAGAGGAAACTAAACGCTCGTCCAAGCGTGGCTGGCCAGCTGAGGAGCGGAGGGAAGGGGGACAGCCTTACGCTGCGTTTGGTGCGGGTGCATGCTTCGATCTGCGTGCGTGAAAGGGCTGGACAAGAGACAGAAGCACTATCGCTGCGCATACAGGGTGGCAAGAGGCAAGACCTCCTTTCCAGGAGGTTTGCCGTTCCCCCTCCTGTTCCCCGCACGCTGCTGGGGAAACCTGCACTTCTGCTGCTTGCTAGGAGACAGCACACAGCTTGGTGGCTGCGGGTGTGTGAGGCTTGCTAAATGGAGGCTCCTGCTGCCCTGCTGGTTGCTGCTGTGCTCAGGGAGGGAGGAGGAGATGGAGGAGGAGGAGGGAGGGATGTGAAAGTGGGTCAGGAATGTAACTAGACTCTGCCCCCCTTGTTGCAGGCACAGGCGGCGCTGCCTTAGCGATGGAAAGCAGGCATTGCACTGTTGATGTTCCCCAGTCGTACCAGCTGACGGTTACTAGGGGATCCTGAAGGATGTGTTTCCCTGTGACCCTTTGAGAAGAAAAACTTAGTTGCCGCAGTAACCAAGTATGCCTTGGATGCAATGATGCAGTAAATACCATAGGTGAGCCTTGCTAATGGAGGAGGAGGAAGCTGAAACTGTATAGGCTGGATAACTCTTGCACTCAGGTCAGGAAACGTTTAAAAAACATCCCAGCAAACTGTATTAGTTAAGTACATGACTTCTACATTTCCCGATGCAATAAAACTCTCAGAATTTATCCCCTATGTATTGTAAACTACTAAGAAAACAGAGATAGAAATAAACTGCCTTACTGATGTAGCATGAGCTGCAGAGCTCACCCACAAATCTGCAGTAGCCCTGTGCAGCCCTTTTGCATGCCAGTAGTTTTTGCTTGGTGGCCTGAATTTTTGAAAGTTAAGAGGTGTGAAAGAAGGTGAACGCTGACTCAAAACCTTAAGTTTGCATCGGTCTTCTTTTCAGCATTGCTACTTTAGATGATTAACAATTTTCAATGTTGTTACTTAGATTAAAAGAGAGAACTCATCAACCCTGCTCCTACAGGAAATCCTCAAACTAAATACTTTCAAAGTGGAAAACAAACTAAAAGAACAAGCAAAAAAGATTCAACTTGAGGCCCAGTCATGCATCATTTCTCCCTATTCCCTCTGGTTCTTATCATCTGATTTCCATCTTCCTCTTATAGAGAAATACATCTTTATTCACAGGGGTGGGGAATCAATTTTCAGAGTTAGAATGAAGAACTGAAAAAAACCCAAAAGACAGATACCATGATATATCAATTTCTTCTTTAGTTTTCTTCCAGAGTCGTGTTTTTATTAAAGCACTGGTATTCTGAAGAAAAACTGGATTGCTGTACATGGGATCGATTCTGCTCCCAGCCTGTGGATTGACAGAGGAGAACTGAGCTCTCAGGCTCACAGATGCATCAGGAATGAGGAGACAACACCGAGTGTGTCGGTGCAGGCCATGCAGCAGATAGGTATGCATACAGTCAACAGATGAGACTATGCGTGTACATTTAATTAAGGGAATAAAAGTCAGTGGAGCAAACTGTGCAGCTATTCCTTTTACAAAATTCTCCTTTGAATTATTTGTCAAGGAGGTATTGCTATAAATAAACATCCCTTTAGCTTCTTTCATCTCTGAAAGCTACTCAGTGTTTAAAAGCATCCATGCCCTTTAATTCAAGGACATTCAGGGATGCACAATGAATGTTACTGTTTCTGCTTTTTATGTGAGAGAATTTGTCAAGTTGATTTCCCAAATCATTTGCTACTAAAAGCTAAATTTAATAATAAAAGTTACATGGGCATAAGCAAATTGTGGTGAAATATAAGTCATCTATTGTCCCATTACTCCTGTTTTAAGAAAAAAGTAGAAACTAATAACGGTTTAAGTGCAGTGGGCCACAAAGCTTTTCTTAAAAAGAACTCAGCGGAGGGCCTGGGTGATACCTCATAGATGAATGTAGCCCATTGCCTCCAGTCATGGAAAATATTTAGACAGTCTTTATCCACAGTTTTAAGATCAATAATTGCTTAGGTATGTCATGCTTATTTTTTGTGGAACAACATTACTTGGTTTTGTCGACTCTTCTGGCAATGCAGAACAGTCAGTGGACACAGCCTTTCATACCATCTGCTTGCACAGGCCTCTGCTGCCATGCAGTCTTGCAGATCTGTGCAGGGGGATCCCACAGGTCCCTCTCATTATCGGATGAAAATGCCAGGTTAGAAAGCTTCCTCTTCCAAGACTGCACAGAAAGTCTTGATTTTTGCACCTATTATCAGCATATTTGCATGTGTGTTGAGACAATCCAGTGAGCTGGGAAAACTAAACATTACAGAGAAGAACATTTGTGTTAGCAACCATTCCTTCACCTACTGGCAGCGAGGGTCTGATTTCATTGTTAGGCTGGGCCCTTTTTATGCCCTTCTGGACAAGCAAAGGGCATGTTAAGCCTTATGGAAAGAGTCAGGAGAAAATCCTCCTGTGCTCATTGTAGGAGCAGGGTGTTTCCTATCTATTCCCCCCGCCCCTTACTTGTAGGGATGATGTGAGGAAGGAGGTGTGGCCAGAAAGTTGCTGCTTTCTAGTTATTCTTGGCTCTGGCAAAGGTCTTTCAATTCAAGGGTAAATGGCAGGGACCTTGACGCCGCTCTAAATCTCTATTGATGTCTTAGAGATCCCCAGAAGGACCAGATAATATGACAAGGCATGAAGCACAGCTTAGGTATAAAGGAGAATTAGACCTACAACCTGTGGCTGCTTTGAACAGGAGTTGATGGTGGCATCCCAGACTAGGCCTTTACTGCCAAGCTTTGGGCATGGGCCTAGGCTGCAGTGAGAGGCTAGTTAATGCAAAAGTATGGAAAAGGAAACATGGAAGAGTTCCAGTTCTGATATGTGAGTCCACCTGCAAAGGTATTTTTGCTTTGTTTTTGCTTTAACTTGTACACCGGAAAATTAGGAGGAAACACACACACCCCCCCCCCCCTATTTAAATAGGGCTTTTTCTATCTGTGTTCAGTCGAGTCCCCTGGTTATTAGAGAGAAAAAAAGATGTATAAAATTTTACCAAATAACGTTAGCAGGCTAATGTGCATGGCTTAGTAAAATACTTATTTTCTGAGTAATTTTAGCATGTTTTGGCTTTTAAAACCATCATTTCCAACCTAGATAATAATAATTTCAAAGAAGTTATTAGCTCCTCTTTTTTCCACCTTGCAGGGGAACTATTTTGCATCCTACTGAAGTGGCTGACTGGCTTCAGGGAAAGGATAGATTGGGCCCTATTAAGATAGGTTTAAAGATTTAGCCACATGCTATTTTGGAGATTTATTTCCTTAGTTAATATCTTGTTCTTACCAGGCTGAACTGCAGAAGCTTCCCTGTAAACAGGATGAAACAATAGCAGCAAAGGTATGATGCCATACCATGCTGAATAGGGACCTCAAAACCCATTACCATTTTAATGATGGCATTGTTAAGCAAAGTAGTCTCAAGATTAAAGCGTTTAGCTCATTGAGAAAAACGTGATATTTATTGGGTGTTTTACCTTTAGCGACCAAAATACAGTAGTCTGGCATTCTTTTGAAACTCACGCATGTAGTTTCAAAGCTGTTTGCAGCTGGAGACTGCCAGTCACTCACTGTACTTACAAAACAGGTTTAAAAGCAGACATGGTTAACAGGATGTGACATAGACTGTCTTCAGCACAGTATGTGACACATCCTTGTACTTTTCTAATAACTTTGAAAGAGGCTGCTTAAGCTTAGAATGCAACAGGTCTCAAAGTTTGAATTCAACAAGAAAACATTAAGGAAGGTATATTCCACATGTATCTTATTGAGAATTATTTCAGTGAACTTTTGCTTATCAGTACTGAAAAGATGTGTTAAAACCAGTCTGACAACTTTTTTCGTAACGCCATGTGCTGGAGGGCCTTGAGAAAACAGTTTTGAAACAATATCAGAGCCGAACTACTGAAATGCTTTGAACAAGAAGAATGTTCATTAAACACATTTCCCTGGTTTTTGTAGTGTCCCAAACAACAAAAGTCAGGTATTTCATGATTTATAGCCCCTTTTCCAGTGAGATGCTTCAGAAGGAGCTCAAAAGATTTGCATCTTGCAAGTAAGAACATGGTGGACTTAAAATGCTTAACCTACCCTATTTTTTCAAAATTTTAGCTGTGAATTTACTGGATTCTGTTTCAAAACATGCATATAAAACTCTTAATTACCCACCCACCTCCCCTTATCTTAATTCACTGTAAGTCAGCCAACACCCACGGGAGAGGCTATGCAGTGACTGGACCATAGGAGATGCAGGCACTTTGTACTTCATTTGAAACGGTCACTGTGGTATAATCCTGCTTTCTCTGAGTTCCCATTAACTAGAACTCATTGGAGTGAAATTAGGTTTCATTGCCCAAGGCTGTACTCTTTTCTCTCCTGCAAAAGGGCTGTGCTTCAGGTCACAGGGCTGTGCATGGGTCCTCCCGCCCAAGCCCAGAGCACAGTCAGAGTGCCTGACAGACCAGCTCCTCTGCAGCCACGAAGCAGTGCTTGCTCTGCACTGGAGGTCTGAGGAGAAAAGACATTGATAAGGACTTTGCAAAACACACTAGCTTCCTATTTGGTTCCTCCTTTCCAACTGCAGATTTCTCAGTACTTCTCAGCACCCCTTTTTTTGATGTGTAGCAAAGCATTTCAGGTCAGAATGGGTTATTCAGCACCTCTGAAAAACACAGTCTCATTGTATACAGCTTGCTCTGAAAAGTTGGAACTGAGTGGCTGAAAAACGTAAAGTAGGATTTAGATGTGATTTTTCAGGATATGCTTCCTAACAGAAAAGACAATGCAAACAAATAGTAGCATCATGTTAGAGCAAGGGGAACTGGGTTTGAAGCATACCAGCTCTGACTGAAAAAGAAATTTTGCTGAAGGGGAGGGGCCTTCCAGTACAGCTGGTCAGCAGCGTAAGAATTTAAGAAAAATCAGGACAGTGAGAGAAATGTACATGTTGTGTTATAAAATGTAGGGCCCAACTCTAGAAATGTACATAAGTCACTGGGGATGCTACCCAGCAGTGAATGGTAAAGGAAGAATCTTCTTTACATCTAAGGCTGTTTTGAAGAGCTGCTGTTGATGGTGCTTCCTCCTATGCACTCCCAGGAGCCGTGTCTGTGTCTGCTTTGGTAAGTAGAGAATAGATGGTGGGTCCTGGTATTGGCAGGACCATTCACACATCCGTCTTTGTATTTTCTTTGAAGTCTTGGGTAATAGCAAACAAGAGTCTCCGTAGAGATGATTTTTGCAACACAGGAAACACCTGTACACCCTCCTCAAATTATTTCTCCATGTGACAAACGCACACCAGCTCTGCTGTGTTACAAGGCCTTTTCACCCTAAAAGTTAGGGTCAGGAGTGACCTCACAAAAAAACACTGGACAAGGCAAAATCCTTCCCTTAAACCTTCCCTCTTGCCTCCTACTCTGTGTTATGACTCTCTGCTTTTTTCCTCTGTATTCTTCAACTCACAGCTTGCCTTCCTAAAAGCATCACTCCATTATTCTCTGTATTTTTGTGTCTGTTCCTGAGTGGCCAAGGACCAGCAGATTCTTTTTTATTACCGGTGTGCTTAGAGCAGAAGTCCAGCTACAGGCTGGTTTGCATTCAAAAGATGTAAAAGTAGAACTGTATCAGTCAGTGATGTGATTTCTGCAATTTCTAAAACTTTTTCTTTAAACATGGTTATACAGCTGACACCTCTCTTCCTTGTTTAATGAGAGGCTATTCTATTTCATGCACTGAAGTGCACAATGTTGATATAAGCAGGCCCAGAGCTAGGAGACAGGGCTCCTGTTCCTGGCCTTTCTACATCTTGCTGATTAGCTCCCCTCTCACCACCTCAGTTTCGTCAGCTGTGCAATGGGGCTCACAAAACTGTCTTTTTTTAATGATAAAGTGATTTAAGATTCTTGGTGAAGAACTTGACTTGAAATTAGACAGCAATAGCTGTTGCGGAAGTATTATATACCACTGTCACTCTGTGGGGACTTCTCCAACATCATATCAGTGTACACAAAGCAGCAAAACTTTTTTCAAGGTTAGCATCTTCTACTGTTCAGCCTGGCTACGGTAGAACAGCATCTTAGATAAGAAAATGTTTGTGCAGTGCGATATCATTACTTTGGTCTTCTTAAGATCTTGTCAGGATCCTGACAGAAGTTATTTGCAATAAGGGGGAAAAAACCTAGCAATTCTCTTTTAACCAGTTATTAACCTTGAGACAGTCTATACTTACAAGGAGGTAGTAAATGTTGTATGCACACTATCTCTTCCTTTGTCCTCTGAAATAAGGATGGTTTCTAATCATTTAAGTGTTATTTTATTACTAAGTGCTACTGTATATCTCAATATTTTACAGAAAACTGATAGTAGGTGAATTACACAGCTCTGGAATTCCTCATAGTTGGGTATATCAGCATTTCTGTAACGTCATCTTTTCTCAGAGCAGGCCTCAGAAACTAGTCTTGGTGGATGTAGCAAACATTGGATAATTCAGGAACAGTTTTAAAAGCAATTAGATCTGTAAGTTACACTGCCTTATTTTCTTGCTGATTAATATGCCCAGCATGAAATTGAGTTTATTTTATGAGAAACTTGAAGTAACTTGGAATGAAAATCCCTCCAATTTAAAAAAATAATTCATTGCACTGAATCTTGTACACAACTTTGATACCAGAGGCATGGTTCCTTAATCTGATATCTCAATTTACTAATGGATAGTTTAAATTTTGTTTTTGAAGTAACTGAAATGCACATGAAGATTTAGAGTTAGGCTGGTTCTGGAGGGTGGAGGAAAGTAATTGCATTGCATCTTCACCCTCCTCCAACTCATCCCCTAAAATAAAAAATTCTCCACCAAAGCAACAGGCTATGTAAGCTGTGCAATAGTTGTATATGTTGTACATTTTATTAATCTGAAGCTAAGCCTTTTCATCCTTACACCGTTTTGTCCCCGGGTCCTGTAACTGCACTGGGTCAGACACCCGTTTTCCAAAGAATGCCCCAGAAAGCACTGTGTGGGTGATATTATAATTCTGTATATTCCTACAATGGAGCAGTGTGTCTGTGTAATGGGATCAGGAATTTTGCTTTGGAGAGTTAATGTGAATGCCAAATGATAAATAAAATGCTGAAATGAAAAATAGGCCCCGAAGAATGGAAAGCATTGTAATAAGACAACATTTATCTTTCTAACTGTGGGCTCTCTGAAGTCTGCAGAAAGGGTTTATGGATGAGACATGACCAGCAGAGAGCATGCAGGATCATCACTAAGAGCAGATCACCAGAATTCTGTAGAGTC
This sequence comes from Buteo buteo, assembly GCF_964188355.1. Classification (NCBI taxonomy): domain Eukaryota; kingdom Metazoa; phylum Chordata; class Aves; order Accipitriformes; family Accipitridae; genus Buteo; species Buteo buteo. The sequence goes on along the minus strand of NC_134190.1, from coordinate 12,106,894 downwards.
ACAAAATGCACGGCTATTTAAAGTTAAAGTTAATAATTCATAGAACCTTGTGACATTCAGAAGCATTTGGCAAACATCTTCTAATATTACTGGATTGTTCAAAGATGTTTGCAGGTCACATTTACAAGTGGATGTCTGTTACCTGGCATTTTTTATACACAATATTTTGGCAGCTTTTTTTTGCTGTTATCTGCACACTAACTCCTTCCCACTGTACCAGGAAACTGTATTCCATTCATAGATGGCTGACTCCATCCTCTCATTTCGCATGCATAAAGGCTATAGCAGAATATCTCTTTAGGAGATCATTTTGTTATCCTGTTTCCAAATCCTTATTATGGGTGCCTGATAATCAAAGAAAGCTTTACTAATCATATACACTTTCAAATTATCTATATAAACAGCTCTTAACTTATATCACTCTTCTTTAAAGTTCAACCTATTTCTTCATTATATTATTTGTATTCCTGAAAGCCTTTTCTTTTGTGTTCATAGCAACCTTCCTATCTCCCTTTAATCACAGTGACCTCCACCACTTTTCCCAACTGTTTAGAATTTGTTGGGAGGAATTTAACTTGTTTTCTTAGTTTTTCAAGTGTTTCAACATGCTGCAGCATATTTTACAAACTGTAGAGGATTCTAAATGAATATTTCTTACCAAGTTTCACTTTTAAACTAACTTCCTGGTATTATTCAGAAACAGATTATTGGTAAGTAGATTTGCTCTGGAATTTCCCCACAAATTTCTGAAATGCAATTTTACATCCCAAATTTTTCACTTAAATGTTTGAGTGTTGATTAAGCCCTTCTTGGGAAGGTTTATTGAGTCAAAGGTGACTCATTCAATATCCCAGTAGTTTGCGCAGTTACCTGAGATGCAGAAAAGTGTTTCCATTCATTTTCATCCAATTTTCACCAGAGATCACACAACTAGCTATATGCATTATGCTATTAATTTTTAAAATGGAATTACTGTAGTTCAGCATCTAATTCATACTCACGTGCTTAAGTTTCAGGGTTGCTCAGCCGCCATAGAAGCAATGAACGTACTCAACATCTCTGAAAATCAGGCTATGTAGGTGCCTAGAAAATACAGAATCAAGTATCTAACTACAGGCATCCTAACTGGAAAAAAAAACCCAGCCTTTTTTTTTTTCTTTTTTAATTTATTGAATATGGATGAAGTATTGTTTCCTAGCAGAAGCAGAGCATATGACTTAATGGATTTTGCTCATTCAGATGTGGTAAATCTGATACGTACATGTATGATGTCTGCCAAATGTCATGATTTTTCTATTTAAAAACTAAAATGTAGTTACTAATTCTACAGTCTGATTTTCAACATATTTGTTTCATTTTCTAAATTCTAAAAAAAGTAATGTTATGTTCTGTAAAATTTGGGGAGAAACAGCTGGCAGTGTGAATTGTGACATGATGTATTTCACTGATCCTGAAAGCTTAGTTTAGGCCCTCCTGATTATATGAAGTTCCCTCTTCTCACATAGCCCTGGAATAATTGGATGGTATGGCAGTCCAAAGCCTTTGGGATGCTAAAATAATCATGCATTAACTCTATAAACATACTTTTGCTTTGATGTTATCGCCATTAACTGCTAGCTGAATGATTACAGTTCCCTTGTGATCAACTTTCATATGATAAGAGTGATAGTGATGATGAAGAGGATGAAAAAAGTTGCAAGACACTTGTGGTTTTAGTTCATATGAAGAAAGGACATCAATTTATAGAAATCGATGTGGAGCATGTCATGTAATTAAAGCTTTGGTCCCCATTTCATTACTGCAGGCAAACGGGGCTTGCACTCAGTGGTGGGGAGCAGCCACAGGAACTGGTTGTGGCTCCCTGACTGAGGTAAGTTTATGCTGTTCCCTTTGGCAAATCATTGTCTTTTAAATTCCTCAATGCTTTGTTCAAAGTGCAGCTGTGTTTCAATAATAACTTATTTCTGTATAATTCCAGTTCAGTGGTTTTTATTACATCTGCTGCTAACATTTTCACACGAGTACTCCAGCTGTACAGCAGTTCTCTGCAGTCAGCACTAGCCCAAAACCATGCCAGAACTGTCTCTATTAGTTTCTGTGTTACCAAACTTTTGTATACTGAACTATTATACACCACTCTCATCTTACTTTCTTTTCATTCCACTGTTGTCCCAGCTCTCCAAAACTCTCCATTTTTATGGCTAGCCCAAATTTGCTGCCACAAGATTTTGCTGTAGTTCCTATTTACATGCGATATTACCCAAGTACCAAGTTCTACAGGAGCTGTCAGTTTCCAGATACAAAATCTGAGCCCACTCATTCTTTTCCAGCATGGTTGGGTAATGTGGTGTTCATCATAGGACAGGACTAATGATACCAGCTCTACTGAATCACCACGTGCAAGTAGGCACAGGGAATATTTCCTCTCTTTTGCTGTGTCAGTAACCTGGAGTCCAGACCAGAAACATCATCTGCAGATCTGTCTTTAAGATTATCCCGAGAAAAGTGTGCAGACTGTGGTGAATTGTGTCCATTGGCTAGTGGATCGGGGGTTTAGCAGCTAACACAAAAACATCAGGCAGGGTTTTTACTGATTAAGGCTGTGCCCAGAGAACGACAGACTAGATCTTCTGAGGTGAATCATCCCCACTTAACAGCAGAAACCACAGTTCAGAATTTCATGTCACTTAGGAGACTATTCGCTATTCAGTTCTTTATTGCATATAACCATAGCAAGGCTCCTATAAATACCAGGTAAAAATGAACAGGAAACAAAAGCAAGCTTACTTTTCAGTCAAAGAGACCTTTCATGCAACTTCCTACCCTTATTTACTGCATGTGTATGTGTGTGTGTAGGGGGCTAAGTAATTGCAGAGGACATTGGTGTCCTTCAACAGGTGGTACTTTTACAGGTGGACCACTGCTCTGAAGGGTCTAAGGTGAATTCATCACAATCATTTTTAAGTGTATTTTAAATCAGGCTTTACATCCAGATCTCTAGAGGTAGAAAGTCAGTGCTCCAACCCACTGTGCTAGTGGGCACCTTAGCAGTGTTCTCCTCAGCCTTCTCTTGGATTGCCTTCTGTATAATTCTTATTCTAGTGATGTTAGGCTCTACCCTCAGGCCTTTTCTTGGTTTTTTGGCTTCTTTGCATTTGACCATTTTTAAAATAATTTTGCTGAACTATTCAGGCTGCTCACTTGCACTCTAAGAATTACTTCTGAGAGGGAAGGACATAGAGTAAAACACACAGCTTAATGAAACAAACTCAGAAGGTCTTTGTGAACTGAGTACATAAGATTGTTCCAAACATTATTAGAGAAAATCTTACTTGCAGTTGCCATTTAATCAAAATTTATAGCTGAGAAGATTATTCCACTGGTGCACTTAGGGAGCCACAGCAGTCTATTATCAGTTCACAAGAGGTTGCAGAAAAAATTTTGCATGACTGTTAGGATTTCAGGATGTTTTCATAGACATTAATCCCAAATGATTTAATCCTTTGCTGTAAACACATGGGCCACTGATTGCAAGCTGAAAATTTGGAGTTTAAATGTTTTCTGCCCTTTCTAGTTACTCGGAGTTCTTTTGAGGAAGAGGCTGATGTCTGTGCCTTGTTCTTAGAAAACATTTGTTTCAAGAGTCGAGATTTCCATTCAGTGAATCATTTCAGGTAACAACTCTCTTACGCTCATTTTAATAATAGTGGTTTGGGGTTTTTTTCCTTTTCAAGTTTCATTTTAGATAGAGAACAGTCCCATCTGACCACCAAAGTAATTGAAAAGAAAAAAAACCCCAAGTTTAGTAGCACATCTACCCTGTCTACCAAATCTTTCCTCTCTAGATGCTCATTAAGAGAGTTTTCACCTTCTTTGTATTGCACAGGAGGAAACAAGATTATGGAGCATGTTATCTATTATACAAGTTGAAGACAGAATTCTTCCCAAGAATCCTTTATTGAAAAATGAAGATAAGTGAATGTTGAATGATAAATGAAGGTAAAAGTGCTGATATTAGGACTTAAATGCTCTTATCCACATTTTCCTAATATTCAGACACTTTGCAAGTATTGAGTTTTATTTTTGTAGAAGCAAGTATTTACTTATACGAAAGCTCCAGAAATTATCTAAAACACATACCTATCTTACGCCCCTCTGGTCCACAAAGCTATCTTTTTCTGCCAGGAGAAACCCTCTGCTGACAGTTTTTGCTGTTGTTGTGGAAGTCATTTTATTATGTCAGTAGAAGAATTAGTTTTACCTGTCTTAATCACGTCTCCGTTATGGACGATCTCCTAATGCAGCATGGCTGTTTTGACAAGAAAAAAGCTCTCCTGGTGTAGTTACACCCCTGTACGCTGCAGCAGAGGTATATCTACCCCCGATACAATTTACATCAGCAAAACTGTGCTTTTGCCAGCGTGGCTTATCTTATCATTGTCTGAATGACACAAGCTGCACTGGTGAAAGTAGTTCTGACTGCATAACTGTGAACATTTGCTGCTTTTGGTAGGGTAGCTTGGTTTTAACCTCAGCTGCAAATCATATCCCTTTGTACATCTGACTAGTGTAAGTTGGCCTGCACAACTTTATGGCACAGACCTGTCCCGAGGCAATTTTGCCTCTGGTTTAAGGAGGCACAAAGCACAATTTAAGCAGGTACAAAAGCACAAGCGGCTCTTCTCGTGCCCATTTACCTGAGCCCTGCCATTTTCTTCTGCTTCCTCCTTGATTCTTTGTCTACTGCATCCACTGGCCATTTTTCCCTGGTAGTACAGTTTCTCTGTTCTCTTCCCCAAATCCTGTCACTGCAGCCTCCCCCAAGTTACATTAATCTCTGCCCTTGAAAGTTGTCCTGCTTTTTCCTTCCCTGCAGGGTAACTGCTCCCTTGCATACTTTCTTCATGACTGCTGCCTCACTTCCTATTTCTTCACTTCTCTGCTGCTTGCTGGCCCTCTCTGCCTATTTTCTGCTGCTTTGTGGGTGCATCTCAAAGCACTGTCTACCCTATTTTTCCTGGGATGGTTGGGTTTCTTCCCCACCCCCTTTTCTACTTGCACTCTTGGAGCTATAATTAGCTGTGGCATGAAGTTAAGAAAATAAAAATGTAGGCTGGAAAAGTCAAAAGAAATGTCCTAACAGCAAAATCTGCAAGAGTACAGACCAAGCTCTCAACAGAAGCTGTTGAATCCTCCATAACTGAGGATATTTAAAACTAAACCAAGACAGTACTGAAAAGTACATTGCATAGAGCAATACTGTGGCAGCCTCCGGGAATGAATAGCAGGTATTTTCCACCTCTAGCCTATAGTACCAAAAGACAGTAAGTAATGCTTCAGCTGGATATTACTGCCTGCCTTTAGCTGCTGCTGTCTCGGCTGGTGCTACAGCAGCCCTTTGAACAACTGAACAAGAAGAAGTTGCTGTTAGCGTGAGCATTTATTTTGTTTGTGAGAGATTTCAGAATCAGCTCTCCCTAACAAATGGGACATGGGGAAACACACAGCTGGCTTACTACTTGCCTTCAGGAGGGAAAATAATCACATTTAAACTAACAATCAATTAGGTGTGAGAGGCTGGGTGGTCAGTAAGAATGAAACATGTCACTTTCAGTACCAAATCACAAGCTGGGCATTAAACACTAACTTCTTTTTGCACACCTGTGTTTTTTGCATTACCTGGTAACAAAAGCTTCTGGGCAACAATGCAGTTTTAAAAGAAGTGAAAGTATTGCAGTGGGTGGTTTTGCTTACCGTTGTTCTTTTTCCTGCTCCATCTCTACACAGACACATTTGCACATGGGCTATACAACCTGTTTCTGAGGCTGTACATTAGTGATCACAGAACTGTTTGAGAATGTAAATGTCAAACATCTGCTTGCTAGTTTTTTCACGCTATCATTTTAAAGAGTCTGAGGAATAAGTAGGCTGTGCTGTTCCAAAATTTGGTAAGTAATTAAGTATGCAGGGGGGATCTTACTTAGTTTTATCCATTTAAAACGTACTACTTTTTTTAAATCTTCCTCTTTTAATAATTCTGATTACTAAAATTGTAATAACACTCTTTTGTGCCCAGTTGTTTGTTTTGTTTACAAGGCTGAAAGACAGGTCAGTTCCTTACATATCACTTTAGCCATTCTCTACAGTTACCTTTTTATATAGGATGTATAATGGTATATCCTATATACCCGAAAAAATAGGTTTCGGTTGTTGATCTTCCCCAGAAAGGATTTAGAAACATTGGTCATTGCTAAAATAGTTTAGGGGGATAGTTTATGCTGCTTTTTACACCCTGAAAATCAGGGCTGGGGAAGGGACTAGTTCATCAAGCTGGTCCAGTCCCAGCAGCAGGGCTGCTCTGCATTGCATCTATCTGCTGGAGGCTCCCACAGTGAAAGGAGAGAAGGAGATGGGGCCAGCAATTATTGCAGCCAGACACTTCAAGCAGTCCTGCAATACGCCCTGCGGGCTGTGATCTATGGGGGGAAAAAAGTGGTGTGGATTTCAGAAATTCTGTCTTTGTATTTCCAGATGAGTCCTTAGACAAGAGGTAGTCTTAGCTGGCTAGGTGAGTCAGCTCAAGGTCTATTTTGCACTGTTGAAACAGCTGAGAGCAAACAGGGAGCAAATACTTAGCACTCGATCTTTTGTGCTGTGTGTTATCACTAAAATACTGTCTGCTGAGAACAGGTCATAAAGCTGAGTGGATGGCTTGGTACCTGAAGAACTACACTGGGATTTTGGGGGAAAGACAGGTTTTATTAACAGCTTTGCCATTGCTAGCCTGTTGAGATGTGAGGGAAATTGCTTAAGCATGCTGTGTTACCTCAGCTTTTCTTTCACTCACTAAAGGCAAACGTTAAGATAAGTTTGGACTGAAGCTTCGGCCTTGACTTTCTGATCATCCAAAGCTGCCCTTGGAGATAATGGGTGGGGTTGCTGCAGGAGCAAGTTCCACCACTCTGCTCCCTTGCTCCCCAGCTGCCTGATTTCCAGAGGCCAAGGTAGCTGAGCATGGTGGTGCATCACATCTATCCACACAGGGAAAACGGGAATGCGATATGATGCTGTGTCATCTGACAAATGCTCTGAGAGAGTTTGCGGCTGGTCTTACGCGATGTGCTTTCCTGTGTGGTTTTCCACCGCACAAATTCATCAAGTTTAGTTTTCCAAGCATTTTTTAGGAAACTTATTTGATCGAACTTTCCCCCTTTTATTCTGTATAATTAACCTGCCTGTATGGTGGTCACGCTTGTCAGTTCTGCGTTTATTCTTAAGGAGTCTTTGATCCAAGAAACCTGTGTCTCGGTTGAAGAAAAAAAAACACCTCAAAAGCCAAACAAAACCCCAACCCATGAGAAGACCCAGCAGTGGCATGTTTGTTCATTTAAAGAAATACCTGGTTGAAATGTAAAGGAAATTCGAGCATTTCTTTTGGTCTTCGGTTTTATAAAGTCTTATTTCTCAAAGCCCTCGGGGCTGTGTTCTCTGATCCTCCAAGCAGGCTTTTCCCTGCGTTAGTATGTCAGCTGAGCTCTGCCTCTTGGCACGAGTGAGGACATCAGGAAAAGGATGGCGGCGAGAGGACTCCGGATGCTGTGCAGGCATAAGCTCAGGCAGTGGACGGGGCCTCCAGTGCCTCCGACATCCTCCGTGGCTGGACCGCCACACGCCGGGGCGAGGAAGCTGGCTCCTGGCCGCTATCCTCACCCAGCAGTCGTGAGGTGTCAGGAAGTCTGGGCCCAATGCTGCCTCTTACAGTGTGTAAAATACTCCTGGTTAGTAAAAGAACTGCTTTACTCCGAATGTTTTGGCTGAAAGGGATGTGTAAGCACTGCAAGAAATTAAAGTAACTTCTAAATACCTTGATCTAAAGCAAAGAGCATTGATAATGTCTAGTAAGACGGGGGGAAAGTATGATTTCCTTGCTAAGCTTTATCTCCTCTTTCAATGCCAATGTTGGCTTTAGTCTCTGCGCTTTAAGACATTGTTGCATCCTCAAGTTGCGGCCTTCATGTAAGCTACACATCCTGTTTTTCTTCTCTCCTTGAATACCTTTAATCAGCATCTCTGATACTTGAATGGTGGGTGGGGGCAGAGCTGTCCTTTTCTTGGGACCGCAGCAGGTGGCTTTTATGTTGCCAACACGGCTATGTCACCCAGTGGTTTTAATGAAATTGATAATACACAAAATACCTTCACAAAACTATTGTTTTTATTTGTACTACTGTTCATTGCACTTAACATCCCTGTGTAGGATCAGAGAGGTGTGTGAGGGTTATATGGAAGTTAAAGTCTTCTTACCCCTTAGCATGTTTACCATCATTGTTGAGAACTGATGTCATGATATCCAGGAAGTATACAAACCATGTGCATTCTTAGGAAAAAAAGTCTTAATACGTCAACTGTCACATATAGAGTGATCAGAGGAGATGGGATAAAACACAGCAATGTAGATGGTAGAAAATGCAGAGTGAAAAGGATAGCTGTATCATTTAAGCAATGTAGTAACATTTTGGGAGAGTAATTTTATTCATAAAAGTGGGTTTTATTAGACAAAAATTATCTCTACTTTTTCTTTCACTGGAATAATAAAAAAAAAGAAACCATTTGCTCAAAATTTCACATTCAGTCTTAGACCACCGTGAGTTTTGACCTCTCTGATGCGTTACAGAAGTCTGAATGATGGAAAGTTTGAACATGCAGTTATTTTAATTTCTCTTGCCCCGTGATAGCCCAGAATTAAAATTCATTCCTAAACTGTTAAAGTCAGATCACTTTTTACTATTTCATAAGCCCTGGTAGTTAAATTTTTTTATTACGTAACTTTTTTTGCCCTTTTTTTATTTACAGCATTACCATAACATAGAATGTGCTGGTTCACCCTTCATTACATCTTTCTGAAAGAACAGGGATGTTTAAAACATAAAAACATAAATCTGATAAAAAATATTATCTACATACTTTCTCCAAGCACTAAAATCCTGGGTTTTTTTTCCAGTGAGAGCTTTACAATACCTACATTATTTGCATTTCCATGTTTCTAGAGCAGATTTCAGATGCTGACTTGAACGGTGCTTGTTTTCCCATTCTGCCTATCCGCTTGCTAAACTTCCCGCGTGGAAGGCTGCTTAAGCACCTCTGAAGTTAGAAAATACAGTGAAGGTGGATGGAATCTTCATGCAAAGGTGGTCCAAAACGCCTCCAAGACTATTCTAGAGATATTAGCCACAGGTCAATGAGACATTCGTTGCCAGCCTCCAAAGATGATTATCCATACAGGAATTTGCACCAGTTTCAATTACAGAAATTTATGTAAATGTCTGTGCAAACAAGGCCTTAGGTTGTAAACTCGTAGGCCTTATCTCCACGTAGTTTATATGTATGTGCCATGCAGGCTTAAATCACAGCAGTCTTCCAGTGTGAATAACATGTTTTAAAGGCTGAGCTTGAGACAGACAACTGTTCAGGTTTTTGTTTAATTGGATGCCTGACCGCAAGAGATACTGAAGTAACGATGTAAGCTGGCTATAAAGCTATTGAATTTACCAATGGTTCTGCCCCTGCAGGTTGGCAGGTATAATGGGGACAGAGATGAAAAGGTTAAAGACACTTTACAATGAATGTATTTTTAATTACTTCCCTCGATTGTTTTTTGGTAAAATAAGAGCCTTGTAGCAGAATGCACTTTGAAATGTTTGCTGCTCTATTGTAGGGTAAACTATTATATAGCTGTTCAGTCGGTCAGCAGCTCCACTTTAACAGAGCTTAATGGTATTGAAATATATACACAAAGCTCACGTGTAATACTGCAAAAAATTCCTCTAACAAAAATTCAGCCTGCAGAAACCACCACAATAAACGCATGTAAGTTAAAGCTTGCAGTTTCGTGTTCATAATACATGCGTGTGCCTTTCAGTTTTGCAATTTTGGCATTTCCAGGTTCCAGATCACCAGACCTGCAGGTGTTTTACTTGGGAGTCTGGAAGGGAAGAGGGTTATTCCTGACATGAGGCACAGCTCATGTCTTTGAGACAGGTCCTGTGTATTCCTGACTTGTATGCCTTTATCCAATCTTTGAAAAGAACGGTGCAAAGGAAATTAATAATGACACCTTACAGACAAAAGACTGTTTGCGAAAGAATTGGTTGAAGGCTTACTGCCACATACCTGGAATTTGGCCTTCCTTCCACACGAATCCCTTTTCAATCAGGAGACAGGATACCAGGTAAGCTGGTACGAGCCTTTTGCCTACAGGCCAGGACTTGATTTCCTTAAAAACCAGCCTGTGACTTCAGGTTCCATCTCACCAATAACAGCTTTAAAAGGCCTAGTTTTAGTAGCTTTAGAAATAGTGCAAATAACCATTTTCTTAAAGTGTAAATTGGTTCCTCCTATGCTCATTATGGCGCTCCTCCCAAGCACTTTTGCTTTACTTTTTTTTTTCCAACGAGCTTTCAGGATGCAGTATTTCCAGATATTTTATTTTTACGTGCTATTACTATTTGTCACACAACTCTAAACCGGTACTGGCTTTAAAGTGAAATCCCCACGACTCTGAACACCTCTCCATCACTTGTTGAGCCTTCTACATCTCTGAACTTCCACTGCAGTGAAAGCGACGGAGAGGACCATAGGTGCAGTGCCACATAGAGCGCGCTGCGCAGTTTGTAACTACCTGTACTGGCAAACGTCCGAATCTTGCCTTTGATTAGACACCGTATTTGGACCTGCTGTTCCTACGCTGATGTTCTGGGTCTTGTTAAATTTCACGTCCTTTAGGTTTCGTCACCCGGATGGCTGACTGACCCCAGCAGGGACCCAAAACGCCCGCGGAGGAAAGTTTTCTGAGGACACCGACAAACAAAACCAGAAGCTGACTTCGGCGCACGGAGCAGCGGATCCCTGCCTGCGGCCGCTGTACCTGGTGAGGCGCCGGGCTGCGAGGAGGAGGAGGAGGAGGAGGAGGAGGATGCAGAGACATTTCCACGGGCAGCGGAGAGCCCAGCTGAATTCCTAAAGCCGGCTGCGCGGCACCGCCGCCGCCGGCTCCGGATGCGCTCCAGCCCCGAGCGCACGCCGCGGCCGGGGAGAAGCCGCCGGCTGCCGGGGCGCACACCCCCGCCCGGTTGGGAGCGGGGCCGCCGACCGGCCAGGCCCGCCCGGGAGAACCCCGCGGCCGGCGGGAGGACGCGGGGCGCCGCGTGGCACCTGGCCCCCTCCCCCCTCCTCCTCCTCCTCCTCCTCCTCCTCCCTTCCTCCTCTCGGCTCGGGGCATCCCGCTGCTGCGCTGCCGGCGGCGGGGGCCGGTGCACGGCGGAGGAGGGAGAGAGGGAGGGAGAGAAGGAGGGAGGGAGGAGGGGGGGGGAAAGTTGTGCTCGCTCCTCTCCTTCGAGGCGCCCCTCCCCGCGACGAGGGCGAGCTAGAGATGCTATTTGCAACAGGCTGCTGCCGCCGCCGCGGTAGCGCGTCCCCGGGAGAGGAGCCGGAGCGACACGTGATGTGTCTCCTTATCAGGGTGCGCGGGGCAGCGCGGGGGCGGGCAGGGGGCGGGGGCGCCCGCGGAGCGCGGCGCGGCGGGGTCCCTAACCGTGCCCATCTCTCCCCTCCAGGGAGGCGCGGAGGACGGGAAGTTAGCGCGGAGTTGATGAACTTTGCACATCCACAGAAACGCCATTTTGATTCCTTTTTCCGGAACAAGTTTGCGGCTCCCTCCCGTGCGCGCTCTCCCCCCCCCCCCAGGCGCGCCCCCGCAACCCCCCCGGCGGCCCATCCTCCCGGCATGTCGCGGCGCAAGCAGCCCAGCCCCAGCAAAGTCCGGCGTAAGTACCGCGGGGCTGCGCGGCCGCCGCGCTCCCTCACAAAGGGCAGGAGCGTGCCTTAACTCCGGAGGGACCTCTTCTTTTTTTTTTTTTTCCTTCTTCTTTTCTTTTTCTTAAGGGGGGGGGAGAAGGAAGGAGGAGGAAAAATAAACTTCTGGGAGGGGGCAGGCGCGGGGGTGAGGACGTTGCAGCGTGTCGGCTGGTCGTGCTACTTTTTAAAAGAAATGAAATGCTTGTTAGGGGGCGAAAAAAAGTTTCCTTTAAAAAAAAAAAAGAGGAGGAAAAAAAGTTTGGCTGGCAGCGGTGGAGATGATGATGAGTTCGTGCAGCCTCCCTCTTCCCTTCCCCCGCTCCTCCCTCTCCTCTCCTCCCTCCGCGGCTCCTGTTTTTTTTTTTTTTTTTTTTTTTTTTTTTTCCCCTTCCCTGTTGCAGACTTTCTACCAACCAGCGGCACCAGCCGCGGCGTTTTGCCTTCAGGACCTGATGCTCATCCATATTAAACCGTCTGAGCTCAGGAATCCGGCCAGATCATCCCCCCCCTCCTGCTGCAAAGTTTATTTTTAACCAGCCACCGCCACAATTTGGATGGGGCTGCGAGGAAGCAACATCTTCTAGCCCGGCTCGCCCCCGCCTCCCGAGCCCGCAGCCGCTTGCCTTTTAACTTTTCCTTCGGGCTTATTTTCCTGCCGGCGGTGGCGGCGGGTCCCGCGGCGGCCCCTGCCCGCTTTTCCCGGACGGGAGGGCCGCGCCGGAGCTGGGAAGTTGGGATGAAGGCGCCCCTTCTCCGCAGGTAGAGCCGGCTTGCGCCGCGCATCTCTCCGCTGACTTTCCGCCCCCCCCTCCTTACTCTCCCCCCCCACGGCGAGGCCGGCCGTGCCTGCTTTTCCTCGGCACCCCGCTCCCTCTCCCCTCTCCCTCTCTTCTTTATTTTTTTTTTTTTTTCCTTTTTCCTCCTCTTTTCTCCACCCCACCCCCCCGGGAGGGACGTGCGTGTCCTTTCCCCTCCCGGCCTGCGCGGCGGCAGGGGGGAGCCAGGCGCGGGGGTGGCGGGGGGCCGCTGCCCCCCCCCCCCCCGTCCCGCTGTCTTTGTGCGGTGCCAGGGACACATCCCTGCGCGGCGGGGCCAGCGGCGGGCAGGGACACCCGGGCGGCGTCACCACTACAGGAAGGAGCCGGGCAGCATCCGAGGCGGGGGGGTGGTGGTGGTGGGGTGTCCGGCCCGGGGCCACCCTCGCCCCCTTGTCGCCGGGAGGGAGCTGGGGGCGGTGGAGACTCCCCCCCCCCGCCGCGGCGGCGATGTTTCGGGTGAAAACAAAGTTTGGGGCCGCACGGCTTGCCGCCCCCCCCCCCCCCCCGCCCCGCCGCCGTGCCCGGCGCGGATGGGAGCCAGGCGCGACCCGTCTCTCAGGCGACTGCCCTCCCCATCGCCGTTGCTACGGGCCGGGACCCCCGCGCCGCCTCCCCCCTGGCGGCTCCGCGGGGGCCGCGGTGAGGATGCGAGGCAGATCCTCCCGCCCAGCTCATAAGGCACGGGGCCGGGGCCGGGGGGGCTCTTCTGCTCCCCCCCCCCCCCCGCCACCCCCAATCCGGCGGCGGTGCAGGGGGGCGCGGGCCGGGCCGGGCGCGGCTGTTGTTGGGCAGAGCCGGGCCGGGCCGGGCCGGGCCGCGGGGAGCGCGGCGCGCCGAGATGCTGCAACTTTTTTTTTTTTTCAGCAGAGGAGGGAGGGCGGTGGATTGAACTTTGTCATGTCGCAGATAAGTTTCCTCTGGCTTCTTCTCCCTGCACTTCTCCCCCGCCTCCCCTCTGCACGCACGCTTGCTTTTTTCTGTTTTTTTTTTTTTTTTCTGCCCCCCCCCTTTTTTTTTCTTTTTTCTCCCCCCCCCCCGTTTCACCTCTCGGCTGCAATATCTTCGCCTGCTCGGCATCCTCGCAGGGTTACGCAGGAGGAGGAGAGCGCTTCTCCTAGCTCAGCGCATTTCCCTGCCCTGCCTGGCCTGCTCCACTCCACTGCGCACCCCGTGAAAGCCCGGGCGCCTCCGTGCCCCGCCACCTTCCCATGGCCGCCGCGCCAGGGTGTCCGGCCCGGAGCTGATGCTCTGGTCCTGCCCGCTGAGGAGCCAGCATCCTGCCCAGGAGCCACTGAGCTGATTTCTGGAGGGAAGGGGGGGACACGCACGCCAACCATCCAGTTTTAATCCCGACTCCCTCTTTCGCCTGTCTTCTGTTGTAGTTAAGATCAAGTGTGGTTACGTATTTGAGAAACAGCTCAACGTTCAGTTCAGTGTGATTTGAGGGCAGTGGTCTAGGAGAGACAACAAATGCAGTTCATGTTTCTTACCATTCCAACATCCAGCCCCGTGCCTTGGGAAAAAAATTTGCTTATTAACAACAGGAGCAGTTGCTAAATAACGCCGTCTTGTCACCCCTGCAGTGCACAGTAGACAGCTGTTATGATGGCTGAAGTTTTTTCGTTGAGGTCTGTAGTTTTGACACGAGCACAGAGTTTTGTTACCGCAGTTCCTGTTTTCCACGGGGTCAGCGTGCGTGAAAGGGATGCAGTGACTCAGGGTCAGGCCAGCCATATTTGTTTTAGGTTTTAATTTTCTCTTTGAAGACTTAAGGGTATATAGTCTTTTCTTGGTGTGCCTGCATAATGCCGATTAGCCTTAACGGGAGTTGGGTACATCCAGGGAAGAATAGGCCCTTTTGTTTGTTAGAAACCCAGAAACAGCATGAATCCATCATCCAATCAATCAGAGTACCAGGGCTCTCCCTCACCTGCCGGCAGGGACACATCCAGCCTCCTCTCTTGCTACAGGGCAGCTGTGCTCGGCCCGGTATGGCCTCTTTTGCTCCCTTACCTTCCTCCTCCTGGCAGCCGTATTTGGAACGGAATTTGTATTGTGTACTTGGAAAAACACCATCCTTTAAGTACAATCGAGTAAACTTTTCTTCTGCTTTAATTTTGCAGGCAGCTTCTAGTTGTCAAACTGTTGTTTGTCCATCAGTAGTGACTATTTATGCAGCCACCCTTACACATTTCTTTTAATAACTAATAACCTGAAAGAATATTGGTATTAAGATAGAACATAACAGGGTGTTTGCTGACTGTTTTTCTGGGTTTTTTTGTTTGTTCATTTGTTTGTTTTTTCAACCGGACTTGGGTGTTTGAAGCTTTATTTGCTTGCAGATTTCAGTGTAGTGAAACATCTTATTCTGACTCAGCTCCCCCAGGTTGTGTGCCCATTCTTAACTCTTTCCAATATTTGGTGACCCTCTGACCAAATGGCTTTTCTTTTTGATTCTGAGGGTCAGGAGATTCTTGAAGTTTCAAAACTGGGAAAGCTGAATGTCTTCATTATCTGTTAGTAATATTTATAATCCCTTTTGGTACCAAAGGCAAGTACAGTGTTTCCTAAGGCATACAAACATTGACTTCTGTAGTGCTTTTCTCAATCCTTAAGGATTTTATCACTTTGCCTACACTGAAGTCACACCACAATCATAACAGTAGCTTGACTTTAGCTGGCGAAAGTTTCTTCCTAAGCAGAAATAGTTTGGATTGCTCTCAGTTGGATTTCTCATTTAAATAAAAACTGTTGATGTACTTACTTAACATTGTGTAGATTAAAAACATATAGATAAATCCCTTTGGTTATATTCATTATCCCTTGTAAAAGTAGGTGGTGCTTAGAAGGTCATAGGATAAGTGTTGCTAAGCAGCTAAACAGAAGGATGCTAAAATTAACCTGAGTGTTTTTGTAAGGGATTCACTTTTTAAGTTACAATGATTTTTTTTATTGACTTAAAATACATTTTTTTGATAGTAAAACATCTGAAAAAAATACTTAGATGCATGAATAAAGGTTTGGAGGGGACTATGTTGAGTGTTCAAGTTATCTACATACAGGAGTAATTCCACCTTCCCCCAGTACGCCTGAATTTTACCAGCATTGGGCCCTTGATTTGTGCCCTTTGCAAATGTCCTTCCAGAGTTATCTGTTGCTCCAAGAACATCTGATGTATGTTGGATAGCAGCCTGTAGGGACAGTCTTGGGAAAAAAGAAACTGCAAAGGTTCTCCAGGAACAGGCAGAAAACAAGTAAATCCTGTTAGTCTGAAATCTATGCATGTGCAGAAAAAGCCCCTTTTAACTTTTTGATGAATGATGCCTAAGTTTGGAAATCTGTGTTTTAGGTGTACACTCTTAAAACATGTGAAATCATGTCGTCTTCTTTCAGCACAATAAAGGTTGTTTTAAAATGAGTGTGTTATTGGACCATGTTACTGGACCAGTTTGAGACGGCTGCCTTGATGATGTAGTAGCTTCTTTCTTGGGAGATAATTGTCTGTAGAGGAGGACGGTAGTGCTGCTTTTGGTTCTCCCGAAGGCAGTGAGAATGCCTGTTGCTCTGTGTCTTTTTCTTTTACCTCCTTTCCGGATTCAAGCAAGACGGTCAATCATGGGATTACAGCTTTAAAGTACGCTTTTTCAAGAGTATTCTGCAGCTTGGAAAAGGGCCAGGAGCTGCTTCGTGTTCTTTTGAGTGCAGCTTCATCGCGGATGGAGTGTTCAGGTACCCTACAGCTTTGCTGGGAAGTGTCTCGAGGATTAGATGTAAACTTGGAGGGTGAGGAGGAGTTGCCTTCTGAGACTGTGCAGCAGCTCGGTTCTTATTTTGGGGTGGGAGATCTGACTTGGCAAGTTGTTGTTCAGCAGTTAAAGCAGATTTTCTTTGGGGAGGTGTATGAGGAATCCTTTGTCTCTGTGTATTGGGGGGGTTTGTTTTGTTTTGTTTTGTTTTGAATATCCTACATAAACCAGCACCTATGGGAGCTGTGGCTCCCCCCACAGTCCCTCATTTAGAAGCATCTTTCTAGGCAGTGATTTCAAAGGCAGGACTCGAGTATCTTTGGAAATGCTACTCTCTGGTGATACACTGAAAAGTTAGCTATTTGTGTGGAGCCAGGAAAGGCTTGAAACGTGCAGAGCTTTGCCAGGCCAGGTTTGGTTATCAGCGTTTGATTACAAATGAAAATAGGTGAGGTTGGCTGAGGTGGGAAGTGCTGGCTCTGTTCTGGGGTACTTTGAACAGGAATTTCAGGAGCATTGACTCTTTGTTCTTCTTTGGTGCAAGAAATCTGATGATGGCTTATCTTTGATGTCTGCCAGTCATGATGTTTTTCCCACCAGAAGGTGTTCCCTCTGCCCCACCCTGCCCCTCTGTTTTGAATAGCAACATTTGAGGGCCAGGGACTTAGAACTGAGTGTGGGCTTCCCAGGCAGCAGTACCCGAGCATTTCACCCCCCTTCCCTCAGCATTTTACTCAGAGCAGGGTGACAAAACTTACTTCAAGCTCGTGCTAATGCTATATTATGAAATGTTGAAAGTACGAATAATTGCCAGCTGGGGCATGTGCTGTGGACTCCCGTTGGATGGCTTGTTCGTGTTGTGCTGGAAAAGGGTCAGAACAAGGAAAAGGGCCTGGACAAAAGGGAGAAGAGTCAGTGGGATACTTGGCTCGTGGCTGTGCCGTTGTTAAACCTGTTAGAGCAGCCTCCTGCAGTCAGAAAGGAATTGTCCTGATGTAACTGAGCAGTGCCTGGACCTGTGCTTCCTTTAGAAACAACACAGGCCTTCTGGTGTATCCTGCTTTTTTTTTTTTTTTTTTTTTAATAGAGGTATTTCAGCTTTCAGGTTGGCCAGCCTAGCAATCAATAAAGGTGGTTGCCTTTGAATAGGTGCTTCACACAAAAGAAGTAGTTGATGGGTGGAGACTGTTTATTCAGAGTGATTCAGCTAAGTAAGGCTAAGAGAATCTGAATACCTCTTTAAAGATGTAGAGAAAGGCAGCTGTTTTAACAACAGGATTCACCTGCAGAGTTGCAGCCATCCGCAGAGGTGCTACAGCAAGGGAAAAGAAAAGCTGTCAAAATCCCCCACGGGCGTTGTTAGGCTCCTGAACTAAAATAGGTATTCCAAGGACCATTAGAGAGGGAGGCCTTTCAGGCCTTGATTACCTCTCCCCTCTCCTTTACCAGTCTTCCCATAGAAGCATGTGGAATGCAACTTTCAAATTTCACTGTTTTGCTGCACCTAACCTTCCTGAGCAAAAATGGCTTGTATTTAATCTTATTTAATTATTTACTTATTTAAACTCGGGATTCCGAGAGATCCTTTTCCTTTTGAAGAAGACATCCCCTCACCCTGGTGCCTGAAGTTTCTTTGAAGATCCATTTCCACAAGGGATGTTATTTGTGTAGAGCTCTCAAAAAGTGTGGGAGAGCTGCTTGCACACAGTGACCAAGTGACTTCCCATTATAATTTCTGTCAGCTTTGAAAAATTGAATTTTGACTTTTAAGTCACTCTGGGTAAAAAGTATGTTAAGCATCTTAAAAATTTTCTATGCTGATGTGCCTGAGTGACTTGCTAATTTGATTCTAAAACATAAATATATTTTTTGGTTAATAGTGGAAGTGAAGTGCAAGCCTCTGATATATGTAAGAATTCTCCACTTGTCATCTCCTGGTGGATATTTTAACAGGTGTTAGCAAGTTCTTTCTTGAAACAGCATAAACATACTCGTAGGTGTTTTAGGAATGGGTGGCCTGCATCATACGTCCTTTGAAAACAGAGGATGATCAGCCGTTGACAAACCTTTTTTTAGTTAATTTAGGTATGTGCTTCCTCTCTGAAGATGAGAGAAGCAAAATGTTCACATTGAAGTGTAGCTGGCCTTTGCTTTTATTGTGTGATAAGCTGGCTTTAACTAGAGCCCTTGTTAGTCCTGTTTCGTACGGCAGGTGATGTCCGTGTTCAGGTGTATCAGTACCTGGGAGTGCTTTGCTCAGAGCGCTTGCATCACAGCAATAAATTCCATTCCCGTGTTCAGGCCACACTCCTTCACACTGCTAACGTTACAGCTTGGACAAGGGAGAACGGCTTTGGGTTTTGCGCCGATAAGCAGCGGTATTTCCTTTAGGGAGCAACATCACTTAATTTGGACTACTCATAGCTTTGGGTAGGGGAAAGAGCCTAGTTTAAGTTCTGCTTTTTGTTACGCAAAATGCATTTTCTTCATTAAATTAAGTTCATTATGTCTTATTGCTCTTAGTGCTTTGAGAACATGAGAAGCAGCCAGGACATGAATACCTGTGTGCTGTTCTTCATTCGTGTGTGCATTTTTTTTCTGATGTTGATGCAGTTGCCTGTGCATCGAGGACAACAGGTGGCTGTGGCATCTTGTGCGTGTGCTTGCCTGCTTCATCCCCTACTTCTCCCCAAAAACATTAAGGTATCCTGAATTGGTGTTCACCTGGATAACTTGCCGCGCAACTCACATATTTTGCTGTCTATACATCCTGATGCTTTCGGATGGAAGAAAGGAGGGCTGCAGGAGGCGTGCTTTTTGGTGAGATGCTGGAGGTCCAGGAAGTGGAAGTGCATGCCATAGAAGGTGGTTGTGGAAGAGATGTAGTTGGGTTACTAAGGGCTTCCATTTGTGAGGTTTGACTGTATTTTCCAGGGGAAGAAGTATGAGTGCAATGACAAGTGTTTCTCTGCAGAGATGTAACTTAGGCCTTGTATTTAGTTGACTTGAAGGGTGTATTTCTTTTGGTCTGTTTTTCTAACAGCTGCAGGTATCATTTGTTCATCCTGCTTATCAGATGGTCCAGCCAGGTGTCGCTTAGTATATCTTACTACATTTCCAAGTAAGGTTCAAAACTGTGGTCCTTGGCAGCTTCTGAAACAAGTTTTGGAGCAACTTCCAGCCTTTACGGCAGATAGGTGGCTTTTCTGCTTGGTAAGATCTCCTGGCAGTCTTTGAACTGTCAGGAGCATGACTGTCCATGTAGCAAAAGGGTAAAGGGAGATGTATCATAGTGCCCCTGTCTCCCTGGTGTAAACTGGGTTTATTGTTGGAAGCTGTGCTTTTCTTTAAATAATGAAGAATTTATTTTCATATCAGTGCTACCTACACTTTGTTGGAGAAGTCTTCTCTATCCTCTGTCTCCATTCCTCCTTTTTGGGAAATGGCAGAGTCTTTTTGCTGAGTGTGAAGTGGCCACCATGTTCAACCTAACCAGAGGGTGAATTTCTACAGGTGGGTGAAATGATCGGTACCTCAGAGAGGATGCCAGTTACCTTGGGAGGAAGCCATGCAGATGATAAACTCTGGAGGAAGGAACTGGTGGATTCTGTAAACGCTGCAGCCCTGCTAACTGCAGTTCAAGCAGTTCCCAATCTCTACTTGCAAAGCTTTTGGAACTTGTAAGCTCTTTAAAACTAGTGACTGAGGATTTTCCATGGTTCTCTTTTCCCTCGAGAAAGAAAAAAAGATAGAAATAAATGGTAAGGTTACTCATTTTAAATGCTCAAAAGTCAGCAAATGGAAGTTACGGTGTTCACAGAACAGTTAAGTGGGTCAAGCTGAACACAGATTGTGCCCCGTTATGGTTGCTGTTAGGTGTTTAATAAATCAATAGATGTGTAAACAGTATGTAGAAGTGGAAAACATGGCTTCATTCGGATCGACAGCAAAATTCTTTCAGGCTTCACTGGACTTAAGATTTTATGTATATAGTGCTGAAAGCTTTTGAGCATTCATAACATGAAAGACGCCAGGAAACTTTAAAAAACTGGAACACTGATAGTGTCTTTGTATTTTTCTGGTGCCTGAAATTCCTACAGGTGTAGTTACAAAGTCAGTGCCTCTGTTTTAGGACTTTGTTTGATAAACAGCAAACTGAATTTGCAATATAATAGCCTGTTTTGACTAAAGGCTCTTCCATCCTGGTTTTGGGCATCACTGAAACAGTGTGGCCATTGCTGCATCCCTTTTCTAAATCCTAGAGGCTGTGCTTTGACTTTCTTGAGTATACTTGCTCTGGTGAGTGGGAGGAGGACTTGTCCTTCCCAGGCCTGCCCTTCCCTGCAGGAAAAGGGGAATGTAGAGAATTCTCCCTGAGGATGGATCTGGGACAGAGATGTCCCCTGCATGTTTGGGGCCAGAGTTTTTATTTACACCATTGCGTAACTCTTAATCTCCATAGGAAAAGATGTGGGTTAGCAGATTTGCAATGCCGCAGACTTGCATGTGGCCATGGGCTGCCTGATAGCTGATGTGTGCTAGTATTGCATAGTAGATGTAGTGATGCCTGCCTGGGGTCGTCCTGGAGTATTGGGTGACCCAGTGCAGAAGGATCTGCTGTTGCCTGACTTTCGACCTCATGCATTGGCAGCCTCTCTTGTGCCTGCGCTGCCTGAATCGTCTGACTTGCAATAAATGTTTCCGTTTGTGTGCTCACTGTCTTTTCAAAATGATTGCTAAAAAGTATTTGGGCCAAAAATAATTTACACTGGACAAGAAGATGCCAGAAGCATGTGCAAATTGCACTCTGTAGTTACTGTCCCAGCTAGTGACTCAAACGGAGCTGCACAACCCAGTAGCACAGATGTGGATTAGGAAAGTCCAGACTGCCGATTTAAGAATTTCCACTCTTTCTGGTAATGGATGTTTATAAGAGCTCCCTAGTCCAAAGACCCAAGCAATGAGCTGCTGGTGGTGGTCTTTGTTTAATTCCTAGTACACAGATGCCAAATGTTATGCTTTGATTTCCTACACTGTAAACTCTTCGGGGCAGGGATCAGCATTCAATTACCAAGTTTTGAAAAGCCACCTAACACATTGTGGAACTGACCTGCTCTGCATTACCTCAGTATAAATGTTTAATTATAACTATCTTCTTACCCCACAGTGGAGCCTTTCCAGATATCAAGGTTGAGGCATGCTGGGAACCAGCACTGCTGCTGCCGAGGTGTCTACGTATAAACAGAGAGCTTTGGTTGCAAGGCAGAATTTGGGCAGCTCTCGTAAATGCCTAGTTTGCACACAAGGGACAAAGATTTTTTTTTTTTTTTTTCTTTTCCCTAGGCAGCATAGGTGCAAGTATATAGATGTGTTCAGGGGTCTGTGTCTGGTTGTTTGGTTTTGAAGCAAATACACTCCTAGCTTTAAAGCATGTTTTAAAGCATCACAGTCAGACCATGTCCTTCTCTCTCCCTTTTGCTTTAGGTCTGTATGTAAAAATGACAAATGTCAAGGTTCTGAAATTGAGAAATTAGAAGAAGAAGCTGGGAATAGAAAGATGTCACCCCCTCAGTATGTCACCTTCCCAAGACTGAAACGAAGTGCAGTTGCTGGCTCTTGCCATTCACAAAGTAATCTAATTCTCTTGCCTTGAGTGACTTGCGTTGTAGCTTTAAACTGAATTCTTAAATCATCCCAACAGTGATGTATGTATCATTTGTTATGTTTATACAACATGAAAATACATGGAGTAATGGAAACATCTAGAAATTAGACCTCCAGAGAAGACTCCCATTTTAATCAGGTTACTTACTTGGATTAAACCAACCCAAATTTAAAACATGTGGGCTCATGTGCTAAACTAGTTGCATTTTCAGCACTCCAGGGGTCTGTCTGGGAGTTTATCGGTGCGTTGTTGTAGTCTGTTCCAGCCAGCTTTGTAGGAGCAGTTTGGTGTTACTAAGGTTGGAATAAACTGATGTCAGAATTTTGTCCACCGTGCATAGCAAGTGGAGGTCAAACACTTGTACAGCCAGTGATACTATGACTTGTTAAGAATGTACGCAGCAGGTCACTTTTCAAAACATCTTTTGAAAAGCAGCCTGTGAGAGCAGTGCCATGTAGAAGAGACATGCATCTTCCTCTGGCATCAGCAAATGGATGCATCCTATCACATTGGACTGCTGAGCATGTTTAGTCATGTTACTGTAATAAGCTCTGGGAACAGGAATGGGTTCTGCCCTGTTGCGCTTCGGGAAGATTTGAATGAATTTGACTGGTTTGTTCCAGGGAAACTCGTGTTTGTATCTGCTGCTTTTGTGCTCAGTACAGAGAAGGAAGGAGTCGATTTTGTTTCTTGGCTGAAGGAGGGGTTTCTTTGCAGTTTAGGAGTGCTAACATCACTCTACTTAAATTCTTATTCCTTAGAAGAGGTAAAATTAAAAAAATCTTGACTTCCAGAATCGTCAGTGTTTCTGGTGCTGATAGTGTACGGATCTGCTTGGTTTTGAGACTCCCCTTTGCCCAGATAAACCGAGTATTAGGGACCCTTCTCTTGCTTCCAGTTGTACCCTTCAGGCATCCCTATTTCTCCTGCCCCGGTGAATCATCCTACAACATACGCAGATGTAAATTTTAAATGTGCTGTGGCGGGGGTTATTGTCTTTATCCTTTTCTTTTTGTCTTAACACAGCTTAGCCTGATGGCTCTCAAGGTATTTTTTAAATTTGGTGGCGTGTGTATGTCGGAGGCATAGACTTGCCTATGATCACGCCAAGCACTGATCCTGCAGACACTTTAAACACAAATATAATTCTACTTAAGTAGGTTGTTCCATTTAAGTCAAAATACTGGCATGGGCAAAGTTAGGGGAAGTGTTTCAGGACTGGGGCCTGCGTTTAACTTTCAGAAAAAGTATTCCTGACACAAGCCAGAATCTTTAACCCGTGTGAGCTGCAGCTCCAAAGTCGTCTCACTGACTTCGGTTTCTGACCTACTTGAGGAGGTATTGCTCAGCCCGAGGAAGTGTCGCAGGTCTTGTGGCCTGAGAGGAGTTGGCTTTGAAGACAGACAGCAAGAAACGTGGCCGCGGACCCAAACTCCTTCGATACACGGTGTCTGCAAGAGTTAAACGAAAACGCTCCAGCAGCTCATGTGCTCTCTCTGTGTGCATACTTTCCTAATCTTGACACGGGGTCTGAGCTGCAGGCTCCGAGGGCGTACGTGAAGCTGGCTCGGCTGTCACCTTTTCACTCCCCGGATCTGGCGGCGGCTCAGCACGGGGACGCTCCCCACCGCTGGGATTACCGGCTGCAGATAGCCAGCTGCCTAAAACCTGCCCCCGTGGGGCTGG
This sequence comes from Buteo buteo, assembly GCF_964188355.1. Classification (NCBI taxonomy): domain Eukaryota; kingdom Metazoa; phylum Chordata; class Aves; order Accipitriformes; family Accipitridae; genus Buteo; species Buteo buteo. Next base: position 12,083,126 of record NC_134190.1, on the reverse strand, counting down.
CCGGGCCGAAAGTTGCCCTGGCACGCCTCGCCTGCCCTCGCACTGCTTCCTGCCCTTGCGGGGAGCAGTAGAGGGAAGAAAAAGTGCTGCGGTGGCCCCTTTCCTGCGCCTGGAAGATGTCTTGCACCCGCCTCGCGCTCTCGAGTTGGTCTGGGTGAGCTTTCTGCTGCTCTGCTATCTTCATTTGGCTGGAGAACAGCTGCCTCCGAGGATGGGTCTGCTCGAAAACAGGGGAACAGCTGTACGAAGTGGGGCCCCCACGGGCCGTCTCTGATGCTGGCGGGCTGTCCCTGCCTGTGGGGAGAGGGAGGACGGAGCACGTGCTTTTCTCCTCTAGGTGACAAAGTCCTAAGGGCAACTTGGGCCTTGGCTGTCCGGGAAGAAAAACTGCAGTTCCTTCAACCCACAGCACCCTGTCAAAAATTGCTGAGCGTTTCTGAGCAGAGGCTGGAAATGAAAGCTGCCTTTTTTTTTTTTTTTTTTTTTTTTTTTTTTGCTTAGGTTTCCTTGGAAAGGCTGCCAGTGGCCACCTCACCCCACCCTGCAGACACGTGGGCGGGAGTGGGGGTAGCCGGCAGGAGGGAACATCACCAAAAAGGCAGAGCGACTTGGCTCTTGGCCACGCACAGGAGCAGGAACAGCTGCCTAGATGGCCCCCGGAGCCTCACTGATGTCAGCATAACCAGAGCTCCTTAAAACGCGGCACCGTGTGTGGGGGGCGAGGGGGAGCAGGGCTGGGAGCAGGTTTTGGGGGGTAAGCAGTACGTAAAACAACCTCTGGGATTATTCCCCTACCCCTTCAAAACAGACCTCTGCTTTCTGTAGGAATGGGAAGGTTTTGGATGGGTGAGTGTTAAGAGAAATTCGTCAAAGTAGAACAAGTTACCGAAAGCAAGGAGCAGAAAGAATACGTGTTGTAATATTTGTGTCTGTCTGCGGTGTGTCTGTTTGCTTGATTTTTTTTTTTCCTTTTAAGAGAAGTGTGGCTAGGAACAGTTCGGCGCTGTTGGATAAATCTGTCAGTGCCGTTCCCTTCTCTCTCCCCTGTGTTGTCTCTGAGAACCTGTCACACTGTGACAGATCATACTGTCAAACATCATACTGTGTTTGAAAAGTATCTGGCTTGCCTTGGGATGCGGTATGAAATACGGCAGGATGTGGCATCCTGCAGGGGGCATGTCATGTGTGCTCGCTTGGCCTCCTGCACTTGCTTGAGCAGAGGAAGGGAATGCACATCAGAAGAACACAGTTGTTCGCAGCTCCCTTCCACTCCCTTGTGTTGTTCCAGAGAGATGGCACTTTGCATTACCCCTGAGGTTTACCGAAGCTGTTTTTCCTCATATGTTGATACCAGGGGTCCCTGGTGGTGAGAGCCTCTGCGTGGTTACGGGCGGTGGGGTTATCTGTCTGACCTCTGTGACATGGGATGCACACTGCAAAATTACTCCTGTGACAGGTACTGAACTGAATGAAGGCAAGTTCCTCTCGGGCCCGATGTCACTTCTTCCAATGTAATAGCTAATTCAGTAGTTTCTAAAAGTCACAAGAGAATCTGACGTGTAGCTGGAAGTGCTGAGGGAAGAGGATACCAGCTTTTCCAGAACTGTGCAGCTCAATCACAGAACGAGGTTGGACTGGACATGAAACTGGATTCCAGGGTGACGTGGTGATTGCAGCCTCCGCCGGCTTTGCTTCTTCCCACAGCTGGGGAGTTGATTTTCCCAGTAGGCCTGTGCCAGCATAGTCCTGCTGCTAGTCTTGTGGTGTTACCCCAACACAGAAGTTGTGCTTGAATTGCTTGCAAGTGGTATGCAGTGCACAAATCTAGGCGACAGGGGTAAGCCAGCCTATCCGCGCTTGTTGCAAAGCTGAATTTGCAAAATGCTGTCTCCATCAAGGCCAGTGTAATAATAAGTTGCAGAGATTTCGGCTTGAAAAACAAACAGCGTAACATCGGCGTTTGGGGAGGAGGGTGTTGCGCTCTTTTATAAGGCTCTTGCTTTTGTTCACTCAGGTTAACTTTACGAGTCAGATCAACATTTCCTATATTATTCCAGAATTCTTGTAGTAATTAGCAAAAATGGCTCAGGGTCACAGCAATTGTATGGGACCGAGTAAGTATCTATTCACGTTCTTTTCAACTGGGACCATGGCATGAAAAATTTATTTACTGAAGGTCACAGAAGGAGACAGTAACAGAGGCAGGAAAGAACCCAAATACTCTAAATCCAGCCCTGTGTCTTCACCATTAGATCATGCTTCCTGCCTAGGCAGATGAACCCACATAAAAACCTTGGTTCATAAACAGGTGACATTCAAGTACTACCAGCATTGTAAAATACGGCTAGGGCTAATATATTTGCTCTGACTTTCATCTTGAGTGCCTGGTGGAACACCTGTAAGTATTTACATTTTAACATGAGCTTTTGTGCTTGTGAAAGCAGACAGTTTGACAGCAATGACCTCTCGCACAAAAGCCTGAATAAGTGATGAACTTCCAACAAATCCATGACCTGAACTCTGTTGGATGCATATTGAAGGCGACAAGTTAATACGGCCTGTGGCAGTACCAACAAGAGGCCTGGCTCTGTGCTGGACTCTTCTGCTGGCGGTGGTCCGCAAACGTGCCTCTAACCACCATCCCTGCCCAAAGGCCTGGAAGTAAGCGTGCCTGTACTCGCTGCCTAGGTGAGGGCCTGGGGAAAATGTTTGCTGCAGAAATGACTTCAGTGTTTTCCAGAGGTTTCTCATCCTGCTGCTCTGCTCTGACCCTGGGTCAGTGTGGCAGAGAAGGCAGAAGCCTGGATGTGTTTCTTCCCTCCCAAGCAGCGCACTGCAGAGTTTGCTGTGATTCAATTGAATTGAGTGGTAGTTAAAACTTCAATTATGGGCAGCTCTGGAGTTCGACACGTCTCTGCCGCAAGTGTGGTAACCTCTGGCCGTCAGACAGGGAAGACAGCCGTGGTACAGTAACCTCTGAAATCACCCTGACCTGAATCACGCTGAAGCTGCGGCTCCGGCAGTGTTTCCTCAGGACTGCCCTGTCCTGGAATGAGCAGTTCCTGGTACCTGCTTCTCCAGTGAAACTTGGGTTCAGAGCGGGGAATGCCTCTTAAAGCTGACAGAAATGCATCTGAATCTGTGGCGGAAGGTTTTTTAGTCCTGTGGAGTAAGTCATGCTCCATTTTTTTGCCTGCAAAACTGAAAACTAGAGGGAGTCCTACTTGTGTCTAATACCAAGTCAGACCAAAAGCCCATCTAGTCCAGGATGCTGATCGATGTGGATTTATCAAAACGGAGTATGGCAAAAGGGCACCTATTAATGATGCTTTCCTAGGATAGTCTACCAGCAATGTGCAGCTTCTGGAATCTCTTGAGCCAAAGGGTTTTTATATAGGTTTAGTAATTTTGTTCAAGAATCCTTTTTTCTGAGCTTGTCCAGCGGCTTTTTGAACTCATACTGACACGTGGCATGTTATGGTGGTGTGGCAGTTTAGCTACATGCTCTGTTGGAGAGGAGGTGAAAAAACAACTTTCTAAGACTGCCATTTGATGCTTCCACTTGATACCATTTAGGACTTGTACTGTGGGAAATAGCGAGTAATCATTCACTACCAACCTTCTCCATGCCTTTCAGGATTTTGTGGACCTCTGCTGTATCACCTTTGTGGCCTTCCTCCCAGGTTGGAGTCACGATCTGAATATCGGTTATTATGCAAAAGTTGTTCATGCTTTTGATTACGTTGTTCACCAACACTTGTTAAAGCTTCAGTTTGCCTTGTTAACATCTTTCACGGGCACATGCCAAAAGTACTTTTATTTGCCTACATATTTATTGCTGTAAGACATATACTTGGACAGGCTTAAAGATTTCCAGGTGCTGCCAGGATTCTCCTCTTCAGCAGCTTTTTTAGGAAACTTTCTCAGTGTTGGCAGGTTACAGGCAGAAGATGCTGATTGGTCAGGGCTCACTTACTTCCATCCTGATTCCTTGAGAACTGCTTGTTTCAATGGTGCTTTGCTTGCTGCTTTGCTTCCCAAATACACTACTGGTTTCTAAGGGCAGTGTCCCTGTATCCCTCCACTTCATATTCCCCCCCCCACACAGATGGCAGCCTGAAGCATGCCCTGCGTATCTAAAACCTTAGTGAATGCAACTTACCCAGTGACAAGGGGCATTTGTCCTTGTCAGCTCTGGGGGTATTTCTTTGAGCTCCACTCAAACCAAGTGATACTGCCCACAAAAAAGTTTGCCTGCTTTCCAATGCTAGCCTACTTATTTGGGATGGTGACTAGGATTCACCCATCTGTTTAGTCTTGGCGGGTATCAGAGGAATTGTTTTGAGCTCTCTGAAGTAAAATGTTTATTGGTATAACTCTACTGTGTTCCCATTCCTTTTTTTTGGTAGTCTGCCCACCCACTTGTCCACCTGTAGGACTGCTCCATGTTGGTGGACTTGGAGATTTTAATTTTTGCAGCCGAAAGAATTTTGCTTCAGTACTAACCACAGCGCTAGTATTTACTTACGTTAGATCGCACCCAGGGTGCTTTACAAATCAGTGCCTACAATGCTACTGAAATGCAGCCACTTCTGAAGTGGAGAGTGAGAAGGGAGAGGTTTAGATCAGGTCACGCTAACCTCTTTCTTTCTCTGTGTTAAGTGCTGTGCATTCTTCAGTACTGACATAGCCTAAAAAGGAACCTTGGTCTTTAAAGCCCTACCTCAACCTGCCTACCAAATGATGCATGCTACTTGATTTGTGTTTAGCTGATGAAAAACTTTCTGCCAGCTTGCCAGAACTGGGAACTTACTTGCAAGGGTGACGGTAGCGATTTCCAACCTTTTGGTAAAGAAAGCCTTTCACAGTGAGAACGCAGCTTTATCTAGGTTACTTATTCCCTTTATTAAGCCTCTCAGGATTGATGAAATATAGTGGTCTTAGGAGAAACAAGCCCTGTTCATCGCGTAGTACTGATTTATAATGATAATCTTTCAATGTTGCTGCGTATAAAACCGTTCTAATAAGCTGTTCAGCACTTAGCGCTGGGCTCTGTGAATTATATAGTGTTTGGAAGTAGCAAGCATATCTGTTTGGAGAAAGGAGGCAGGGGCTGTCCTTTTAAACTATCAAGTTGTGGTTGTAATTGATTGTTGAATTCAGAGCTTGTCTTGTATTGCTCTGCTGCTGCTCTATGCATTTAGTATCTTAAATTTAAATTTAGCATCCTGAAGGCTGTGTGAGGACCAAGGAATGGAGCTGTAGCGTGGCATATGCTTTGCAGGTGTCTCTCTGCTCTTGGGTGTTAGATCTGGAAAACCTAAAAGCTAAAATAAAGTCATTGTGTATGTGTAAGCAGGAGGGCATGTTTATGTTGCTTTAATTGGAAGTGTTTTCTTAACTGCCTTTTTTCTTAGGGTACATATCCTAAATATTAAAGGTCTTAAATATCTTAAAGGTACACCCTAAAGTGCTAGGCCAAGAAGCTGATAAGGACTTTCTGTATTTGTACCTCTGTGTTCTGAAAGGTTAGTTTCGGCTGGATCAGTTCTCTAATCTGACTTGCTATGCAGCTGATTTAGTTGTGCTGGCACAAGGAGGCAGTGGAGAAGACATAGCAGAGGAGGACAGGACTTGTGATTGCAATGCAGATAGAACAGATTTTAAAAGTTCATGCAACTATCATTAAAAAGACCACTGCTCAAACCATCAAAACCATCATGTCTTTGTAGCGGAGCAGGGGCTAGGAGGAAAAGTGGAAGAACCAAGTGGGATGCCTGTTTGCTAATTTATCTTTGCAGGGGCCTCGAATCAACCTTGGATGAAACAGGAGGCATTGCTTGCTAGGATGGATCCTGGAATCCATGCAGTGGTGTTGCTGGGTTGATGAATTCCTGCACACAGAGCCTAAGCCAAGCTCTGCTCCATGGGTGAGGGGTCATTAGCAATGTCTGTTGTATCTGTCCTTGGTTATAGGAACTGCATCTGCTGTGTTGTTGGGCTTAGGATCTTTGCCAGCTTGGAGTTGCGATGTTGAAAAACCAGCACAACCGTTTGGTTTTTTTTTTTTTGAAGATGCTTCATTTTTAACTTGTATATTCTCATCTGCATTCTGGCTTCCAGCTTCGCTGAAGGTAAGCGTGAGCCTCCACTCCGTGGCTACTATCAGTTCGTGGGTATCTCAGTACCGTGATGCCAGTAACTCTTAAGAGTGGCAGGCTTATGTTTATACAGTCACTTTCCCCTGCCCCCCCCCCCCCCCCCCCTTTTTGCTTTTCCCACTTGCCCCTGTCTTTCAGGTACATTTCGGTGTTTGCCTTCAAAGGTTGTATTTAACACCGCATGTATTTTAACTCTTTTTCCCCCCACCACTTCAAGGCAAGTATTCTTCCAGGTATGTGACTACAAACAATGGAAAGGGAAAAATCTCAATGGAGATCTGTGTGCGATGTTTGTTATCTCTTTGAAGCTGCCTTTTTCTTAAGAGTCTTTTGATATTTAGGTATTTCCTCCCAGCTTTCCCCTTTCTGGTGTGTCTTTGCCTGGGTAACTAAAAAAACATAATGATGTTGAATTGGTGACTTCAGAATGGTTTCCTTGGCAACTTAAATGTGTCTTTGACATCATAGGATGAAGAAGCAGCAAAAACAGCTTAAGGAGGGGGGTTTGTTTTTGTTTTTCATAATTTGTTTACCCCCTCACCTCTAGTAGTTCATTCCTGTAGTTGTACTGTAATTCACCTCCTCTTCAGAGGTGCTGATACCACGAACCCCAGAGGGTTCGTGGGGTTTCTCTGTAAGCCTTGTCTCTAAAATGATCTGGGTCCTTGCCAGTCCTCTTTCATTTTTTCTGTCTTTCAACAGTCACACCTCACCAACTTTTGTTTTGGTCACTAAAGAGGCAGCAAACCGTAGGCTTTCCCTGGCATGGGAATGAGCAGCCGAAGGAAGGGGAAGAGCTTCTGGAGAGGTGTTGAACTGCAGTGCAAGCAGCACAAAGCTACATGCTGTTTGCGTCAAGAGGCTTGAGAGTTTCAGCTGTGAGATAGTCTCGTCTTCCCATCTCACCACATCTTGCCACACATCACACATTCTCTGTTTGCTCTCTTGATGCAAATCTCTTTATTGCATTAGCCGTGCAAAAATTCTGTTGCTTCTGTAAATCCTTTAGCTGTTCTGTTCTTTCTCCTCCCAAATTAATTTCCATCTTAGGAGAGTATCTTTCTTAATTATGCTTGATAGTCTGTGAGGAGATCATGTTTCGTCATGTAAGATTGTGGTCCAGGTTTTGTTCTGGCTGAACTGGTAGAAATCTGGTGCAACTTTGCCAGTGTCGGTGCAGCGTCTTTTGTGGAAGAAGTCGGTTTGAGTAGCCAGGAGCAGGGTATCAATCATTGTGCAGAGATACCAGCTTAAAGAAAACAATAGTGAAGACTGATGTAGGTTTTATTGGAACACCCAGACTTCTGTTATAAGATGTGGAACTAAACATACGCTAAAGGCGAAATAAGTACAGTAACTACAACAGCACATTTCCAAGAAAATTGTCTTGTTGCAAAGGAACATGGACTGTGAATGGGCTTTATGGCATCTGCACACTTAATACAGCCTCTATTGGTAGTTATCATCAGTTACAATAGTCCATTTGTTTTTAGATTTCTGAAGTTATTTTTTATAACTGTTTGGGGGAGTAGCGTGTAAAACAGGGCAGCATGTAGAAATCTAAAACTCCAGCCAAAAGACACCTCCTTTTTGTGTCTACGTGTTGCAGCTGTCTATCTCTTGGCAGCAGGCAGCCTGTGTAGAATGTGAGGTTTTAGCAGTGAAGCGTGGAAGAGTGAATTAAGGAGTTCTGAACTTAAAACATTCTTCTTTTCTAGGGAATTTTAGTCCTCACGATTGCTTAGTTATTTGGAGACTATTTGTAGGGTTGTTTTGTTTCTTTCGGTAGCTCCTTATATTCACAATATGAGAAACTGAGACAGGTCGCTAACTCTTGAATTTTGTCAGTTATTCTACAGTTTAGTAATCAAATGGAGTCAGTTGCATGGATACCCAGCTGGGAGGAAATACAAAAAAGAGCATGTGTGTTATTTTTTTATGGGGAGGAGAGGAGGAAAGGGGAGATTTCAGTTTTTCACTGTGAAATAGACTTCTGTATAAGCCACATAAATGTTCTGCTTAGGGATGTCAGCACAGTACCTGTTGTTTCTGCATAAACTATGGATAGCATCATAACACCTAGGGCATAGTTACACCTTTTAATCTCCCCTTGTTACACCTGGAAGGGCAGAGGATTTTGCGAAATCAGCCAGGGTAGCAGCTTTCCTCCAACAACTTGACACTATGAGTATTTGCATTTCCGAGTAAGCAGATGCACGCTTTTGTGCCAGGCAAGCAAACTGACAAGGTAAAGGTGTAATAACACATTGTGAAGCTTCCTATTAAAACCTATTTTTTTAAAAAACACGTTGTGCATTCAGTTACGCAGGTGTTGTCAGAATATAGAGTGGAAACGGCATCCTCGGCCTTCCAAGGAAGGGGATTCGGGTGATGACCTCCATCTCCCTTGCAGAGTAAACCCTTGCCTTTTGCCCAGGCTTTTCGTTATTCCAGCCTGGTCTGGGATGCGGTTTTCCTTTCAGCTGAGATGCTTGTTCTGCTGTAGTTGTTGCATCCGCACTAGGAAGGCAGAGAAAGCCGGCACGGGCAGTTTCGTACACCGGCGGTACTGCTGCCTTGCTGGTGAGGGGCTGGGCTTCTCTGTCTGAAAAAGGTATGGTTAAAGTCGTTCAGCTTTTGTGCGCGTGGATGAAACCTGACTTTTCGCTCCACGGAAAAGGTTAAACCTTTCCGAAACACGTGTGTGTTTTAGCGTGCAAAGGCCGTGTGGAGCTTTGGTAGGTTTCAGCTTTTTTTTCCTTTTTTTTTTGGGTTCGTAACTTTTGCACGGCTTTTGAGCGCCCTTGCTCCTGGGGAGGCTGGTATTCTAAGGAGTGGAAGTCATCCCGGGGAGAGGAAAAGGACAAGCTAACCTTGGCACCTGGGGCCTGGCTATTATGTCGCGCTTCCTCTGCGGGGCGGCGCGGGGCGGCCGGAGTGATGTTCTCACAGCAAATGGAGGAAGTTGCTCTAGCAGAAGCGGTGCTCCTGGATCTCCTCTCGCCGGGGGGATGGGGCAGGGTGGTGAAAGAGGGTTACACAAAGCACCGAGGTGGGGAAGGGAAGGAAAAAAAAAAAAAAAAAAAAAAAAAAGAACAACCCTCATCTCTCGTCTACGTGCCACGGCTCGACAAACTTTTCAGAAAACTGAGTATTTCGGGGAGGCTGGGAGGGGTTGGGGAGCGGAGGCTGTTTCCCCGGCGGCGGGGAAGGTACCAGGGGAAGGAGCCGGGGAAGGATGGAGGGGGACGGCCGCTCCTCTCCCTGGTTGCTGACTAAACAGTTATGTCAGCTGGCAGTCGGGGCGGCCTGGGGATTTGTGATAGAGCTCCTGGAGGGTGGGGGTGGCTGCGCGGGGGGAAGGGAGGGAGGGAAAGGGCTGGCCCCGCCACAGCAACTGCTGCTCTTGCCTCTCCGCCGCGCTCGGGGCAGGGGGGGCCGGCCGCGGGGCGACCCCGGGAAGTTTTCCCGGCGATGCCCGAGCGAAGGGGACGCGTCCGCCATCCGTGTTTGTTTAAACGTCGGCGCGGTGCCTCGAAGGGCGAGCCCAGCCCGCTGGAAGGCTGTCCGGTGCCGGGGAGCCTTCCCGTCTGACTGGTGGTACCCGCGCCTTCCTCGCCCGCTGAGTCAGGGCCCTGCGGAGCACACGCCTCTGCCAGCATCGCCCCACAGCCTCTCGCTGGGGCGGGAGGAGCGCGCTTCCGTCCGATGAACGCGGGTGCTGCTCGCAGATGCTGGGGGAGAGGACAGAGCTGCGCCTCCGTCCCTCCGCCGGGCTCCGGCTGGAGCTCGCCGCGACGGCACGAAGCGCGGAGGCGGCGGCAGGGCTCGGCCGACGTGCTGCCCGCTGGTCTGCCGCAGGTAGAGGCTTCGCCGTCGAAGCGCGGCCTGGCGCTGTTAGAAAGTAGACGGTGAACTCTGGCCGCTGTTCAAGTTTAATGTTTCCTTTCTTGGCCTTGAAGGCAGATGGAGCCCAGGGTAGCCCTTACACAGAGCAGGAGGTATTTATAATGATTCTTTCGGGTCGGTAATGTTCAAATCCTATTTTTCTGTTCTTCTTGTTTTGTTTTCCATAAATCGTGTGCTGTAAAGTTGGAACAGCCCTGGAACAGCTGTGGCTTCTCACCCGTGTGCTTCCCTCCCCTTCACCCCCCATTAGGAGTACGTGAAGGATGGGGTTGCATGTGAATCACCTCTGTACCTATTTCACTTCTCCTGTCCCAGCAGTGAAAGACAGAGAAGGACCCTGTCCTGACAGGCAAAAAGGGTGTGTGTCTCAATTGTTTGAGGTCAACTGAGTTAGCTGAACACAATTAAAAAAAAAAAAAGGCAAGCTCTCTCGATGCTCCTTAAGGTACAGCCTGCTGTGTCCGAAGCCATGTTTGTGGCTGTGCGAGACCAGTTAATGTGTTAACCTGCATCTTAATGAACATTAAGATAGATTTTTAGTAATGTTAATCTGACTCAACTGAGCTACCATGGTTGTAGTCGTGAGTGAACCTGTCTGGCCCACGTGGACAAGCTTGCTGGAGGCTTTAGTTAGCAGGACAGCACCAGCCAGTGTTTCTAATGGTCTAATTAAGATGATTTGCTTTTTCTTTTTTTATTTTTTTTTTCTTCCCCAAGCTGAGTGCAGTATGGAAGATGAGTGAAGGCTGTAGAAAAATGTTTATATTGTGATGTGGAAATCTACAGATCTTGCCCAGGAGTCGGTTTGTTGTACCTTTGTGCAACTCTCATCACCTCAGCGCAGTTCTCAGCTGGGTGTGTCGTGCCTGGCACTCCTTCACAGCACACTTGGATGCTCTTTTATGCACGAGTCAAACAGGAGTATGATTTTGTAGGGCCTTGCAATCCTTTGCCGAGTGGCCTTACAGATGAGCTGGGCAGCTGGACTTCTGTAAGTTTGTTCTCAACGATGTACGTGTCTGCTAGCCAGTGTGGGAAGGTTATAAAGCACTGAAGTATCCGAGTAATGCCTCAGTCTCCGTTCTGCTTTAAATGCAGCCAGCCACAAGAGCGAGCGCCCTGTTGAGAGGGTGTTAAAATAGATAAAACCTGAATCCTTAAACATCTAGCTTTTTTTCCTGCTTGTGGTAGGTAAAAAGACTTGTTTAGTGGCGGGGGGGGGGGGGGGGGTTGAACAGAGGAAAAAGTCTTCAGGAGATAGGAAGCCACTCAGAAGTTACTGTTAAGCCAGATGTATATTGTATATTTTTCAAAGCAGTCAGATTATCCATGGCTCTATGAAAGTGGAATTAATTTGAAAGAAGAGGGGTGTGTGACTGCTCGAGTGCTTAGACATAGGGTCTGAAATGCTGAATAACCACAATTCTTGCTAACTTCACAAGGAACGCTTCTGGAAACGGCTCTTGATGCATTGGGTACAAAGCACTACAAGTGCGGGTAAACAGTTCTTTAAAATATTTTGGCACGCTGAGAAAACTTCAGTGAGTGCTACTTGGAAGCTGAACACTTGACTTTTCGTGGATAAGATCAGTTTAAATAGGTGCGTTTTAATTCCTTCTGTGTGTATGAGAGAGGGGAACCGGAGGGCAAGTAAAAAAATCAGAGGAAAAGACCTCACTGCTGACTTGGGAGACTTGTTTGACCTTCTGAGCCCCGTGCACTTGTCTGTGGTTTCCAGCCAAAGTCTCTCACTTTGAGAGCGCCTTGCTTCTCATGCTGAACTATTTTTTGACGCACTGAATGAATGCAATATGTTAACACTCCTGTAAGTCCCAGAATTGCTTGGCTGCCCCTTGCCCTGCCTGCCTCGCACTGGCTGAAAAGGTACCATTGTTTGTTCTGCAAACAGTGGGTGATGGTTGTTTCCAAGGTGACTATGGTGCTGTTGCTGCCCTCTAGTACAAAAAAAAAATTGGCTTTAAACACCTGAGAGCATCCCACTGTCACCAGAGACGATGGGAGGGAGGAAAGAGCTGTTTGTTAGAGCTCTCTGGGCTGGATATTAGAATACAGATGGAGAAAATGCTGGTAAGCTAAGAAGGAGCGATGCATACATTTGGTTTACGCTACATAACATTCTTCCTAAATAGTGCACAGGTACAGCTATTAAAACAGGTGATTATTTCTAAGGGTGTATCTCTGATGAGAAGAAATTATGGTGAATTTAAGGTCTTTCAATCATACTGATCAACTGTTAGTTGTAGTTTGAGTTTAGACTAGTAATATTTTGCTTTTTCACTTAATTAAGAGGATGTTTTGAAGACTGCTCAAGCAAGGGTGTATGGACTTCCTACAGGGAAAGCTAGAAGGGAACACTCAGCAGTTCTGCTAGACTTGAAGGTTTTCAGATTGTTCTGGAAAACAATTATTTGGGGATAAAGTATGCATCCCCCAGAAAGAGAACCCCAATAGTTAGTTCTTTTATTGCTTTTGTGTATTCTTGGAAGGCCTATGGTACTCAGAACTGTGACTTATTTTGAAGTGTCTAGGTGGATGGATTAGAAGCGTTTTTTCAGTCCTTTCCCTGTGCTGCCTGCCCATCTACTGATGCAGCTGTTTAGTGTGTGTGGGGGGGTGAGTTTAAAAAGAAAAACAAACCAACACTTGTTTTAATTGGTCATGGATGCTGCTAGCAGAACTTTGCCTCCCCCTGCATCAGGTTTAGTACAGTTCATATGCAGGTTTCAGTAAACATTAACCACTTTTATCAGGGCTTGCAGCATGCTGAATGGTTAGCAAAGAGCATGTACTGCGAGAGACAGAGAAAATGAACAAGTCCAAGGTCAAAAGGATGGTATGTTTTTCTTTATTGAAATAAGGGGTGGAGAAGGTTGACAACACTTTGTGGAAAAAAGTAGGCTCCTGTGAAAAACGTGGTTCTTGTCCTTAAGCTTTCATCCAGGTGCGAGTACATGAGGTACTGCAAGGAGGATGTGCATCTTTGATTTTTCTTCTGCTCTCGTGAAATGACCAGAACACATCAGCCCTCCTTGCACTCTTGCTGACTGACAGCATGAACTCCTCATGACTCAGATCAATCCAGAGCAGACTATTATCTTTGATATCACTTGCTTCATCTTTATATGGGCCTGCTCCTGCCCAGCATCCACAAAGCTCCCACTGACTTTGGCAGTGCACAGCCAAGCGCAGGCAGCGAGAGATCACAATTTCCTCCCCTCCCTGCCTGCATGAAGCAATGGTACAAAGCCATCCTGGTTAGGAAGGGTGGTTAAGGAACTGTGGTTTAGCAGTTTGCCTCAACTTTCTTTCTCTTGGGTGACTTGGATGTTTCCTTATTGCTTTTGAGGGGTGCAGTGCTGCTAATTTTTCTACAAAATGAATTGCTGTAGTGATTAAAAAATAATTGATCAGCTTAGCAATGAAAATGAGGTAATTTGCAGGTAAATTAATGAAATTATTTTAAGCTGAGGTGTGGAAAAAAAGCATGTTGAAAAGAGCATGTGACCTGCCCTAATGAAATTTGTTAAAGCATCTGATGCCAGAGTTCAAATTGTAAGTTATTTTTAATTGTGCAAATCAGCATATCCTGTCCCTCCTAGCTCCATTCAAATAATACTTTGCAAAAGAAGGAAGCAGCAGCATTCACCTGCATGTTTCCTAGAAAACAGCATCATTGAAAGGTTGTACCTCATTGGAAAAATACAGATTTACTTAAATGATACATCAAACACAGAAGAAATCCAAACCGTCTGTAGCCGATCTGACAATAGTTTGAGAAACACCCTCCGCTGCATGCCCCTCAAATAAGAAACGTGTGCGCACAGTTAAAAATCTCATCTTTGTGGTGACACAGATGATTCAGTGCAGGAAACGAGAGGAATCTCATTCAGCAGTTAAGCATTTGTGGGGCGGGGGTGTGAGGAGGTCATGGTGTTTAACATACCCGGTTAGAAACCTTCGGGCTCCTTTCCTTACTGCATTTTATACTGATTTAAATCAGGGCTGATACTGGAAGCATCAGTGTGAGAAGCAAATCCCATCCTCTACATTCCACCTGGATCAGCTGGGAGGTGAAAGAGAGATGGGAAGGGACTTTGTTGTTGGTTTTGAATTTTAACTACAGACTTTAGCCATCCAACTCAAAACCATCCCTTGTCGTGGGAGGTGCGAGGGCTCAGCTCTCAAGTCCTGCTGAAGCTGAGCTGTGGGGTGGCCGGGCCAGTGCACGGAGGAGGGCCACCACCAGGGCTGCCGTGGTGGCCTGCGTTCTTCCTCCTGCTGTGGCTGCGTGGTCCTGGTGGTGGCAGAGGGAGAGGAGCTTTAGATGCAGGCTTGCAATTGCAGCTTCTTGAACGATGCCGTCGTTCATCTAAATATAAAATACGGACTGTGGTTTTGGTCTTAAATATTTGTGGGATTTTACCAAACCACTACAAACAAACAAAGTAAACAGCAGCGAAAAGTGACACATTTCAGGCAGGATTTATTTTTTATTTTTCTTTTGCAAGGTGATGTGGAGACTTGTATTCTGTGAGTCAGCGTTCAAAGGAAAGACATTTCTCAAATTGAGAACTTTGTTCGTCTCTTATTCACAGACTTCCCAAAGAGCTTAATTTTAAAGTTTTTCAGGACGCTGGGGTGTAATTTTCTTTTTAACTCTGTTGATGTTCTCCCACAGCTTCCCAGGTGTTTTTGCCTCCTTCTCCAAAATTAAAACAAAACAAACAAAACTTCTTTTCCTAACAAGTCGATCGTGTGTTGTATTAGAAGCCTTTGTAAAGTCTATGGAGGGAAACAAAATCATGTGTGCTACTTGAATTCTAAAACACATTCACTGAGTACTAAGGGCAAGTTTAATGGGAGCATGTACAGAACATTACGTGTGCGTGTAAACTTTTGCCTTGCCTGGAAACTGACGAAGGAATAAAGTCAGAAAGACAATTTTTAGATTGCTTTGATGCCTCTGCAAACGCATTTGCAGTTTTGTATTTGCTATAGGTCTCCAACTGATAACTGGCACTAATGAAGTAGCTTTTCATACAGTTTTATTGAAATTATTTATGCAAATACAGTGCAAACTTTATTGCAGTCGCAATCATTTACAGTGCACAGCTGGTAAACAAAAACATTACCATTCATTCTCCAGTGCCTCAATAGTTTCTACTCATTTCTCGCTGCTGTAGCCAGCCATGTGTGCTCCCAGCGTTTATTCCTTGACTCCAGCAGACCTGCAGGTTGTGTCTGCTTGTAGCATTGAGGTGCAGGAAGGGCTCTCTCTCTTGAAGAACGACAACTCATCCTGTTTTGCCTTTTCTTTTTTTTTTTTTTTTTTTACCCTCCGTGGAAAAATACTTGTACTGTCAGTCTACGAGACCACAGTCCTGTTCCCCTCTGAAATTGTTTCATAAAAGGTTCTCAGAGTATCATAAGGTGCACTGTGGGCAGGAAGAATTACATGTGTCCCCTTTGTAGATACACCCTTGCAAAGGCTCCAGTGCAAGAGTACTCTCTTAAATCTCTAATACACATAGTCTTTTGATAATATAGCGAAGGGACTCATTCTGTCAGCCATTACACAAAATTTCTGTCCTCTGTCCTTCAGCTGCCCCCTCCCCCCTCCGGCTGGTGAAGACAGTCTCGTCACTCCCAAACTATTGTGGTCAGGTTTGGCTTGGTAGAAAATTTTGTTGGGAGAGACCTCTCTGCCACGTGAGTGCCAGGAGAAAACAGGGTGGATGCCCCACCACAGCCTTGGGGCAGCCAGGAGTGGTTGGGGAGGCTTGTTTTTTATTTCCTATCTGTGCAGGTGGGCCTCAACTCATTTCTCCTCTTACGGAAACTTTCACTGGCTCTCCCACTGAACTTCAGTTACAGTGTGTGATTTGGTGTTTTTTTTTTTTGTTTAATTACTGAGCTCGGCAGAACGGAGCAGGTGACAGGTATTCATTAAGAAGCCATGCTGCTTAGCTGCCATTTGGGAGCACTTTTGCGTTGACTTGCGTGGGTGTCTCACGTGTCTTAGGGGCCAGCAGGATTCGGCTTCGGCGATGCAGATGCCAGGTGTGTTTGGGGCAGCAAGCGGTGCCCGGCGTTTCAGCTTCAGGAGGCAGAGCTCCCAAGACCAAGGGCAGACTGTACGGCACGCTCCCATCCTGCAGCAGGACCTGGGCATCCACAGACCCATCTGGGCTCCCCACCGTGGGGTGCTGACCAGGTGAACGGTCCAGGTGGGCTACACGTGGGCCGGCGGCCGCGAGCCGAGCATCCCCGGTGCGAGGTGGCAGGGGGCCTGGAGAGGTGGCCTGGTGCGCACCGAAGTCACTGCTCTGCCTGGCTTAAAAGCCTGAATTGTTTCAGTCTTACAGCTCTCATGTAGGGTCTTGCATTCAAAGCACTAATGACTTCCTCGTTGGGACCCAGACTCTTTAAATTTTTATTAAAGGGATCGTCTGTGCTGACATTTAGCTAGCACCAGATGTTGGCTTTTAGTTACCAGTGTGGAGGTGGCATAGCTAATAAAGCAAGGGTAAGAAACTTCTGAGAAACTGCCTGTCAGATGTGGCTTTGTGTACTGCAGCCTGCGTGATGTCTGTCGCTTCTTCATGGGCCAGTGTTTCAGAAGAAAGCTTTTTTCTTTCCTTCTTCTTCTTTTTCTTCCATACTTCTGACTGACCAAGTGTTTTCCAAGCACGTGTCTTTTTCAGGTGGCCTTGCTCTTTTGTTAGAGGCTAGCTAATGCAGGGAGAGTGCAAAGGTAACTCAGTGGCAGATTTGGGGTTTTTTCCCTTATATTTTGGTATTTCTTCTGTACATAACTTTCCTGTAGATCATACTTCTCCCCCTCAACCTCTTTTGGCCATACCCTCCCTCAGAAAATGTCAGCAAGCAATTGTTTCATTTGCAGAGCTGTGAGCCCCTAGACAGAGGCTTTTCCAGTTTTATGAATGCACCATTTGTTGCTGAGGGCACAACTGTTCGATATAACTGGCTGCATCCCACTCTGCTTGGGACCAGCATGCACTACAGCCAGGCTATGCATAAACCAGATTTTTGTATTAAATGGCACCATTTTGTCCACAGCAGCCGTCTGTCTTTTGTGTGTGCGCGTGTGAGACTTGTAGTTTTCAGATGCAAAATATATAAAGAACAGCAGTTTTGCAGAAATACATGTTACTCAGTGAGCGTACCGTGCTATTTTAAGGTTTATTTTTCTTAGGGAGTTCCTGATGAGTGATATGTCTTCATTATTTTGTGTAGGCGGGCCGAGGCAAAAGCACATTTTAAAATATTTTATAAAATGGATGCATGGTATAACATTACAAATGTAGTTGTTTTATTGGGGATGTACTCAATTATAACTTAACTGAAAATACACATAGCACTTTGAAAGTGAATGTGCTCATTTATGTTTTATTGTATGTCATCAACCTACTGTATCCCCCCCCCCCCTTTTATTGTTAAGTCCCGCAGGGCTGGAGACTGTATAGATGTAACTACTTAAGATGCTCTGTGCCTTACATTTTTAAGTACATCTAGGAAGTGTCATCTGATGTCAAACCTGGCCACTCTTTCTCACTGCCTGCCCTGCTTATCCCCCTTCTAAAGTGAGCACAATTCACTGGTTTGGGCCTAAATATTGCACATGTAGTGCGCGTGGCTCCGGGCTGCTGCGCTGGGTCAGGACGTGTTGGGGGAGGCTGGAGGAGCTGCGTGGCCATCAAGTGTGGCTCCCGTCCTAATTGAGATGCAGTCTTTAATATTTCCCAGCACAGGTTTCTATAGCACGCACACATCTACGATGCTCGGTTTACACTTAAAATAATGCAACACCGTCCTGCTGGCGGATGTGGACGCACAGTTGGGGCTTAGTGGGTACCATGCCGTTTGCATGCCGTTTCACTGTTATTTCCCCCTTGGCCCTGAAAAGCAGCTTCTGGTCCCCGTTCTCAGTTATGCGAGTGCAGGCTGTAAAGCAGGGAGGTTGCATGAGGCTCTGGTTCCAGCAGCTGAATCACAGCTTAGGCTTTTAGTCCATGGTACCTATTTCATTTGTCTCAATGCCAGGAGTTTCTCCTCGGAAGCACAGTGGGCTCTTCTCCCCATGTCTCCTCTCTCGTACGTGTTGAGTCCCCCCCAGCAAATAAGAACACCTCCAAAGCAACCCCGCTGGCTTAGATATTGCCCACTTGTGCTTCAGTAAAAATATTTTCCATGCTCCATCATCATTGTGTTTAAGAAATGGGGAAAACTGGAAACAGCTCTAATTTTCCCTCTTTAAAGAAGGTGGTACTGAGTGGAGAAGATGAGGATTCCCCACCTCACCCTCCTTTGGGTACCCGAACGAGTCTAAGAGTCGGGCAGGCCTGCCTGATATGTAATAATCCATCAACCAAAAAGAAATAATAAAAGAAAAGTACAGCTTTGCAGCCTTTCTGTGGAGGTTTCCAGCACGCCCCCCCCCCCCCCTCATGTTCCTTCATATATTCACTGCCCACATAATGTTACCCGCGGGATGAGGGTGGGAGGGGGAAGCTTGTTCTCTTTCATGTGACTGTAGCACAGTTAATAATTGTACCAGACTTCAGGCACTCGCATGACCAAAGGGATTGATCGTATTCGTAACTGGACCAGAGTTTTTCAGGCACATCTTCATGCCTTGGCATCACAGCAGATTCAGAGAAGGAGCCAGATCTGCTTTCTCTGTGATTGCTCATTTGTTATGAGCTGGCTAGCATATAGCACGCAGAGACAAAGGCTGCCCTGGCCTGAAAAGCCCCCGAAGAAAAGCAGTATAGTAAATACATCTGTAAAACGGTGTTCAAGTTACAGACTGCATGCGTCTCACGCGCTCTCGCTTGCTCGCTCCACACCCCCCCCCCACCTTGCTGCCTTAAAAAAGGGATGGCAGAATAGTTTGATAAAATACAGCAAGTGCTAAACTGTTGATACAATTTTTTAAAAAAAGGAGTCTTTGCTAAAGCATATGTTTCCAACACTTTAATCTTTTATGGACTGCATACTTGCTGTGGGAGTGGAAGGGGATGTTACAGGCTTACTTTCAGTGTACTTAGAAATCTTTCCCACAGCATGAAAACTCCCCAGAAAACATGTGAAACAACGGCCTGGAGACCAGGAAGTTTCTGATGCCTAGCACTCATTGCTCTGAGGGATTTGCTGTGCTCTGGAGGTCATGTAATAATCTTTCTTCTTTGTTGGCTTCTCTGAGTTTATTTTACACACGATGGAGGGGTGTGTTTGTGTTGCTGAGCTTTTAGGGGTCCTCGTTTCTGTAGCGTGTTTTTGCCCCTGGTTCTTTTGTTACTGCACTCCCATGATTAATATGTCTGCTGCTTAAAATGGCTACTGAACCA
The DNA here is from genome assembly GCF_964188355.1 of Buteo buteo. Taxonomy (NCBI): domain Eukaryota; kingdom Metazoa; phylum Chordata; class Aves; order Accipitriformes; family Accipitridae; genus Buteo; species Buteo buteo. The sequence goes on along the minus strand of NC_134190.1, from coordinate 12,063,664 downwards.
CCAGCAAGCTCTTGCCACTGCTTACCAACTGCTTAACCCCTGTCAAAACCCACCCAGCACAGCTTTGAGTTGATGCTTTTGTTGCTTAGGAGGTATATTTCTGATCTTCAGGCTGTCCATTAACCCTGTGAATACTGTACACACTGAAGACATAAATCTGCTGTGGTGGTGATGGTATGTCCTGATGCTGCGATCACTGCTGCTGCCCCTGCACCATGCTCTGGCTAGATTTGCGTGGCATGCAGTCTTCTGGGTGTGTGGGTTTGGGGTTTTTTTTTTGCTTTGTTTTCTCACCCCCTTACCACTTTGTATAGTTTTGGGTTTTTTTTGAGGAGCTGCAGAAGTTGCTAGCATAGAAAAGCAGCGATGAAGGTGCGAAGTCTGGCACTTGAGGGCTGGTGGTCCTGGTGAGTTGATAAGGAAGATCCAGTTCCCTACAGTAAAGAAATCGTGCGTCCAGTTTCAGTCTGTGATGTCTCCTCGTTTTGTTTCCTGGCATCTCCTCTCCGTGTGCCTGTGTTTGTGCTGGAGTGCGATGGAGTGTGAAAGGAGAGAAGGGGCTGCAGCTTGGGTCTGGTTGCCAAAAAAAAAAACCCCAACAACCTCGACCAAAAGGAGAGTTAACCGGAACATACCACAGAACAGGTTCGGCAGGATGCTGAAGCCAGATACAAACCTTCTCCCATGCTTTAAGGCATCTTCAGTACACTCTCCTCCCTCTACCCTTTCAGGATTTCCCCCCCTCCTCCCCGTTATGAAATAATCCTGTGCCGACTGGGTTTGAACGTGGGGCCGGCGGATGGTTGCAGCGCTGGCTCGCCTGCTGCCAGCTGTTTCTTAAGAAATAGAGGGTGCACTTGTCCGTGCCCGTCATCCCATCGCAGAGGCAGCGCTCTGCGTGGCATGCGCCTGTGTCTGCGCCTTCGTGCCCTCCGCCGGGTTGCCTTGCAAACAGTCCCAGCCGAAAAGTAGCGGGGGAGGAAGAGCAGCAAGGAGACAGGGAATGCTGGCGGGTGGAGCTTGGAGGGCTAATCCTCCACATAGTTAATCATTACTTGCAGCATAACCTGTTCCAGTTTTCTAGAGGTTTCACTGGCACCCACAGCCAGAAGTGTGTGAGGAATATGTGACAAACTGCTTTCCGAGCAAGACGCAAGCCCAGCGTCTAATACAGGACATCATTTCTCCTGTAACATGTTTATGGCTAATCGTTCAGTAAACATACCATATATAGTCCGGTTCGTGCTAGCTATAACACCCTGCTGCAAGGCGACTTTGCTAGTACCACACAGAGTCCTTAGCTCCTGGTAACCAGCTGACAAATAGGATGTTGCCATATGTAACATAAATACTCCATACAACGGGTGTTTTTTACACTCCTACTCATAGTACATAAAGCACGTGTTTCTGATCATGACAGTCTTAAGTCTGGCACTTTGAAAAAACAAAGCGGATTATACAAAACAAGGTGCCTTATCAAAGGATGGACCAGGTCCCACGTGTGCATTTTTGTTGCAGAATGAAGATTCTGCTCTTTCTGTAAACGTCAGATGAAGCTTGTATTTATGAATCAATGTTTTGGGGACTTTTTTTTTTCTTTTTTTTTCTCCTCTCTCCACTTTAAATGCCTGTTGCCTTCTAGGTGATGGGTCCCAAGCTAGAGCTATGATTCACTGAGAACTTTCTCTTTTCATTCTAGCATCTTTCATAGAATTTCTCCCCTTCCTCTTTCTCTCTGCCTCTTTTTGTTTATCCTGTGCTAGCAGGGTACTGAGCATGGCAGAGAGCACGAAGACTAGGGCTGTGGCTGTATTCACAGCTTTCTTAATCAGCTGTTGCATATGGTTTGCCTTCAGCTTTTTTCTTTTTTGTTCTTTTTTTTTAACATTGTGAAATGACTTTAACTTTCTGACTCTTTCTTTGCTAGCAAAAGTGGTTCGGGAAAAGGAGATGAAGCCTGCCTGCCTAGACCTGGGTGGGGTATTTTCGCCTTTTTATGCCTTCTACTTCTTGCCCTGTTCCTTGACGTGTGAAAAGACAGCGCAGTGGTGTGGACCCCAGATAACCTTGCACAGAGCTTTCTGGCTGTCTGCTTGGTGACGGCTGGGTCCAGCAGTTTAGCGACTGGCAGTGCCTCCTGTCCCACTGAGATGGTTGCTTAATCACAGAGGGTGCTGGTTAGGTGCAGATCCATGCAGGTGGATTTTCCTCTAGTGACATGCTCCTTATTTAGACAATGCTTCCAGAAGAGGAGACTTTGCAGGGGGTAATGTTTGGGTGTTACATAAATGGACAGGACATGCATTTCTCTGACTTGTCTCTCATTGGCCTCGTCAGAGTGAATTATCTCTGACTGCTTGGCAGTTAATTGGACCATCCTTCCCATTTCCTAAGCTGATAAGCCCCTCACTGTCTGCCTCAATCAGGCTTCTTTGTTTGAGGAGTTACTAATGCTGCAGAAGAACAGAATAACTACTTTCCTATGTACTGTAACCAAGTGAAGTTCTCTGATCTATAAATCTGTGAAAATTCACCATATTTATTCAGCAAAATCCTTTCACAAGACTTACTTGTACCGAAACACCAGTAGCAGTTGATAGGTACTGAAAAGTAGGTATAGCCAGTGTATTTAGTACATACCTCGTCCCTTTCTGAAAGAACTGCATTCGTGTTTAAGTTATCCTGTGAGCAGCTTTATTCTGGCAGATCCTAGTAGCTGTGCAGAGTACCACGGGTGTCTATAGTTGTCTGTCCATCAGGATCGGGTCTCAGAAATGGCTCCCTTTTACCACAAAGCCTTCAGACTGCGACTGTCTTTCTTGATGTGTCTGGATGGTGCCTAGCTTAAAGTGGGTGTTGCCAGAAGGTGAGTAATAAATGATGATTAATCGTCTCTGAGCTATGGATGAGTTTGTATGAAAAAGCACTTGGCTAAAGGCTGTGCTTTAACAAGCTCATCAAAATTAACCACGCAGGAGACAGTAGCGTAGCATCCGAAAGGCCTGATTCTTCCATCTCTTGACTGGTTTTGTTTTGACTTCTGTGGATGTACTGCATCTGATCGGTGGAGAATCATGGGTCCCTTTGTCTCCAATGTTGAATGATATCAGTGTTACAGATTGCAAATCGGCTGAGTGATACAGAATTGCATGCACTAAAACACCCTTTTGTTAGATTGCTCAGTAATCTTTCTAATGCAAAGGTGTGGTTATGAACCTTGCAGGTATGCATCCTCATGTTTGTACCATTGAGTCTATGATATGAATGCATAGGAAAGATGCAAAGATACCAATTTCTGTGTTAATTATATCTTGAAGTTGAAAAGTAATTTTATTCTACAGGAAACCACTTGTCCTTTGCTGTCAAAATTGTAAATAAACAGAAGTAGAAAACCTAAAGCCATAGTGATTTTTAAAATAGTTTCCATTCTGAGTTTACATATTGGTTTGAGCAATGTATTGTATCTGTTTGGTCGTACAGTTATTCCTAAAACCTTTTGAAAAGTAGGATTCATCACAGAAATCTTCCTTCTCCCTCCATCCTTTGACTATTTCTGGCAGCTTTCAGGGCCTTAAGCACAGAAAGTGAGTATTGGAGGATTTGCTCCTTGCACAAAAATTGGAAGGACTGGACTTTTTTGTTTTTAAAAAGCTTTCCAAAATGGGGTTTGTCTTGACTTAGGCGTAGACGATGTAAAGTATGCCAAGAAAATAAATGTGCATTGCATTGTGAGCCTACGTTTGTAGGTACACTCCAAGCTCAGGAAGTGACCACCAGTTTATCTTTCGTTGTGCCTCCGAGTTGGTGTTGTTGAGCCCCAGGATGCCTGTGGCATGGCCGGAGGACGAGGAGAGGACGTAGATGCTGTTGAGTTCAAGTGGCCGTTAGAGGTGTTCAGCCGTTACTCGTTCGTTACCTCCGAGAGACGTAGGAACTCGGGTGAGCTGAACAGGGGGCCCGGTCGGAAGGCTGAGATCTGGTGGAGAGACTAAGGGAGGCAACCAGCAACGGTGGGTGGGTCGCCATCCCTTTCTCCTGAGGACGTGTTGGCAGTCATCAGACCCCAGACAGCTAGCCGGTGACCTCTTGTACTGTGACTTCTCTCCTTAGCATTTTCGTTGCCTGACATTTCAAGGTGATGGGCGGAGAATTTGAATTTGGATTTTAAATTTTCTGGAGGAGTGTTTGTGCTCTGTATCTTGTCTGAACCGTACCGAGGCTGGTTCAAGACCAGGTGGCAGCCACTGATTCAAAGGCCTTGCCATCTACCATGGGATCAGTGAGCTTCAGTCTTACCGAGTGGAGGTGGTGAGGAAAGAGGGGGAGGAGGTGTCCGTGTCTTAAAAAAGAGTTGAAAAGGAAAAACTGGAAAACAAGCAACTACTCACTATAAAGTTCTTGGAAAGAAAGATGCTGCGTATGTAGTAGTTAATGCGAATCGCACTCTGCATGCATGGTAGCACACTTACGTGGCTTATGGGAGAGCAACTTGGTAGGCTGCAGGGGAGTCTTAGCAACCATGAATGGAGAGAAAGCGGAAGGCAGCCTGGCTTCCCTGAAAGAGCTAGGGGAACATCAGGGATGGAGAAGTTTAGGAAGTGTTTAGCTTCAAAATTAGGGCAACTTGAAAATGAATTAACTGCTGGGCCTGTAGTGATCTGCGTGTTCATGTATGTATAGGACCTTAAGCACAGAAAGGTTTGGGGTGAGTCTGGAAAGGGTCCATGTTTAAGGAATGTAGTTGTTCTGGTTTCCGAGATAGCTTTTTGTGTAGACAGCATGGAAAACGATTACAAAAACAAGTATTGCAAGACACTTAATGAGATGGGAAACTGGCAGTGTTAAGGCTGTGGCTCTTGGACTCCAGCGATTGTGAGAGAATTGCAGGTTTTTTCTGCTTTCTTTTTCCAAGCAAACATTTTCTGACTCGTGAACAGCCACGAGTGGAGTTTATCATACGGGTTTAAAGTCAGCAACCCCCAAAATGCATTGAAAATGTCTCTTGACTTTTGGGATGAGGGGCTGTGACAGCAACTGAACTCCAGGAAAAAAAAGATACTTTTTAATGTTTGCTGGTAATTCTACCAGTGTAGTCTAAGACTTCATCTGCTGAAATGTCAAACTGTCCGCTTTCACCATTTTGGAGCAGGGGTGACTGGGACTGACCAGACCAGTTTTTAGGGAGCTTAGTCAGCTTCCTAATTTCCAGGTATACTGAGAGAGTCATCAGGGACAGGAATGGAGAGAGAACGTCAGTAAGTTCCTCTGCGTGAAACAAGCTGGGCTGCCAGGAGGATTTTCAATTGGAGATCACCAGGCAGCTTTATTACGGGCCCTGTCTTCTCTTGCATGCGGCTCTACCAAGCTTTAACTATTTGTGCTGAAACACTACATGTCAGGTGTTTAGCTTCAGGCCACATTTGTTTTGGTTGAAAGAAAAATAAGTAATAAAAAAATATTCTTCAACCATTTCTAAGAATGCAGCTAAGGGAACAGTAACTTCAGGTTTTTAATTCTTTTTCATGTCCTCGCTTTTCTTATTGGAAAGAAGAAAAAAACCACAACAAACCTAGAATGCCTAAAAAAGGGGGAGAAAATCTGACCTGTTCTTCTAGTCCTCAAAGCTGTAATGCCGGGGCATTGAGATTTGGGAAGGCGAAGTGGGTGGGAGATTGCAGCTATAGCTATCAATTGAATAAGCTAGCTATTGATTATTGTAGCTGATAATCATCGGCAATGGTGATTTCTCCAGTTCTTTCTGTTCTTAACGTCTGTTGCAATACATACAGTAGGGGCCTGTGCGTGACCCAGTGAAAGCCAAGCATCCTCATGTCCCTCTTACTCCAGACCAGAGAATTCAGATCAGCTCTGTGAATACTGAAGTTGGCAACCTAGTCCTACATCTCTAGTTAACAATTTAGCGACCTTGTGTACTTAAATATTTGTCTTCTCTTTCACATGCAAAAAACACATGGGGAATGTGTGACCATTTCTCTTGCACTGTGATGTACAGGTGTAGGTATAGAATCTCTGGTTGAGGGGTTTGTCGGTGTAAGACAAAAACATTGTTCTCGTGAATGTGCTTTACTTTATAGGCTCTTCTGTTCCGTGTGGAGTAAGGGTAGCTTGAAAGTTGTCTGACAAGATTTGCACACCTTGCCAAACACCACGTCTGCTAAATAAAAACAAAGGCCCAGAAGCTTGTAAATACCAGTGCATGCGAGGTAAACAAACTTCCTGATGCAGGGGCCACCCAGCCCTCCCTTGCAGACCACAGCTTGAACTGGGACCTTTGTAGCTTCAGTTGAAGCTAATGGGTCTCTTCCATAGAATGGGCCTGTTAGTATCAATTCATTAGCAAGACTGAGGCCTTGATTTGTAATGAGCCCTTAAGTGTAATTTGCAATAGCCTGCTGACTGCATCTTACTCAGCTGCTGTGGATGCAAGAGGGAAACAGATTGAGGCTGGAGTAATATTTACCTTCACTTTCAGTCAGGAGGAGTATCTAGAGCAAAAAGGAACGTGCCACACCTCGGATCTCCGGAGTTGGCTTTTCTGGGAACTTCTGCCAGAAAGAATGAAATACCCCCGATGCTGTATACGCAGGGCAGAGGTGGCTGCTGTCTTTAAAAATACACATATGAAAACGGAACTGGAAGTTACTGCAAAGCTGCATTTGCAGGTATCATAGCAAGGAAATTTTTAGAAACCAGACCTGAAAGGTTTTACAACAGTGAGTATCTCAGGATACTCCCTGACATTTCTCATTTGCTTTGCTGAAGTGAACCCCTGGTTTCTGTAGTTATGGCTAGCAATTAATAAATAACCTTAGGAGTTTGTTTTGTTTTGATTATATACAGTGTGTATGTATAATATGTATTTTAATGTGCATTTAAAAACTGCTTTTCTGCTTGGTTATGGAAGGGGAGGTGGTGGAAAGAGTTTTTTTTAAGTTCTTTGACGATCACTTGATTGAAGTAATTTTTTCATGTTAAGCACCCTAGAGCAATATTGAATAGCTCTGTCCTCCTCTGTTTCAAGAAACTCCTCAAAATGAAAGAAAAAACCCTTTTTTGTTTTCCAAGAGAGAAAAAAAAGAATTTCAAAATGGGTTAAACAGTTTAGTGATTTGTATTCCATTTCTTGCAAACTCCCCCCCACCTTCCTGAGCCCAACCACTCTTCCCCTCTGCTCTTGCCCACAGAATTACCATGCAACTAATTTTAGAGGTGGGTTTACACATTTATTTTAAAAACGCTGCAGTCTCCATCTCTGGTAATCCACCAGGTGGAAGCAGATGTGTAGAATATCTGTACATGTGTTTGTAAATCTGAGTTTGAGCAGAGGAGGTTTCTAAGAGGGCAGTGTATGTGCAAAGGCAAGGGAACTCTCGGCGGTGTAATACCATCAGTAAAGCAAAAATTTGCAGTTAACCACTAGCTGGATTCGTTGGTGGTTTTTGTTCATGTGGTAGGCAGGGTGACATTGTATTAGCCAATTCTTCTGATGGATGGTTAGAGATCAGTTGCCTGGCTGTTCTGAATTACAATAGGGAGAAGGCTATTGGGGAGGGGATGGGGAGAATAAGATAGGAAGTGGTTTCTTAGAGATGGGTTCTCTTCTTGTGCTAACAGAAGTTTTGGTCTGTTAGCCTCCAGTGTGCTTTTCTGACCTGCCAGCCCATTCTTAGCTTACTGATGTCTTCTTCCCTTCCGCCTGCCTTCCCGTTAACCACCTGGCATCCCTGTACCTCTCTGCTCTTGCAAAAAATGGCATCTTTGAAGTTTGGGGGATATCCCTTTTGTATTCATATTCAGCCCTCACAATAATTTTGCTTTGAGTGCATCTTTGTCTGGAAATACGCTGAAAGTGCTAAAATTTTTATTTTGTTTGGTTGAGGAATGGCTGGGAAGGCAGGGGGAGGCTGCACGGTGTTAAATAAGGATGCTTGAGGTAGCTCTGAGTGACCTCCTGAAAGCATCCCTCTGGCCTACAAATGCTCATGGTCTCCTAAAGGCAGTCATTTGGAAAGGGGCTGTGCTATCCCGATTTCCACTGCTTGCTACATTTCATGTAACAGAAACGCTGTGGCCGTGTACTGCTGCAGGTTTTTGTTCTGTCCTTCTACAATTTTTGTTGTTGTTTGTCCACTGACCTGTTGCCCTAAAATTCATGTCACTGCTTGACAAACTGTGCTCTTAATAACTTAAGCTTTACTTATGGGGCAAAGCCTGGACAGTAAGACATGTTGAATATATATTGGCTTAAATAATTTCCTTATTGAGTTGTACTCTTTGAGCTTTGCTCAGTTCTGAGTACGTTACAGAAGCAATCAAATTGCCTAAAAGTGAAGTGTTCCTTTCCAGCTATACCAGTGAAGATATTTGCATTTTAAGTCCAGAGTTGCAAAACATAGTCCTCTACTTGTACTTGGTGCATGTTAGGACAAAAATAAAATTGAGGAAGAGCTGAAAGAAACCGTTTGCATCACTTGAGGCCCAGTGGGAGCTGAGGGTCAGGATCACTCTGAGAATTAATCAGTTCACTAGAGAATATGATAATACAAGGAAATGATGGTATTGCAATAAGGTTTTCTTTTTTTTTTTTATGGGTAGCAGAAACTTTAAAAATAAAAAGAGAGTGAGGGAAAGCCTGGGAGCAGAAGTGGCCTGAAGGGGAAATGACCAAGACCAGCTTAGAAATGCAGAGAATGGTGGTTCAGGAGTGCTGCTTTGCTGCATCTTCATGTGAAACTCCTTTCTGTCTTGTGGAGGGGGGAGAGAGAGATCACAGCCCTGTGATATCTGACTTCTTAATGCTGTTTTGAATAAAGTGAAATAGTTCTGGGCCTTCTGCTTTTCTTGTGGCTTGGGGATTTTTAAATAGGGAATGCTGGGCCTGCGGAAAAGCGACTGTAATCGCAAATCTGGAAGCGGTATGTGGCCTTTCTTGTCGCTTTCAACAAGCCAAAACGTCGCAGAAATCTGCCCAGGCAAAATTCTGGTCCTGCTGTGCCCCAGTGCAATAATTATAATGCAGAAACAGCTGATGGGTCACGTCTCCAGCCCTGCGCAGCGTTATGACTTGCTACCTACATTCCATGTTTAGCTTTGAGTGATCAGATGGTGCAAGCAACGTGAGCTAGCAGCGCCTGAGGACATGCAGCCAGGCAACATGTCCTTTCCCTCTGCAGCTTTGGTTTCTTTTCTCCACTTTTGTCCCATCCCATCCCCTTAAGGTGATGCATTTTACAATAAATAGCGTTCTCTGCAGGGGGTCAGCCTGTGTGGGGGCATGTGTGCTGTTCCCACTGTGCTGTATGTTAAGTCAAAGGCCCAAGGTTTGTAAATATTGTTTCTAAAGTACCTGAGGACTCCAGGTGAGCTGCTTGCCCTACTTATGGGGGACTCTGGAGCTGTGGTTGGTACATGTGGTGGCAGACTGTTTCAGCATTGTTATTGATGTGACTTAATGGAGCATGAATTCTATTGGAGGGGGTAAATTTTGTCTTTGTGCATGGGGAAAGGGTCATTTACAAGTGTTTACAAACAAACAAAAAAGTTGAAACTGATTCTTAATTCAGCCCTGTAAAGACTGAGGGAGGCGGGGAGGGAGGGGGATATTTTGGACTTGTGTTTGTTTTGTGCTTAGCCCTGTGCAAAAGGTACACCCAGTCCTTGATCTAGGAAAAACTGGATAGGTAAGCAGAAATTACTAACTCATTGCCTGGGACTGCTCTTGCTCTCCTGTTCCAGGGATGCCATGGGAGAGGAGCAGTGCAGACATTTTAATCGTGGTAGTTTATTTTGTTGTGAACTTATTTTCAGTGGGGTCAGTTGGAGAACTGAACTTCAGGTAGACTTTTGAATGATAGGAGTGTTCTTTATGGCAGAAGGGTTGCAAGCGAGCTCTGAGCTGGAGAGAAGGGAGCAAGGGGGAGCGGGAGGAGGGAGTCTGGAGATGGAGCTGACTGTGGGTTCGTTCCACTACATCTTTTCATCTTTCCCTGGTACTGCAGCACCACGGGAGTAGAGTTACCGTCAACATTCTTGCTCAGGTCTCTCATCCCTCACTCAAATAGAGGGTGTAATTTGACGATGTCTCAGCTCCCCTGTGTGAAGGCTGTTGATGAAACTCTATGTGTGTACATTTTTAAGTGAAAAACAGAAAAAAACCCCAAACAAATGCAAATCCCAAACCAGATCAGTTCTGTGATCCCCATGTGGTTGTTCAAACGCTAGGACTGGCACGAGACTGGAGGGAGAATGTGTGGCTGGAGCTCCAGGGTGAAGTGAGGACTGGCAGTCTGTCCTTCTGAATGACAGCCATGGCTTACATTAGGTTAAATCAGTCTGTACACTGCAGGCTGAGGCGAAGCAGAATGGATTAAAACCAGGTTTTCACTCCTAACCTTGAGTTTCCTCGCAACTGCAATTCTGTGTCAGCTTGTGGGAGTACATGTATTTCTGCATCTCAGCTGCCGTGGAACGTGAGAGACATCTTTTTGCAGGGCAGTTCTTGCAGTCAGTGTTCACTAAGGTTTTCCTTATTCGAACTGCTCTATCCACAACTTTCACAAATAGACTGAATCTGGATTTTTACCTCCTCCTTCTCTGTCCGTATCAGCTGTTATGGGCTGCAAACAGGCTAACAGGAAGGCCTGCCGAGCTGCTTAATGGGTGGCCGCCTGGCGCTGCCTTTGGGGTGATGCAGATCATTTCTATTGGCCAAGGTTATCTCCCTGCTGACCTTGTAGCCAGAACTCAGCCTCATGGTAATTGTGAAGAGGAAGGCTTCTGAAAGAATTTGTAAAGGCTGGAGTATCCTTTCTGTTTTTGTAAAAGCTGTGCTTTATTTTCATGACTGCTCTGAACGAGGAAAGAAAGTGCCTTAATGTTAAGTTTGCAAATTCGGAGAAGGTAGTGTTTGAAGATTCTTTTCTTCTAAAATCCACTGTAGAGACTTCCCAAATTTAGCATGGCAAGAGGCTGCTGTGCCAGAGCTCGGTTTAAAAGCCCTCTTTTGCTACTGTACTTTCTTGGTTGTTTGCTCAATGAGCATTGATAGCTTGCTGTACGTGATACACAGCATCTGATTTCTTCGTAGCTGTAGTCTTTCATACCAGAATGTCTTTTCCCTTGGTTGCAGTTGGTTCGGTTTACTGGACTAAATATGATTGCATGCTTTTAGGATGAAGAGAGACTTCTGTTAGCTGTGTAACAGAATGAGGCACAGAGATTAATGGGGGGAACGGGGAGAGAGGGAGGAGTTGCATGGGTTTTCTTTTTTTTTCTGGAGGCATCAGGCTCCTCCCATAGCGAGGGAGAGCTTTAGTACATCGAACCTAAAGACCTTTAAAGTACATGCTGAAATGGATGCTGGGAAGATACAGTACAGTGCTTGGGCACAACTCCAAGGCTCCCAAGGCAAGTAATATTTAAACAAGCTGAACAGCCCCTTTAGGCAAGCAGCAGGAAATCCAGCACTGAGCTTTGTGTTGTTGCATGGTCAGCAGAAGATAAAAGCTCAGGCTATGCAGCTGGGGTTCCCTCCTATCACTGGATGGCAAACTGTTAAGAAAAGATAAAAGGACAGAAAAGAACAGGGGGTCGTCTTACTGAAAAGCATTCCTTCATATTTTAAGCCGTTGAAGTACTTTGAAATACATTGGGCCTGATGTAAGTCAGAAACAGCCCCATTGGCAGCTCTGGTGTGTGTTGGAACTTTTACATCAGTTGGCAGGCAAAAGGTGAATTCATCCCTCTGCTTCAGCAGAGATAAATGTTTAACATGGGTATGATTGTGATAGGCATAGGTGCCTCACTGTGAGTTTCACAGCGGACAGGAGCTTCCCAGAATTTTTTAGGAGCGGGCTGTGTAATGGTGGGGCTGCTGCTCACTGGGGGTTTCATTCTAAAATGCAAGCAGCATTCAGCCATATATAGCCTTTCCAGGTCCCCCTTTCTGCAGCTGATCCTTGGTTAGGGACTATTTTAACAATGAGGAAGAGAATTTAAATGAATGAGATGGGTAGTTCAAGTCATCTAATCGTTATTTACTGTATTCCTCCCCTCCGTCCCTCCTCCTTTTTTTCTGCATCACAGCACTGGTGTCTTGGGAAAGAAAATGCTTCAGAGCATTTGTTACCAATTTAGCAGCAAGTACGTGCTCAAATTTGGGATTTCTGAGATCTGTGTATGCCATATGTAGGCAAAATGTAATATTTGCTAGTTCCAGTAGAAGGGAACAAACGCAAATTTGCTGTTCTTCAGATAGTGTTTCTTTAATCTAGTGAGACTTACATTTGTGCAGCCTTTTTGTTTTGGTAAGACGGTTAACCGTCCTCCCTAGGGTGCCTAATTGCTTATCATGAACTAATCAGTCCCCTGGGTATATGAAGGGATGAAACACTGCCAAGATAGAGCCTGTGACTTCCCCCAGAGGTGTGATAACCCTCCCAATTACCCCACCCTTCTGGGAGCTTGCTTACTGCTATTTTAAAGACCTCGTTACTTCAGAAATTATCCATGGTTAGAGATTTTAGGAAGTTTTAAAAGAGTGTATTTGCTGAGGAACCTTTGATGAACTTGTCAGTTTTCATATTATTTATGTCAAATCAGTACTGAATAATGTTTCAAGTTCAGTATGAAATATGCTGAACAGGTTGCTACTGCCACTTCTGTTTATGAAAGTGCCTACCTACCTCCATAGCCTCTGTGGGATGCCAGACCTAACAGATGAGGAAGGGGCCAGTTTCTGTCTTCAACTGTTAGTAAGCAGGGATGGTGAAATCTTCTAGCTTCAGAAACTCCATTTGAAGTTTAGATGAAGGAACAGGTGGAACAAATCTGGTGGTGACTCTCTTCTAATTTTTGGTAGAATGATAGTTGCACATTACCATGTGTGAAATGAGTGGGTAGATAAAGAAAAGTTTTTCACCTTACAGTGAAAAATAATTTATTTAGCTGGTGGTTTTGCTTGCTTTCTCCTTTTAGTTTCTTGTTTTAACTCAAACGCACACTTGACTGCTCTATAGGTGAGACAGCTGCCAATGTCTTGAATTCTTCTCTTGCTCTATATTGAACGATTGAGCTCCATAAGGCATATAAAACTTACTACAAAACAATAATGTCTGAGCTGGAAGTGGAAAATAGCTCCTACTATTTAGTATCTGAGTGAAAGTATGAGTTCTGGTGTTGAGGTTTTGTTTGTCCTTTTTTTTGCTCTGAATGAACATCATTTTTATATGAAGTTTGGAGGTTGGGATCTGTCAGTTGGGTAGAAATACAGTTTGTTCCTTTAAAGAGTTGTAATGTAATCAAAGAACAATATCAGATTTTTTTTTCTTTTGTGGCTCTTTTAAAGCACTTTAGGTCTTGTTCACCTCTGGTCTTAGAGTAGGTTCTAAGTGACCTCAGCAAGATTAATGTAAATAGATATATTGCTGTAGTATGTACTGCCTTAAAACTGTAAAGCAAGGTGATTTCATTTTTAGAATTAAAAGAAAGCGGCTGCGTGGGTGTGTATGTATATATGACTGAGAAAATATTCATGTGGAAACATCACTCAAAAGAAGTATGAATTTCAGTATCATAGGTCTGGTTATGATATTTCATTGTTGCTTCTCTATGTGTGCATATATGAAAGTGATTAGTCAAGGTTCCACTGGCAAACTCTTGCTGTCCTACTGCAGAAATTGGGGTGGGTGTGTGTGGGTGCACAGGCCACTTGGTCAACTTCTTGTTGTTGTTTGTTATTCTTCTAGGTGAACACTTGTAACTACTACTTTACCCAGAATTGGGTTGAACCTATGCATAATTCATAATAGTTTGTTTCAGGCTAAAGTTTTGGTATATTATCTGTCAATGGGAGTCAGCAGAAGGAAATGAGTTCCCCTTTTCATATGTGAATTGTGGAAAGAATTGTCTGTATCATCTGTTTGATGGCAACGTGTGAAGCACTAGCGGTGGAATTGTTTTTTTGGAAGAGAAGGGTGGTTTTGGACTAGCAGCAGACGTTTTTGGCTGGAGGAATAGCAACTTGAAACTTCACTTACTGAAGAAACCTGTTCACAATTTTGTCTGTTTTCCCTCCCCACCCCCGCCCCCCCCAGCGTTCCTGAAATAAACTTCCTGCAATTCTTTGCAGTGTGCAGGTGTCCAGACTCCCCTTTACTCATGGTCGCCTGTGCAGCCCATCAGGCGACTGAAGGCTGTACCTAAAGTTCTGCTGGCAGTGCAGCGTATTGTAATGGTCTTGATATAGTTATGGTGGACACCTTGTACAGCTACAGGCTGTAGCATCCCCTCCTAGTCCGAACAACTGAGTATTCCGTTCCAGGAGTCTACACGTGTGGAGGACTGCCTGGAACAGAAAAAGGAAAGCTGCAGAGATTGTAAACTGCTGCTTCATCAGTGTGGCCGTTGTGCCAAGGAACATCAGAACTTTACTGGGTGGATCCGACAGCTCATTGCAGAGCAGAGGATCAGTCTTGCTGGTTACTTGCAGATATTAACCTTTGTGGATTTTTTTTTTTTTTGTTTGCTTTGTTTTTGTGTTTTTCTCTGTGTGCATAAGAGGACTGTAGCCTCGCAACCAGAATGCTCATGTTCAGGAAACTTAAGGCTGTTCCTACTGAAGGGCTTTGAAGATCAGCAGGCATTTCCTCCAGGGTTTACAGCATTGTTGGAGGAGCCAGTCGCTGCAGAAGTCTTCAGCCCTGTCCACCCGACTTTGGTTGTTCCTTACCTCACCAGCACGTGGATTATGCTGTTTGCAGACTGTCTAAGCTCCACGATGACCTCCATGGATTCCTCATGAGCTTTTACAAGGCTGGGCCTGTGTACTTTTTAAAATCCTTTAGAAATGCCTGCTAGGCTTTTAAAGTCCCAGAGCAAAGGCTATACTACAAGGAACTTGGAAGGTCAGCAGCTGGATGTGGTTGTGGATGAAGGGGGATTTGTGCGTGCGTGTGTGTGTATGCAGTTCTTGTTTTGAAAATACATCTTTTTTCAAGTCCGATAGAGATACGTCATTTCTGAGAAGGCTTCTTGTACTCACCTGATAAAGCTGAGCAACTTCTGAATTCCATAAGAAATTGTTGAACTGGATCCCTATGCCCTTTTTTGCATGCATGTTGCAGTCTATGAAAATTAGCAGATGCTGTTTCATTTTGTTAGTGTGCAGGAAGCACCTCCCACAGGTTAGTTTCACTGTGTGTGCTTCAAAATAGAAAGAAAACTCGTACTGAAGAATACCGTTGGCAGTAGCACTGCTGTTTAAAATTTTCCTAGTGGCTTTCCTGTGCGGATCTCAACTTGGAGAGGCTTGCCAGCACCATCTACTGCTGTAATTAATTTACCTAACTAAACCAAGAAAGAAATGCTGTATTTCAAAATTTAGAGCTCCACAACAACCCGGAAGGCTACCTGCCCAGCTGGTATAAGCCAGTGGGTGTGCTCACAAGACTGTGGCAACTTGTTCATCAGTGATAGGAGAGAGGCGTTTTTCTCAAGGCTGGGTTTTCCCTTCACCTGGAGGAAGCAATAAACCTCAGTTTGAGTGATTTGTGGTACTCTGGCATCTATGGCAAATACATACCTAGAATAACCTCAGGTAATATTAAACAGCTAGCTTGTATCTCTTAACTCTGGTTCAAAATAACAGGAGAATGGCAACCAATGGTCACCTGTGCTTAATATCACATGGAGATGATGTAGATGGTGTATATCTGTTCCTGGTCCTTAGCAGACTGTAGGAGGTGGTTGATATGAGTCCTGTTTGTGCCTCATACGGTGCAGGGCAGCAGTTGGCTTTGGCTTGTGGGTCTGCAGAGGGTCTGCCTGGTGTGGAGATAGAAGCTAGGAAGGAGCGCTGCAGCTTATCTTGCTCATGAAAAAGCTGTGTAGCTGCTTTGGATACTGCGGCTGGAGGCTGCATTACAAATGCCTCCTAGGGTGCATAGGACAGTGAGGTTTGTACAGCACACTTCTGAATCCCTTTGCTTCAGCACATCTCTCTTTCCTCCCTGTGGCATGTGGTTTCCCCTCTTAAAATTTCAAGCTAAAACTCTCTAATTAAAAAATCTGTTTTGGGGGTATGTGTGTTTCAGAACATTTTAAGTTGTATTGATTATAGATTTTTGTTGTTGTTGTTGTTGTTTGGAGAGTGTGATAGGGGGAATAGTTCCTGTGCTGACCAGAAACAGAAGACAGGAAGATAATGATGTTAACAAGGTGGGGGAGAAAAGGAGGTGTTTGTTTAGAAAAAGCCTAGTCACTAAAGCCTGTGGAGCAGAGGAACCCTGCTGATAACACAGATGAAATAGTCTGCCTCTTTCCTAACTTTAGAGGAGTAGAGCTTTGTAATAAATGGCTGCCATGTGGCAGCTGTCTCCCAGCTTCGTGAGCCTGGCAGTAGTTAATCCTGTCAGCAAGTCATGCTCCCTGGAAAAGAGCAGCGAGAAGAGCTGCAAACTCTTGAATCATTCTTTCTGCAAAATATTTGCATGTTGAATCTCTTTCTGCTTAAAATGAGTTTGGTAATTTGGTGGAGGTTCTCATCTTTAAGTAGCATTAAAGTGCAGCTGTGTTGGCTTTTAAATAAAACGTTAGAAACGTGCTGAGATGTTGGGATTCTTTTCCCTCTTTAAAAAAGAAAAAAGCCATTTTACTTCTGGAAGGTATATGTTCCAAGGTACAAAGTGCGTTGTGTAAAGAAGGGACGCTCTGTGTTGCTATCCCTGTGTGTTAAGAAATTATAAGTTGAGCATCTGAGATCATGATTATACTTAAAAGCTTGAGGCTTTAAAATTAATCTAATCACTTAAATTTGCTTTTTCTATTTTGCTGAGCATGTAATGTTTCTGTCCTTTCTCCACAACCTGGAAAACTAGAACTTTGACTTAAAAAGTTTGAGATTTTTGTGCAGTAATGTAACACCATCAGATTTTTACAGGGCTCATGATAAAATCATGATGGTTGACAATGCTAGCACCAGGAAATGAGTTTTAATCCCTGTAATTTCTACTCTTTCTTTTCTCATGTTGTGCATGATGTTACTGCATTATCTTGCAAGGTGTAAAGTGCTTTGGCATTCTACCTGGTACGGTGCTCCAAGCAGTGAGTGCACTGGCATCTACTGCAAAGACAGCACAGTTGGGCTGCAAAGGATGTGTTGGGTTCTCTGCGGTAAGCGAACCAGTGCTTTCCCCCTTGGGCTTGCCTGTGCAAGGAAATTTGCTAGCATGTGGACGCAGTTACAGTGGTGAAATGCCATGTGGGACATAGCTATTCGGAAAGGAGAGAGTCTTTTCCTGGTTTAGCTTACCCTGTTTCCAGAATGGTTTTTGTAAAATTGCCCGTACATTCAGGCCCTCTGTGAAGCTCTCTTTAAATCCATCCTGGGGGAAGAGGATCGCAGCCAGGGTGCTGCACAAGAAGCAGGGCACTAGCACAGGAGATTTTTTTTCTGCATCTTCCTTGGCGTGATTCATCCTGCCTCTCTAATCCCGGCTGAACCCGTCCTGCTGCGCACACACAGCTCTGGCTACGTGCGAAGGGCAAGTGTGAGGGGGTGACACCTTTGCTCTTTTCTCCCTCCGGAGATTTACTTTAAACGTTCGCCTCGAGTCCCGGGTCCAAAGCTGCACTTGGCTGAGCTGCTGGCCATCAGGGCGAGGGACAGGGATGGGGACAGGCCCTCCCTCCCTCCCTCCCCGACAGCTGCAGGCGCCAATTGCCAGCAAGCAGCCCGGCTGCATGGTTTTGTGGCTTTTCTTCCTCTTGTTACTGCTGTTCCGTCTTGTTTCCGTGATGCTGTGCGGATGAACAACCAGACGGATTGTCTCCTCTTGGGGTGGGTGCCTGGGCATCTGCAGGGCCAGTTGGTATGGCACAGGAGCCCCTGTTTTTTCAGTGACACCAGGGGCTATTGATGGCAGGCTGGGGCTGTGCTGCTGCTGCACAGATGCTTGCTCTTGGCCCACCTTAAAAGGACAAGATATCCCATGGTTTAGACTGGCCATATATTGTCGGGGATGTCAGCATCTCTGTCACAGCTACGGGGCCGAGCCCGGCGTCCCGCTTCGCCCGCCCCACGTCCCTGCAGCCGCTCCTCAGTCGGAGCCGAGGGTTGCTGTAATTCGGACTGTTTGGAGGGGAGGTTGCTTTTTTTCTCCGTTACTCAGAAATGTTTTCCATCTGGCTTTCCCAAGCGCAGTCCATCCAGCTCACCCCTCGGGCTCTTGGGCAAGTATCTCGTTCCCTCAGCACAGTGCTTGCTTGGCCATGTAGGTGATGGGACATTAACCTATAGCTTCCCCCCCGCTCAGGATTTTAAGTTAACTGGGTTTGGCAGGGCAAAGCAAAAACGGAAAAAAAACCAACCCAAACCGACAGAGCTACGTTTCAGATTGTTTCCTCATTTTGCATCCCTCATCCCCTCTCGCTCGTCGGAGGCGGCAGCGGGGTTGTGCTTCCCCGGGGTGGCCGGGGCTGCCCTCGGGCAGGCGTGCCTCCCCTTCCTCGGCCGTTGGGCCGGGAGACACGTGCGATGGGGGTGCCCGCCGGCCCTCGCTTCGGCTTCCCCCTGCCCCTCCGCTCTCTCGCCTTCTCCTCGGCTCCTTCGGGGCCGTGTGGGCAGCGGCGGGTTTGGCAGGCAGCGTCGACGCCGCTCGCCTGACCTGTTCCCGCCTTCGTGAGACACCTCCATCCCGCCTGCCGAGGGAAGAGCCTTCGGGCCCCGCTCCCTCCGATCCCTGGCTCTGCCCTGGGCTCCCACCCTCTCCCGCGCCGCCGTCCCACGGCCGTCCCCTGGCCCGGTGGGACGTGAGCCAGCGCCGGCCCGAGGGAGAGACGCGGCAGCCGGAGAGGGGAAGGCCGATCGGTGTGGGGAGAGACCCCGGGCCGTGTCCCAAGGAGCACCACCCTGCTGTGGCCGGTGCCAGCCCAGGGGGGACGCGAAGGGACTTTCTCGGGTCGCCACTTCATCTAAGGCAAATAAACTGGAGTCAAAGCCAAGAAACACATCGACTTCCTGGAACTCTGCGAGCCGTCCGCACAGCTGTCCCCGCTCCCCGAACACATGCAAAGCAGAGCTTATAAGGACAGACAGTATTGCTTTTGTGTCCCTCCTCAGCCGGCGGGGAGGGCGCAGGGGAGGGGATGTGCCGGGTAAGGCCCTCGGCCCTTCTTGTCCCCTGTTCCCCCTGTGCCGCCGTGGTTCCCGGTGACTGGGGGGAGCCGGGCCCCCTCCCCGCAAGGATGAGGATGGAGGGGTGTCTGCAGTCGTGGACACGGGAAGGAGTGGAGGGATGTCTGCTTACAGCCACATGTTTTACTCTGCTGTTGCCCTGACTTTATTTTTTCGCGCGTCTAAAAGTGGTGCTCGTGGCCCCAGGTTTGTTAAGATGTCTTCAAATCTCAGTATCCTTTTTGCTTGAACAAGCTCTCAAAGCTGACTGCAATTTGGTGACAAAGGCTTCCTGGAGGGCCAGGTGCTCACCCACAAGCTGATACGAACAATGAGGATGAGGAACAGCTCGTAGATACTTCTTCGGCTGGGGGGTAGGCGAGCTGAGGCGTTAGAAAAAATCTCAAAATCAGCAGCTGTTGAGCCTAAACGCGGCCACCGGTTACTGCAGCTCTTGCGGTGCTGTGCATTTTGTGTGGTGCTGCTGTTGCCGAGAATGGCAGTGCTGGTCGGGAGCTCGGTGCAGGCTCAGATCAAACCCTCTGAGGTGCCTACAGAGCGTGCTGGCGGAGACCTGGGCTTTCCTCTTGGGAGCCTGGGGTCTGTTGGGTTTTGCTTTCACTCTCAGTGCTGGAGCAGCGTGTGCCTTGGTTCTCCTTTCTAGCCTAGCAAGATCACAGGCTCCTGCGTGAGGGCTGTTCCCACAGCACGCAGCATGTTCGAGTTAGCAAATTGAGCACAGGGCCAAGAAGATAGGTACGACTGCATTTTATGCTAAGGCTTCCTGGTGTCTCCATGCATTGCTGTAAACCAGTTGGATCATATAGGTGAATTTCATCCAGGAAACCCCTGCTTTGCCTGGGTTTCTCACTGTTACATTAATATAGCTTCCTTGTTTTCAGTGTATTACAGCAATGTAATACCAGAGTATCACAGTGATTCAGAGTTGTCATTTGCTTAAGGCATTAACTAAGTTCAAATTCTGGTATGCTTTATGGAGAGATGCTTTTGGTTGTCTGAGCCACAGTCCTGAGGACCATTAGTGGTCCATAAGTCATCAGAAGGTGATTTGCAAAACCTACATAAGAACTAAATGCACATGCGTATCCCATCGTGCACACAAAGAAATAAAGCAGGAGGAGTAAATATGTTTGAATATTTAAAATTTAGCCTAACTGTTAGGTGTTGTAGCAACAGTATACAAAATAATCTGGAAATACGGAGTCATCTTGTTCTTGTTTGGTGCTTCTTCCCCTGCCCTGCCCCCAAAAAGAAGGTGGTCCCTAGCTCAGTTCTAAGGCATGGACATGAGTATGTGCTTGTTTATTCTGTGCCTGGGTGTATCTGTGTATGTACGTTAGGTAAGAAAAGGCATATGGATGTTGTGGATTTGTAGGGTTGTTTTAGGAAGCAAAATATTACATGTGTGCTAACACAGGTAAAACAATTGTATCGCTAATAGCTCAGAGTTCATAGCAAGAGGAGCAGTCTGCCTTTCGGTGCTCGGAGAGTACATTTCAAGAGATGTTGCTCCTTTCAGTTGTTGTCTTTTTAGGTTTTTTTCTTGTTTGGTTTTGTTTTTCCCTAGAGGAAAACTTTAGTTACAGGTACAAGTTCAAAACCTTTGGGGTAACATTCCTAGTTTTTACCAAATGCTAAGTGAAAGAACAACCACCATATACTCCCATGCCACTGTCTTTCTTTTTATGCTTGTCTTCCTTTCCCCATAGGCTGCTCTGTACTGGTGCTCCAGCAGTGGTGACAGTGAGGTGACGCTGCCAGTATAATTCTCTACCGCTGGGGTGCCGAGTCAGCACCAACACTTCAGTAGCAAGGGCAGAGTTGGTATTAAAAAGGTCAGTTGGGAAAACTTTTTTCGTTTGGTTTTCCTTTGCCTTGAGGCAGTGCTTTGAATAGCGTTAACCCTTTTTTCTTCCCACGATGCCTTTTCACCCTCTTTCCTTCCTGCCAGCTTTGATGCAAAATCATGTTCAAAATGTAGTGTGGATGATTGTGTGCATCTCTTGGGGTGGGAGTGACTGTTTGTGCTTGGGAGTGTCGCCATGTGCTCTGGGAGTAAAATCTGCTCCTCTGTGTAGAAGCTTAGTAGGAGACCGTTTGGAGTGCAGCGTAGCGATTCTTAGGTATTATAATCTCAAGGGTAAATGGTAAACTTTTGTTTATTCAAATGTGATATCCGTCTTTGAAGCTCTGTTCTCGTCTGAATTTGTATACTAGAAGGTCTGGCCTTCATTTAAATGATCCTTGGGTTTTTTTCTACCACTTAGAAAAAAAGTGGTGGGAAAGCCTTGAATAAGCTAATAGTGTTGGTAAGATGGAAATGATGAAGAAGGCTGAGGATTCCTGTTTGGGCCTCACGGGAAAAAGTGGTTTGAAATGCATGTGTGTGGGGGTGCACATTCCTAAAACTGTCATTTGTTTCCCCTGTTTCTGCTCCCCCCGTGTTCTGTACTACGTACTACGGCATGTTTAATGAAACCAATAAAAGTATTTGGCTGAGAGTGTTAATCTTTCCCTGGCCCAATTAGTGCATGGCTTCTACTTTAACGTTAATGTGGATTTTTTTCAGAAGGCAGAACAATGAGCAGCTTTGTGCAACACACCAGGTTTTCCCCCTCCTTGCCTGTATTGTGTGTTTCTTCCTATCTATTCCAAAGGGAGAGCTCATGTGCAAAGACAGTGGAGCAATCTGGAGCAGAGACTTGTACCAGCTCCCAGGGGCCGGGACGTGCTGCTCCGTGCTTCTGTAGCCGCCTCTCAACGGCAAGTCAAGTGACTGTGACTCTGAAGACTCATCATTTCTTCTCTTTTCTTCTTCCTTCCCCTGTGGCCTGTGTTCTCCTTTTTGCTTCATCTGTGATGCTCTTCACCAGAAGGAGAAGCAGCTGTAACTGTTGAGAGCGGTCTTAAAACAACAAAATTAAATACAAACAAATACACATAAGCAAAGGGGGGAAGTAACTGTGGATGGGCTCAGCTTTAACATACAGTGGAGTCACACTTTATCCCAAAGGAGGAAATAGGTCTAGCAAGTGTCTTCCTGTACAGACTGAATGGGAAGCAACAAGGCTTTTTTTTTTTTTTTTTTTTTTTTTAAGCTCTGCTTTCTCAGGGACTCTCCAGTTAGCTGGCTATGTGAGGCATCAGGCATGGGCTTCTGTCAGAAGCAGGAGCTAAAGGCCCCTCAGGTTTCTGTGTGGGATCGAAGTTGCCCCAGTTTCATGGTTTCAGCAACATCATCAAGTGGAGGGGACACATTCCCACAGAAGAGCCAGGTCTCTTGGTGTGGCCATGCAAAGAGGGCTGCTGTGTTGTTTCGTTTGGTCCCTGCCCCCCAACATGTGTTAGCACTCTCTGTCGCTTGCTCTCTGCTTTTCCTCCTTTTCACAGAGGATGACTGTGACACTGGGGGGTTTCTTCAAAGTAAAAGATGACTCGAATGCTTGTGACCACTTCCCTGTTTCCTAGAGGCTTTGGTCCCATGTTGAATGCAACCTGAGGCTGCACTGTTTGCCAGCCTGTTTCCTGTTTGTCCTCTTTCCTGGAGGTCTTTGTTTTCTTTTGGGGAGAGGGAGGAAGAAGGCTTCATCAGCATGACCTCCAAGCAGGGGCATTTGGTGTGAGCTGAGAAGGCTTGCAGTCCTGAAGGCAGCATGGCACAGGGCATCCATGCTGGTTGCTGCCTGTCTGATTCCCTGAGTTTCATAGGTGCTGTGGAAAAAAAACCCAAACCACTTCCCCATCCTCAGTGGTGCATTTATTTAAAAAAAGAAAGAAAGAAAAAAAAAAGGGCAGAAAAAAAAAAGCTGCAAGAGAAATCTCTCAGTATGTTCCTGCCTAAAGGCGCTCTGCCATGGGTTTTCCCACAGGAAGGAGTGATTTGGCCCAGTATTCTTATTGTTTTTATATCCTATTGCAAATAGAAAGTTATGCTTCTGAAATCGGTGTGTGCTTCTCATGCAGTTGTCTTTGTTTCACTCTTGCATTTTTGCTTCATGCAAGAGAGTGGAAAATGCATATGTAAATAAAAGTATGCAACAATAATACCTATTTTTGCAGAAATTAAGTTGCGATCTTTTGACTGCTTCCAAAATAGGAAATTTTTAATGTACGGAAAATGGTTTTAAAAAACAAAGTCTGTGACTATACATCTTTGTGTTAGCAGGAAGATACTTAGATTCAGAAATAAAGTAACTGTTGGTTCATAGAAATTATGAAAGGCTGTAATAGCACAATACAAAGTTTTCCTCCTGAAAGAAGAACAGAGAGCAAGCTGGCAGGTGTTTCTAAACCGGGAGATAGATTTGTTAATGTGTGCATGTATGCCTGTCTCTTCTCTTTGTGATGAACATTTCCCATTTTCACTGCCAAAAGCAGCACTAGGAGTTCTGACTAGTTCTCTGCGAAGCTCCTCAGCTATCTTAAAGTTGGCCAATACCAGAGTCTTCACAGTTACACAGTAGATTGACTTTTTCCAGGATGAATCAGTGGTGACATTAATGTCCTAGGTATTGACTGAAAGAGGAGTGAATAGGTCTACTTTGGAAGGGAGAGTTGTTTTGTTTGGTTAAGTTTTTTTTAAGGGCTAAAGCACTTATTTGCATTGTTTTAACAGAAATCTGTTCCAGTAATTTAAACTGGTCCTTATTTTTGGTGGTACTAAGCAGACACAGCAAGCAACTTAGAAGATTTAGGTCAAAAATAACTCTTTTGTGCTTATTCTATTCAAAATTAAGTCAGGTACCACACAAGTGGTTAAAAAAAGATCAAGAGAGAAAAACCCCAAAACTGTGTTGCTCTTGAATGAGATGGTCCTTTTTTAAAAATGGAATAACAGCAAAATTAAAACAGTTAAGGACAAACAAAATAAAGACAAACAAATAAACAGCTCCCATAATTACTGGAGAAAATACAGAAGGGTGGGTGCTTGACCTCACCTTGGATCAAGAAATCCCTGTGTTGCAGAGACCACTAGTGTTTTCTTAGCAGAAAAGTACAAAAGTGACTAGGGAAGATTTACCTTGAATTGTTCAGGATAGCACAAACATCGTCTTTTTGTCTGTTTCTGAATATGCATATTGAAAACAGTGTTTGTTAAGAAGTTGGTGTTATCCAGAGCCTTAGACAGTGGGCTTAGTTGAGTCCTAGGTTTTGTCTCTAGACTGCGCTGGCTCTCTATGTCAAATTATTTGTGTGCTGCTCCTAAGAGGGTCAGCAGTTAAACGTAGCAGTTGAATCTGCTGCTTTGGCTGGCATTGTGTGAAATGAGGAACTGCTTGACCCAGGTTGGGCCCTTTCTCTTTGCCTTTTCTTGTGCGCTCTAAAATATCAGTAGTTGGGATAACGTAGTCATTTATTGTTTGCAGATGCTGTTCAAACAGCATTTGAACATGTGTTATGTGACTGATTTGCATGTCAACCTTGAGAATGTATTTTTTTAAAAGGAAGAAACCCTGTTGAGTTAAGCACAGTCTGAGGCCGATGGTCTCTGCTTTCTGAAAAAAGGAAAACCTGTATTAAGTTTGCTGGATGCAATTGGTAAATCTTAGATGAGATGAAATGTCCACAGTGTGTTCGTTTCCATAATGAAATAAGTATTTTGCTTGTAAGGTTATAAAGGTGTATTTCTCCATGAAAAATGTATCAGTAGTTTTCCATATTACAAATAACCTTTTCCAGAGGCTATTGCCATGGGTGCTGTGGGCAGAGAACTCCTCTCATGCGTCGATCATTCCTCGTCACCTCTAAAAATGATGTTTAACTGCCCTGTCATTCTCCAGCCAGAAGAGGCATCCTTCCTGAAACCCCAGCGATAGCATGATAAGTTTGTGGTTTCAGAAAGGGGTGTGGAGAAATTCTGTCGGCACATACGACGGTTGCTTGTGCCTTCAGCTCATCTGGAAACCTTGGGCAGTGAGTGTGAGGAATGTGCCAAATGGTCCCAGAAACCTCAGTAGTCATTTCACCACTGCTAGAAGGAAGAAAAAGGTCACTATGAATTCATGTATTGGAGTAAATGTTAATCCTCCAAGAAGAGAAGGGGGGAGGAGTGTGTGTATGAAATTGAATACTTAAATTCTCTAGCTGCAGAATATTATTCCAACTTCTTAACCAAATGTGATGACCTCAGTGATACGCTAACTTGCTCTCTCCTCTCCCTCCTCTTGTTTTTTACTGGCTGAATACTGGGGACCAAGCTGGTAAGGGTTTCCTCTCTTTGTTTGCCCAGGTTTCGCCACTGGCAAAGGCAGCAGCATCCCCCAGCCCAGTGCCCAGCCACTCGTGGGAGTGGGCGCTTGACTGAGCTGGCGCTGTTCATGTGCTTCTGTCATCAGACCTATGTACCAGTCAGGGGAGCCCTCAAGCTAAAGGACTGTAGTCTTTATTTTGCTAAAATGACTTCCAGAAAAACTTACTCCCTTTCTCTTTTTCCCTTCTCCCTAATGTAGTGCTAGAGGGTGCTGCTGAAGAAGAGGCTGAAGAGCCAGACGCTACTATACATACTACACTAAGTGAGGAGACCAGCAACCAAGAAGAGAGCCACAGTCAATCAGGGGATAAAAATGAAGGTAACTGCTTTGACTAGCTCTGTGTGACTCTAGGGCATTAATAGGCTTGTAGAAACATTTCTTACACATCCATACCCCTTATCTGTGTGAAGACTATAAGATACCTTGAGCAGAAGCACTGGTGCATACATTTCTTTCCCCATCCCTAATCTGTATTTGTCTGACAAGTATAAAATAGGTTGAGCAGAAGCATGGGCACATAAATACTTGACTACCACTGTAGGCTTCCAAACTAAGATTTTCTTGGCTCCCAGTAACTTGGCACCACATTACTTAGCCTCAAAAAAACACCTGTTTATAATGCTCAAACTTATCTTCCAAAGACAGTATTATGCAGAGATCAAATGTTCACAGACAGACATGTTCCTCCCTGTTCACCCTCACATCCTCTTGTGTCACACATTAAGATTCAGTGCTCTCCACCAGAGGTGACAGAGCAATAGACTTGCAGGGTGTTCCTGTTTGGGAGACTTATTTGGGGAGAAAGGAGTGTTTAGTTTGAAAGCATTTTCCTTTTCAGACTTGTAAAAAGGAACATGGAAGCCTTACCTATGTGTTTGACATGGTATGTTGAGAAACCAGAGATGAGATTTTAGGTGTGTTTTGAATTTGGTGTCTGAGACAGGAGCATCCCTGCTACGTACAGAATGTGATGGAGAAGTCTGAATCTGAACAGCTTTAGCTGTGGCATTAGTTGTGGGTGTAACACATATGCTCCATGGACTAATACAGCTTGGTAGACCAAAAAGAAAAAAAATCTACGTAGATGCCAGCTGTGGCAGTAAAGAGGCATTTGGGGGGATTTGGGGTTTTGTTTTGGTTGGATTTTTACTAATTTAGCGTACTCCATATACAGAGCTGGCTTAAGCTATGCTAGAAAGAGAACCCAGTACCCTACACTGTGTTACTAATGCCTTAATTGTGCAGTTCTGCTCAAAACACGTGCGTGCTTGAATGATTGTGCTTGCCAGAGCGTGCATTCATCAGTACTGCGCTACTAGTTCATGGTGAGCAGAAGGTACCACGAATAACACCATTTTATAGCAAGAGAGTTTAAGGTAAATCACTCTATAAGCCAAATACCGAATTAAGGTTGAAAATGAAGATAACGTGAATGTCCTATGAGAAGAAATGTACACTTTGTCCTGTGTGTTCCAATATGAGAAACTTTTCCTGTTACAGGAACTCAGTTATTATGGGCTCCATGATGATCCAGCAGAGTGTGAAGCGAGTTACAGGCAGCTGAAAATACTGTGGTATTTTATTTTTTAGATGGCCTAGCAACTCCTATGTATGTTTTTGTTTTCATTCCAGAGAAGCAGCTGGAAAGCTTAAACAGCTACAAGGTATCACCAAGTTCACCAAACAGTTTGGACGGAGCAGACTTGTCCTCCATTGACGCCATGATGTCAGCAGTGATGAATGTGGGGAAGATTGCTGAAAATGGCGGGAACTCTCAAAATGTCAAATCCCCCTCAAAGTCTCCTGCACCAAATCGGATTGGCAGGAGGAACCAGGTATGTAAACCCGAATGCAGGGAGGGCAAAGGGGAGACAAGTAGCTGCATGGGAAGTGATAAGACATAATTATGTTTCTTTGATTGTTTTGCCCTTTTTTCCCTCAGCGGGTAGTTCTTGCCTCCGCCATTGCTCCTCCATGTATGTTTTCTGGTGGCTCTCCAGAACATAACTTTAGAAAACTGAATTGAAGGTGTCCACTTGCTTGGATTCACACATAAAACATTTGAGCACGAGCTCTGATGCCGTGCAGTGGTGACCTGGTCTAGCAGATGCCACTAGCAGTGGCAAAGCCCCCTAAGAATTGCTGCTTCTTCCCTGCTGCATCCTTTCTCCAGGCTCTTGCATTCACCTAATCTGTTGGGGGACCAGTTCATTTCATGAAACTAGGAGAAAAGAAATAGCTCAGAGAGGAGCAGAGCGGTGTGGCAGGGGGCTTGGCTTGGTCACCGTCTGGGACCCTTCATGAGGTGTGTGGCTCTCCTCAGGGAAGATCCAAGTGATTAAAGGTGGTGCTAGAACGAAACAACCATCAGGATGCTCAGTTCACATGTATGTAGTGTAGGGTGCCCTTACTTCATTGTTATTAAAACTATGAAGAGCTATTGCAGAATGCTTTGTACAAATCTTGCAGAGCAAATATATGTAGCTTCTATAAGTTTTTTCCATTTACCAGTTGATGGCACCAGTTGATAGCAATATTGATCTAAACAAATGAGAGAGGTCTATCAGTTAAAGCTCTTCTTTTTTATATCTGTGTCTTTCTCCCGCTGGGCCAAGTCCTACCAATGAAGGTGCTGCAGAACATCAAGAAATGCCCCAGATCCCTGTGTCCATTTGACTTTAGAGCTTGTGGTGAAGCACAGAGAATTTGTAGATGAATTAAGATGTAACAGGGACCAGAAAGGTTGAGAGGCATGACTCATGTGATGTTCCTATAGTAGTTTATTAATAGCTTGCCGAGTAGCTGCCTAGTTGACAGACTTATGACTTGTCTTGGATTTTTTTGCTTGAAAGGAGTTAAAAGCCATTAGCTATAAAGGAATGTTCTTAAATGAAGAGTCTGGGGAGTAGACGGGCAATTGTGTTTGTGGGATTGTATAGTCTAGCACCTGGCTTTAAGGTTTCTTTGCAGTCTTCCCGCTTAGGGGCTTCCCTCGTTCCTTGATTTCATCGTGTGAAGTGAGGCACTGGAGTTCAGACTGGTCTCAGTGGCAGTGCTATTACACAACTGTCCGCTGGTACACCATGTGGTTTGGCTTCAGGGAAGTTTATTAGCGTTAGTGACCTTTATTCCACCTGATATTCCGATGGGCATCGAATCAAAGGAAGCTCGAGAGTAAATGTGACAGGATTAAGAGGGATTCTTACAGCATAAAAATAAACAAATACATTGAAAACATAGTAAATAGCCTGTTTGTTTTTAGCCTGAAAGATTGTTATCGCCAGAGGGGCAGATGGCTACATTACTGGGAATACAGAAGTGAGATGTGAAATATTAAGTGGGTATCAATCTGGTTAGCAACTTGTAATACAGTGAATTTCCACTTTCAGCAAGCAGAATGAAAGCACTGAATTGTTGCAGTGCGTAGCAGCACACAGATCTCAGATTCTGGTTGGAATGTGCCCCTTATTATAATTTCAAGGATAATAACAGTTAGCTAGTTTTCTGGGTCTGATTGCTGTTTCCCATGAGTTGGCAGTGCAACATTTTGCCCTGAACCTTTGTCCCAAAGTCTATGGTTCTCTTTATAAAGCTGACTTTATCTTGGCTCTAGTCTACCCATAGTCTAATAAACATGTTCTCACATCAACCTGCATCCATTTTAGCTTCTCATTTGGTTTGCTTTTGAAGAAAATAAAAAGTGTGACAAAGGTGTTTTTTTGAGCTGGAGAAAAACAAATAGACCTAATGCACAACTCCAAAAGCATTTCCTATCAGTTGAATGCAGAGCAGTTGTGCCAGGTTGACTTACTAAAGGAAAAGTAGCTAACAAATTAGCTGCTAATTTTATCTTTCAGTTCAGGAAGTGTGTTTTCACCAGCCTGGCTCTGGTGAGGTAGCCGAGTGCTATGTTTTAAATTTTGAGTGGAGGTGCTTTTACAGTAGGGATGCTAGTTCTTTGGTCTGGATTGGGTCAGTCAACAGCATTCCTGTTCTAGCTACCCTGGATTTGCTTGAGCTGTGTTACGGTATGTGGCATGTACCCTGTGTGACCACTGGAGAAAGTTTGGGTTTTAGTTAATAATAAACCCCAGATTCAATACTAATCAGCTCTGGCTGAGCTATAGTGTGTTTCTGATCTTTGCTTCAAGGTGAACCAGTAATTACTCTATCTTGTGCTAATTTGCTGATTCGAAGAGCAGGCAGTCTGGAAAGCAGGCTTTGAAACAATCAAGTGCATCATGTAGAACTGCAGCACTTGGGGCGGGGGTGTGTGTGTGTGTGTGTGTGTGCAAAAAAAAAGTAGTAGGTTGATAATTTCACAGAAATACCCTGGGGATTAAACACCGTCTAAACTGTCAGCACAGCTGCAGGGATTTTCCTCACGGCACAGTGTGTTTGTTCTCTGTCCTGAGCCAACTTTAACAGGGCTGCAGTATAATTGGAGCTGAACATTACTCCACAGACAGATTGCATATAGTAAAATTAAAGTTGTATAAGTAGGATGGAATGAGCTTGTGCGAATTATATGTTCGTATATAACAATGGGGGGGCACTGGGATAATGCCTTTTTATTTTCTTGGAGTGTTCAGACTTCGTAATGGCAGCCTTTCTTGCTTGCTTTCTAATGTTTTGCGAGTAATAGTGTGTTAGGTCTTGGCCTGTGTGCGTGACCTACAGTGATTACCCTTAGGATGGAGAGCCCTGAAATACAGTTAGAAAAAGATGTACAAGAGAAACAGTAGGGAGGAGTGGGAGAACCTAATCGTTGCAGTCCTGGTCCTTTTAGAAGTGAAGTCACGAGTTCTGTTTACTTCAGGCAAAATGGGAAAATAGCTCTTCATCCATGTCCACAGGTCACTGAAGTTAATAGAAAACTATCATGGCCCTATTTTTGAAAACACTGTTAGATTTTAATAGGATACTCTCTAGAATGGTTCCCCAAATCATGTAGGAGGGGATATTGCTTTATTGGGACTTAAAAAAAACTTTTTCTAACCCTGTGTCAGCATCTTCCCTCCTAACATGCCAGAGAATTTGTCACAGAGACTTGGGTTAGTCATTCTCAGTGTTCTCCACAAATGCTTGTGTCTGACAACCTGCAAATGGTTGCTTCTGAGTTGATGAATTTTGGGATGGCGGTGGGGGAAAAGAGTTGTGGGGAGAGAGGAGATGCACAGATACACTCACACCTATCAACTCCCTTCCAAGGAAAGAGCTGCTGAGGGCGGGTTTTCTTTTCTGCTTGTTTTCATGGTTTTACTAATGATACTTAAAATAGCCAGCAGAGAGGTTCAGTAGAACACGTCCTTTTGGCATAAATATTATGCTTTCCCGTTGGTCATGCAGAGATGGTTTTTATACTGTGTTGTCATCAGAAGTGTAGGTAACAGGCGGTGGATCTATCTAGCTGGTGAAGATTTGCATCATTTCACAGAAAACTGAGGTTTAATATTTGGTGCCAGACCACCTTCCTTTTAATAATACAGGCATTGGTGCAGAAGCCGCGCCTGGGCTTCTTAGTGAGGTGGTGAAAATACCCTTTATGTCATGCAGTAGCCATCCTTGCGGACAATTCAGGCAAACGCCTTTGGTTCCTGCAAGAGTGCCATTTCATCTTTGGCTGAGAGTGGCAGCTTTGCTCAGTGTCTCAAGGGCATACTTAAATCAGGCTGAGCTCTCTGGTCGGCTTCATTGTTTGTGCTCGTGGTTTGACCATGGTTACTCCTGATTCTCACCTGGGTGGAGAATAACCGGGTTCATAATGTGTTCTTTTTGAGTCACGTACACTCCTGCATTGTCACCTCTTTTTCGCTATGATCTCATCAGATCTTGCAAGCTTGAGAAGGGTTGGGCCTGGCCAGTGTGCCTGAATGGGATGCTTCCAGGAGAAACACAGGATGCTAAGGGAAATGGTGCTGGTGATTCAGTAAACGCCACTCTTCCTTCTGAGTCAGCCATGGAGCAGAACATACAGCTCCTAGAAAAGGGCACTGAGCTAATGCCTTGCCATCAAGATGGGGTGGAAAACCTGAAGTCCGACGACTTGTGCTTATTAAAGATCTTTTGGGAAGATTAGTGGCATTTGCCCACATACTCTGGCAGTGTTCCAGGAATTACTTTCTGCTCACCTAAATTGCTCCTGGCAGTTTGAGCTGGTCGCAATAATTGCCTTCACTTCCCGTCCTAAACTGCTACTGCTGAGTATCTGTGTGCTGTTAAAACAGCTGCTGTACCTCTGTGGTAGTTGAAATGGCCCCTATTTATAAATTCAGAAGTTTCTGAAACTTCCCTGAGGGATCTATCAGGATGATAAATGTACATGTGCAAGTTGTTCTGTTAGCAGTGGCCTTTTGTACTTAGGATGGATTGTATTTTTTCCATCCCCAGCAGTAACAGCTTTAGAGTTCTTTTATATCGATATTCCTTCTGATTTTTTTGTTTTGTTTTGTTTTATTCACAGGAAACAAAAGAAGAGAAGTCTTCCTATACCTGTCCTCTGTGTGAAAAGATTTGCACTACACAGCATCAGCTAACTATGCACATTCGTCAGGTATGCAGAGTACCAGCTCTTACTTTTATTAAGAGTGTCTGGTTTGCTAGGGTGCATTTTGCAGTGGTGAAAAACAATTCCATGTGCAAACCAGAAATGTTTCCTTTATATCTTTATTTAATTGTTTTGCTTTTATTTTAGCCTTCCCCTTGTAATTTCTTTTAAAAAAATCCCCACAAACCCAACACAGAGGTGGGTAATTTTCCTCCTGTTCTTCCCCAACACTCCCCTCCACCAGTGGCTCAAACAAGGATGTATGTTCTGTTCTGCATAGCTTAAGGTATCCCAAGGATCCAGAAATCCACTTCCATCATGAGGCATAAGTCCTCATGTTATCCTGTTTGAGTACAGATCTCTTTACTGGTCATGCAAATTAAGCAGCAGGAAGACAGAAGTATAGAAATTTTGGGAGGCAGAATTAAAAATACACTTTTTTAGTGGACAATGCACTTTTGTGTCAGCTACAGGCCTCTTCTTGCTCCTCTTGAAATATATGCATGCTTTATAAGGAGGTTTGGCCTTCTCTATGTCAGAAGCTTCTGCTTTGGATGCTAAGGTTGTGGTTCACCACTGTGAGTCCACTAGATACTTGTTACTTCAGTTTTCCCTCCTGTACTGTAACTCTTAGTTAATTTTTTTTTCTTACTCTCCTGACGGCTTTTTTTTTGGTACGTGAAGAAGTCTTCAAGTCACTGAATGCAATTAAGAAAGAGTGGTACATATAGCACAGTTGCTAATGGCCATATTTTGGCCCTGTAATACATTCTTACAGCCATAGAAGTCTGCATGTGCACTCAGCAGTTTACTTCGGGATTTTTACTACACAGTCAGTTTGAAATTAATATCTTTAAAGAGTATTTGGTTTTAAGTGTCCTTCTTGTGCCATGAAGTTCGTAATTACATCCTCTTTCTATTTTCCCCCTTACCACTCACCCAACCCCAAACCACTGCACAGCTTAAAATGTCCCAAGGTACCGTTTGTCTGATGGGTTGTTGCTGACTCCCTTTGTATCCTCTTCTGCTGCACACCCAGCAGAAATGCTGCATGTGGCAGGCATTGCAGGCTGAATGAAACAGCTACTTGTGCTGGTGCATTAAGGAGTTAAAAATGAAGGGTGGGGGTGGAGTTGAGGGGGGAGGGCTGGGGAGGAGAGGTATATACAAGGCACACCTTAATATAAGGTATTGTGCCGAGTGGCTCTTTAAAGCTGCTTTTAAGATGTTTATGGTTCTCGCTAATATTTGACTGGCACCTAAGAAGGGGCATTCAATGAAAAAAAAATCATTGCTTTCTCTAGCATAACACTGACACTGGAGGGACAGACCATTCCTGCAGCATCTGTGGAAAGTCTCTGAGCTCAGCGAGCTCCCTTGATCGCCACATGCTGGTGCACTCAGGTGAAAGGCCTTATAAATGTTCAGTATGTGGACAGTCCTTCACCACCAATGGAAACATGCACAGGTGAGTGCTGATCATGACCCAGGAGTTTGGAAAGCGTTACAGGATAGAGGGCTGTTTTGTTTCCTTGGAAGGACTTGCAAGCTGACTAAAGACACTTACTTGGGCAGAAAATGTGGACTATCTGTGATCTACAAGTATGGCATGACACACATACACACTGCAACTACTAGGATGCTTAGGTTTTGGGAGGAAGTCAGAGCTGTAAAAGGTCTTCTAGCTCTGTTCACATGTTATCAAGAGTTGTTACAGATATAAAGAAGTATTGCTTTTTTGGTTTTATTAGTATTATTATTTTGACAAATGGGATGAATTTTTCTCAGGTGACAAAAATATATAGCCAAGCTGTACAGAAGCTTCTAATTTTGTAGCTTCAGAGTCATGGATGCAAGTAGTTGTATTAGAACATCTTTGGTGGTGTTGTATGTTATGTAGTAGGTATCCAAGTGCCATCGTGAAGATGCCTCTTTGGAATAATTGATCTTGTTTTTAAATACATACATCACTACTTGCTTGTGCTGTAGACCACTTACTGCACTATAGATCCAGGAAATTCTCTGTAACCTAAGTTGCCAAACATTTCATGTAGTTTCCTTCGTAGGGATGTAGCAATATGTACAGTTGTCAACTGGGGAAACAAAATGTTAAATCACATGGATATTTCTTCCCTTCTCTCATCCCCCGATTCAGTATTCATTTATTTGCATGGGTGGAACACCTCAGAGCTGAATTCCCACATAGCTTTAGTCCCCATATCAAAGAGTTTACAACCTACAAAGAAACTGCAAGACAGGTGGGGGAAAGGAATATAGCTTATAAGCAAAATGACAAGAGTGATGGTTACAGACTGGTTCTGTGTGGGAGGGAAGAGATCTTGTTTCCTCGACTATTACCAGTCAAGCAGTGTGCTATAGGTGGAATGAAAGGGGTGATTTTGGTGACAAGAGGAAAGATAACGTAATGCCGGACAAAGGACGCAGTAGCTGCTTGCAGCTTTACCTTTTCTCTGTCGCATTGTCCAGGTTAAACAGTTGTGTGAAAACAGAGGGTAAATGCAGTTTTGTAATTCCATATTTCTTTAACTTATACTTGATTGGATTTGGGGAGTGTTGGACAGAGAGGTGTAAAATGAGAAGGGAAAGACACAAAGACATTCAGAGGAGATACTGGCCTTGGGCACTGAATAAATCACACGTCTGACTCATCTGACCAGAGGTGTTACGAGCCACATGTTTGCCAGGCCGGGTCATTACTCTGTCTGCTGTGAGGGAGGCAGGGCAGCTGCTGAGTTGCTGCTGATGCCACTGTCAGCATCCAAGGGTGAATTTCAGTGCTGGGACTCTGGGGTGGTCAGACACTTGTGTCCAGGTCCTCAGCCCAGGCTGCTTGCTGAAGGACTGCTGCAGGGTTTGTTTGGCTTTTTGCTCACTAGGTATCTCCTCGTCCTCTCCCACAAGCAGGAGAGGGAGGCTTCCCCCGAGACTTGACTCCAGGCCTACCAGATATTGATGTAGTCACCTTTGCTTATGTGGGTTTCCCCATATAGCAACTCTTAACCGTGCTTTAGTAACAAATTTTCCAGAATTGCCAGGCTTGGTGACTTGCCCAAAAGAAGTAAGTACAGATCAGAACCTTCTGATGAGAAGGTTGTTTTAAGTTTTTCTCTTAACAAGATGTTGCTGAAGTTACCAGGATGGAATGCTGTATTTACTGACTGCACTAAGAAGGACCTAAGTTCACGCAAGGAAAAATCTTCCTATTAAAAGTTCTTTCCATCTAATAGATTCCTGTCTGCTCTGTAAAACTCCTTGTGTAGGCCCTCACCGCAGTAGCTCGGTGGGAGATTGCAGAAACCTGTTACTGAGCTTGGTAGCACTGCAACAGGTGACACCAGACCTGTGACAGGCAACATCCTGAGCACACTGGAACAGGCTAGTTCTGCTAAAGGAGAGTTGTGCTTGGCAGGACTGCATCACCAATTTTTTGTAGTGAATAGCCTTTTCATGTTGCTATAACAGACTGTAATAGTGAATCCTGTTGCTGAAGTGGAAAGCATGAATGTGCAAGTAGGCAGATGAAGTTAAATGCAAACTGAAATGAAATTTGTTATCTGGTGCTATGACACAGTCACAAGGAAGATGTTCATTTTGCCCACCAGGTACCTCCTTCCAAAACAGGTATTTCTAGTCTTAAGATGGTGTGAAGTAAATTCTTTCATAGGCATCTCAAACTAAGCTGTTGCATCAGGTCCAACGGTCTGCTGGTGCTGTGGCTGAATGACTCTCACATCGCATCAAAACTGCTTCTGTCTGAGGATCCCGGAACAAGGACCTGCTTGCCAGGTCCTGCCTTGTGTGCAAATCCCGCAGGCCTTGCCTGCGGTGGTGCCGTGTCTGTTCTTCCGCACCAGCTGGATGATAATACAAGTCCATCTTTCTCTGCTTTTGCACACAGTTCCTTTATTGTTCGCTATTTTTGTGCCATGGTATCGAAGTAGTGACAGATACATGCCCAAACCAGCAAAGAATAAGATTTCTAATGTGCCCCTGGTAACCAGCATGGTGGTATCCCTGGAGCATCGCACAGAGTTTGGGATCAGAGAAAGAAGTTGTTGGCTTTAGCAGAAAGTTGTGAATGTGCTGCTAATGAGTGAACATAGCTTGTGAAGGTCCTAAAGGAGCCTCCCCAAGTATTACTGCATTTACATCAAATAAGCTTGGTGCACGAGAGAGGAGTGAGGGAGAAGTTAATCTGCCAGTATCTGAACAGAGGGAAGAAATGTATAGGCACATACATCCTCTCTTCACTTTCTCTCCCTCTGCCTTGTTCTGGCTCTTACTTAACTGTCTGTACTTTTTTTTTAATCCAGACTTTTAAAAGACCTTTTAGGGGAAAAAGTCCAACAAAATGGTTTTGTCAAGGGAAATACTGTGCCACAGGAGTGCTTATTACTGTTCCGGCCGAGGATTAAATTTCTGATCCATTTTTCCACCTCATAGCAGCCAGGTCATTAGACATTCAGCTGAGTAGAGGAGGGAAGGAGTTTTGGTTGCTTTTCTGGGTTAGAAATATCAGTGTTGGTACACTCTCAAGTGTCTGTCTTCTCCATAGAAAGCCCCTCACTTTATTAAGTGAAGAGAGGAAGAGACCCTCCAGAGCTCTTACTTGCTGTTCTTTTGCCTGTGGGCAATAGCCAGATATTTTTTTTGCAATAGCCAGATATTTTGTGGAGTGGGAACACTCTTTTCTGCCCATCTCTTCTCTGGGTAAGTCTAGTTGTATTGGGGTGTTGTGTGTACTCTTTACCTGTTAAACTGATGCTGCCCTCCCTGACTCCCACAATTCTGACTGTCATGCAACACTTCATTTGTAAATGAGTCATAGCCTCTCACATAAAGTCCAGTTTCTTTTTGTTCTTCTTGGCTCCTTGACAACAAGTCAAGCTGAATGGGCACAGCAGACAGGGGTGGAGGGGGAAGGTTCTCTTGTGCAGCAACATTCAGAGAAAGAGGTTAAAACCTGCTTCCTTTTCTGACCAGGGTGAGTCTCGGCCAGGATTTTCAACAGGGAACCGTGAGCGCAGGACACCTCAGAAAGCTCTCTTACAGCTGCCAGACTGCTCAGGAGTGGCATGAGCCTCCTGTGGGGACAGTCGCTGTTGGAGAGAGCAAAGGTCTCTGCAGAGTGCTCAATGTCCAGTGCGAAAAGCTGATTTTCTCTTTCTGAATGTACCGTCAAGCTAACTGTCTCCATATCAGCGTTGCTCCTACTGTTTGAGGGGGGTTGTTGCAATCTGGTACGATAACTGGGAGATCCATCAGTGTCTGCTATCAGCAACAGGAATTGCTCTGGAGGAGGAGAGCTGGAGACAATGTTGAGTTTTTTACGGAGTTTTCTGTTTGACCAGTACTGGAAAGAGCAAGTCTTCTTGGAAGTAGCAAGCCTTCTAGCATCAGGGACTGATCTGGGGGTTTGGTGTGTTGTTTTCTTGGGGCTTTTTAGGAATTTGGAGGAAGGAGTTAGATCATGGTAATTTTGAGTTCAAAATTCCTGTAACTGGAATGGCACTGTGATGATCAGTACATAAGAAAATCTGCAATTTAGGACAGACTGATCCTCACACGTTCACGCTAGAGACACAGACACTGTGGCTTTCTCTTGGACACAGTAGTTTAAAGTTGAATATTCTCAGATCTCCAACAGGACCATAAACTATATGGAAAGAGAGGGTGTGTGTGTATAAGGAGTTTTCTGTAGCTCTGAAAAAGCTGGGGATTTCCAAAGTAGTGTCTCCAATCAATAAATTGCAATTACTAAAGGCTTTCCATCTGTACTGTCATGGTAGCTCCCTGGGGAGTTTGTCTATGAATAGTGCCAACTCTGAGGAGCCCTTCTGGGTCTAGGCTCTGCCCCCAAATAGGAGGTTGCAAGCCTCTTATTCCATCTCCACCACTGCATCTCCCCAAAATGCAGACAGAGGAGTTAGGCTGCTGCTGTGAGTTTTAGTGGTGGTAGTGGTTTTTAACCTTTAGCAAGGGACCTTGAGGTAGAGAAAAGACTTTGCTTGACTTACTGTGTTGCATTCCAGTAGAACATGCATCAGGCTTCAGGGGGAAGGGCGATGCCTCCACTTGCTCCAAAAGGGTTTCCTTCAGGGGTAGGAGACTTTGCCAACAGCTCCTTTTCCATTTCTGTGACTGAGGATGTTCTCTGCCTATCACTTTAAAATCACATTTTCCTCCCTGCCAAAGACATGCTTTCCATGCAACTTGAAAATGTTAATAGGATATAAATGCCAGAAGGGAGGCGAGAGATGACCTTCCTGCCAGTTTCCAGTGGGTAGCTATTAAAGTCTCTGTGGCAAGTCTGAAAAGGCTAAAGGGATAATATATGTATTGCAGCCACAGCTTCCCCAGTTTGGTAAATGAAGCTGCAGTATCCATGGCTGATGTTCACCAGGCTGTCCATATTAGTACGGTAATGCAAACCTACTGAAGTGTTTCATATGAAACCAAAAGGTCGCAGGTATCTACCTTCTTTCTCTCCTTCCGCTTCTTACTCCATACTGAGCAAAATTCTTCATAATGGCTTTTTATTTACATCCTACATAGGTACTTGTAGGCTGTTTATGCACCATCTCAGAAACAGGTCTCAAAGTTTGGGGAATTTATTTTTTTTTGGCACACGCGAAACACCACATGCAACAACCACATGCAGAAGTCTTTGAAACTCAAATTGGAAGATCTGGATCGCAGAAGCTATGCTTTGAAGCATGCTTACAAAGGGTCCTATCAAAGAAGGTATTTCTTCTTTTAATTAAGAAGGCACTTTCATTCTCAATCTTATTTTCAGTGCTAGATAATTTCCCCAAACTTCTCTTTTTAATGTGATGTGGAGAGACAAACAGCTGTTTTTGTTATCAGGGTATGGTACTATTCTGATGTTCATATTCAGTCTTTTTTAAACAACCCTTTATGTGTGTGTATATGTTGCTAAATGAGTTTTTTGAGAAAGAAAAAATGTGTGCGCTGGAGGGTAACCTGTGAATTTTGATGTTTTAGTAAGCCATCTTCACTGGCAAATGAAGAGCGTCTGCTTGGTGAAGATTGTAATGTACTGGTTGGAAGATGAGTGTCGGATCCTGATAAAGGCACAGGGGTTGAGATGCATATACTTTAATGATTTCCTCACTCTCTTTAACATGGGTCTGTGCTTCATGGGCAGGCATGCGTACAGGCTGCCTTTGACTTTGCAAATAACCAATAGGCAGAGTGTCCTCAAGATCTGCCTGAATCCATCCTTTCCCTGCATTCCACCTGTGCCTTGCTCCTGTGTTATTTATGGCATTGGCCTGCTTCCAGTACACTGTGTGTGCTTTGTAGGGTGCAGTGCAATAACAATGCCCAGCCTCTAAGTACAAATAGGATCTCTGCAGTCTAGCACGTGCAGTCTGGCATTTGTTTAAGATGGGAGTTTTTGGAGGCAGAGCATAGCCAAATGTGATGATCAGCTTTTTTTTTTCCAGAAGACGAGAGGAACAAAACCATGCCTTATTACAACATGGTTTGGTTTCTGGTGGTTTGCAAAGATGGCCAAGTGGAAATTTGGTGTTAAATGTTGTGTGGCTTTGAAAAACTGAACATATAAGAACTTGAAGCTAAAAACAAATAGCCAAGGAACTCATGATGCTGAAAATGATTGACACTTCGCACGTGTGAAAAGGCCCTCTTTTATTGTCTTGCACAATAGAAATCTCTCTTTGGTCATCTCCTAAGGAGCTTTTATTTCAATGTAATAATTGGTAGACAGTGCTCTTAAATATGAAGAAGCAGGCTGTATTACAGGCTTTCAGATCCATTCCTTATACGTGGGGGATGGTTTAACCACTGTCAGCATCCTTGTGAAAGATAAGCTTCAGCAAATGCAAGTGCCCTAATCCTTGAGCAGGGATAGCAAACACAAAAGACTAATTTCTGCTTCTACTAACTGATGACTGTGGTTGTAGGAGACAGGTGAGATGTGATAGCTGTTTTGGTTTTCTCTGCAATTAAAAAATGTTTCTTACATTTTGCTAATACATTTTGTAAATAAGGATGGGGAAACAGGCAGAGGGAAGTTTTTTTGTTCTCTGTCCTGTCAGCAGATATATCCAGAGTAAATGTTTGGTATTCTGCTGGCATCCCTATGTTTTGAAGAAGATTAAAAAAGAAAGAAAGAAAAGGTCAGACTTTTTCAACACCAGTATAGCAGTAAGCAAGTCTGTTTCTCTGTCTTTGATGAGAAGTAGAAGACGACAGTATTTTTAATGGTCCCAGGCAGAAACTTCTGTCTGTCTCACTGTTGGTGAGTAGATGGTCGTCTTTTGTAAAGACTTTATATAAACTTCTATTTAATTCACATGACGCATAAATAGGGTGCTCCAAAAAAACCCTCCTTAGATATCTTTAGCAGTAAGAGGCTCTGAAGGAGCCCTTGTGCCACAGTACCTCTGTGAGCAGTCAGAGGCGAAAGGAGATGCCATGATTTCAGACGTGTTACATGCTGCTTGTAGCCTTGGACAGTATCCCCTTTCAGTTATCATTAAAGAACAGCAAAGGAAGTTAACACAAAAACATGAACGCTGAGATCTGATTAGAATCAAGCGAAGCAAGGAAGTGCAGAGTTAAGATTTATACGCAGACCTTAATTAGCTCCATTGTTCTTGAGAACTGAAGTGTACACAATGAGGAACATTATACTTGCATCTCCAGAGCTCTTCAGTACCTCAACATAAGAAAGACTTCAGTGTGCTTTCAGTACTAGATTTTGTGTGTGTTGCCTCTGAGGAATAGCGAAGTCTGATCTTGTGCATTGTAAGGTTGTGGAATTTTATGTTTTGGATTTCTGCAGGCAAAAAAAGGGTACATGCTGCTTTCAATAAGTTTAGGTTTCTGATGTGACTGGTGCTGAGGGGAAGGTAGTCTGACGTAACTGAGTAATACCACCCTCCTCATGGGCAATAACATAAATCTCCGTATAACAGAGCATATTGAGCGTAGCTTAGTGCTGCTTTGTTACCCATGTCACAGTTCAAATGAGCACAAGCCACTTGACAGATGAGACTCTAGCCTGGCAGCACAAGACCTTGAACTTTCCGGCTAAAGTACCCTTTCAGAAACATTGCCTCCTCTGAAGGTCTAGTATTCTCAGGGATGTTACCTCCCCTTCTCACCTTGAAGAGCTACAAAATAAATACAAGACTTAGCAAGTACTAGAAAACCCAGGTGATCTTTGCGGGGAGTTTAGGTGCTTTTAGTCCTTTGCCATAAGCCAGACATTAACGCGATTCTTGCAGAGATGTTAGCTCTCAAGGTTAACAAGTAACGTGTTGGTTTTTTGGCATTTTGGTTGGTGGTTTGTCTTCTAGCTTGTACTTCAGTTGAGTGATTCTGTGTAGAAAATGCTGGTGGTGAGAAAATTTGCTGGGAGAGTTTGTAGAGGTTGTATGTTAAGGTAATCTTTGCTCAGCCTGTTGTGTGTGCACACGTCAGAAATGCTTGCATCATTTCTCTAATTAATGTGTGTTCACTGTTCCTCCTGTTGTCTGAAAAGACCCCTGGGCCAAGTACTGACGAGAATGAGGAAAAAGTCTATCTCAAACTGCATTTGTGGTTGCTGTCGTTCCACCTTTAATGTATGTCTTCCAGCTTTACCTTTTCTCCCCCCAGTATCTAACCTGCTCAACCTGTTCTAGTTCAGCATGCTGGAACCAGCAAACTGCAGAATGTACCCCCTCTCAGGGTCAGCAGGTTTCTTCCTCTTTCTTTTCTCCCCTCTTTTTAAAATAGGCTGTTCATTGACAGCATTTGGGGAAACTTCTTGAGCTGTAAAAAAAAAACCAGTGAGGGGAATCTTGGCGTTTGGGCTTAACCAGGGCCTTTCACTTGGGTTTCTGAGCCATGATGCACACAGCTTAGGCAAAGACACAGTCTATAAAGTAGCAGTGCCATTATACAACTGGTAAATAGCACACAATATGCGAATACTGCTTTCTGTTTCTTCTATATCTTTCTATAGATATGCTGAATTCTTCAGGCTGCTCTCTTAGCTGAAGTTTTCTAAACACTCTCAGCGATTTTTTGGTAAATCCTCAGAGTCAGCTCTCCAGTGCTTTATGTGGAAAGATGTCTTAAAACAGAAGAGGTGTACAACTTCTGTATGGCTCATTTTTGACATCAAGTCACCTCAATGTGTCGTCTTTTTTGACAGTTTCAAACTGAGGGTGAAGAGAGTAAGGCAATCCATATTGCTTATGGGCTGCACCAAAATTAATTTCACTTGAGGGTGAAAGTTCCCAAACTCCCATAAAGTACCACAAGTCACGTGGGGACTTCTGTTTCCAGCTACTACACTTGACTAAACAGACATGTAACAAGACGCAAAACCTTTTTCTAGTGCTTCTGTGCTCGGCAGGGAATGCTGTGAGATCACCACTGGTGAGGAAGGAGGACCACATGTTCAGGAACAGGAGAGGAAATGGGCTGAGCACGTGAAAGCTTTTGCTAGGATGCCGTCCTCAGCGCTGGGAAAAGTTTGCACAACTTGTGTGTGTGCAGTGATAACCTCTTACTTCCTTGCCCCTCGAGTTACTTGGTGACTGCTGATAGCGGGGTGATGCAAAGACCCTGCTTTAACGAAGATGTGCTTCTCTTATCTAGTGCAGCTTCCTTGCGTGCGTGTGTGTGTGTGTGTGTGCCGGGGGAAGGTATTCTGCTCCATCTGCACAGCGTCCCCAGCATTGCTGTGGCTGTCTATTTTTTCCTCCTTCAGCTGTGTGACGCAGCAAGTTGTTCTGTGCTGTGTGCCATCAGGATTGCTCAACAGTGGAGTGTGAGAGGGAAGCAACTGCATGAGGGCTTTGCCTGGTTTTGGGAAGTAGCTGGGGCTTATGTTTGCTTGGTTGATAAAGGGGTGCGGTTTGAGGGGGGAGGCAGGACGTACGTAGGACTTCTTCAACTGTGTTTGCTCGTAAGGGTAAAACTTTTCTGCCTTCTGACATCCTTTCTCTAATTTTCTCTCTCTTTCTCTCCCCCCCTGCCTTTTTTTCCTGATGCTAAAATTTGAAACTGCTTTAATTGTCCTTACCATCTAAAACCACCTGTTTTCTTTAAACCTGAAGTTTCCTGAAAAATCAGCAATGAAGTAATTGGCTACGGTTATATACCATGATACCTAAAGGACGTGCCTGAAAACCACAGATTTCTAAAAAGATGAAAGAAAACAGCAGTTCAGAATGTCCCAGGCCAAGTGATTGGTACACTTTTAAAAAAATCTTATTCCTGCTTAATTTTATTGTTGTTAATAAACTTTTGTCTCCAAGCTTAAGGAATTAAAGGGGCCTCAGAAGGATCTTGTTTAATACTGTCCCTTATGAAAGGGTTTCTTATGGCTTGGAAGTCTCCTTGCAGTATTTGGCATTGTTAATTTAGGTCTGCTCTGAATTCAGTGCAGACTGCAGGCAGGCAGTTTGGTGGAAGTGATACTGGGAAGCTCACACTGCATTGCCCTCCTCTTTTGCCCTCCCTTGTGCAGGGGTTGATGCAAACTGCAAATGTATGCTTTCTTTTGCTGTGCTTTGTGAAGCTTTGCTTTGGAGGCATGGTTTGAATCACTTCCCTGTCACAACATCATCAGGCAGATATTTGTCTCCCTTTTTTCCTTTGAGGTGTTCTGACAGTGCTGCTGGTAGGGAAGAGGAGTACCTTTGAGCCAAGCTGGGAATGCGGTTATATCAATCTCAGCCTGTTTGAACTTGCTGATTCTGCGTAGCAAGTAGTTGCTTAAATGTGAATACAGCATAATTATTCAGAAATGGTACCCCCCCCCTTGGATTTGTAGATCAGTATCTTTCCTCTCACTCATGCTTACAACTTGCCTTTATTCACAGCAAAGCAAATTTTTACTCTAGGATAAAAATACAAAATGCTTTGTGTGCATGCACGTGTATCATATATCCTTAGGTATCGTGTATTGGCAGCTGCATGGCACTGGTTAACTTTGCAGACTGTCCTGGTAGCACTGAAAAGGGATTTCTAACCTGTCATTCGAATGTAATCACAGGTGGCTTTTGCAGCCTTAGCGCACCGAGCCAGTCTTGGTGGATCTAAATAATAATGCTCATGTCATCCTAATGATGCTGTCTGCCACCCTGCTGTAAGGCTATTTTTGCTTTGCTGGGAGAACCTCATTGTGCAGGGAGTTAGACAGCGCGGCAGCCCGCACTGAACTTGGGGGGATGCTTATGGCACGTCTGTGTGGCACCTTGGGCCGCAGCAATTCCCGGGGTGACGCCAAGGGGGCTGCTACACCCACATGCTGCTGCACGCTGCTATGCGGGGAGGCTCTCTGGGGCCGTGTTAGCCCTGATAGACAGAGCTAATAAGTGCTGGGGCCTCCACGAGGATAATGAGCCGTGCCACTGCGCCGGCAAGATTGCAGCACGTGGATGCTGTGCGGAATGCTAGCTGGGGGATCTCCTCCTGTGCCTGGTTGCAGACGTGTGGCTAAAATGAGTCAGTGCTTCCCAATCTGATCCTTCCTGGGACCTGTTCGCCCCACCCTGCTCTTCCACAGCATGCGTTGCGATGGCTTTCTTAATAGCATAGCCATGGAGATTTCTTGCTGTTCAGCTTCGTTTTGTTTATCCCATGCTAGCATTCAGCACTGGTTACCACTAGAATATTTGGTGGTACTTGAAATTTGTTTTGAGATTGCTCCGCAGTTGTAAGAGGGTGTTTCCCAGATGGTTGGGTTTTTGGTATTCCAGTGTCTCTTGACTTGCTGTGAAGTGTGCATGCATGTCTGAGGGCTTTTTGGGTCATTTTGGGTTTTTTTTGAGGATACAAATAGCAAACAAGCCAAGAAGAGAAGACAAACAGAAACTTGTCCAAGTAC
Source organism: Buteo buteo (assembly GCF_964188355.1). Lineage (NCBI taxonomy): Eukaryota > Metazoa > Chordata > Aves > Accipitriformes > Accipitridae > Buteo > Buteo buteo. Next base: position 12,018,755 of record NC_134190.1, on the reverse strand, counting down.
AGATCGTGTCTGATTTGCAAAATTACCTGCATCTTTCTGGTGGTTCCTGTGATTACAACTGGCAAGGGCTGAGTGGATTGCTCTCTTAAGTGGGTGATGTTGGTAATTAGCACTGGAAATACATTGTCAATACAGATTCTCTACATGTTTTAACAAACAAACAACTGACTAAACTCTTCAACCAAAGGGTATAGTGTTACTGCACTTTTGACTTAAGTTCCAGTCATATTTGCAAGACTCTTGAGGAGAGGGTTAGCAGCAGTGATTGCTCCTAAAAATGCTGCTGCTTCACTTTCTGTTTGTTTAGGATTTACTTCCCATGCGTGTCAAATGGCAGAAGTTTTGAAGAGGAGTTCCCTGGGCTTTCCTACATTTCTAGACAATTTGGGCTGAAGTAACATTTGTTAAGCAGAATGAAACAAAAACAGTGGCAAAGATGACGTGGCCTAGAAATCTCTCAAAAGAGACTTTATCAGTGTTATTTTGAAGGCTGCCTTCTCTTACTCTGGGGGCCATTTTTCATTCCATGGGGCCTGAAGAACGTCACAGTTCTAATTTCAACCTGTCTCGGAAGCATCCTGCACTCTTGTTGGTTCTGATACAGTGGCATGAAGTTGAAGCTTAGACAAAGAAGATTTTTTTTTTAATACAGAGATGTTTGGTCATGTTCTGAATGATAGACGTGCTTTTTCTTTACTGTAGGTTATTGAAAACGTGTTTTTTTGGTTCTTTGGAGATTATTTACTGGTATTTGAAGGTAGCAATGTAAGTGAAAGATCTCAGGGAAGAAAACAGTGCAAGAGGTAAAGCAGTTGCATCAATTAGATTGTATTTAGGGCATCTGACCAGCTCATTCCTTCCCAGACTAGCTTGCTGGACTTGAAGAACTCTTTACATTGGAGGAAAAAAAAAAAAAAGTGTATTTTAAATAAGGTGAAGGATGGAAGGCACTGTTTTTTATTTAGTCTCTGAGTGGTTGGATGGGTGGTTCCCTTGTCTTTAGATAAGCATCAGATGTATGAGGATCATCGCCTTGATTTTGATATCAAACTGCTCAGAAATCACGAGGGAGATGAGGAACAGCCATGTGCAATACAGTAGAGTATAGGGTACATCTAGTGGTAAAGTGGAGAAACTTAGAATAATATGTGGGATTTGAAGCCAGAACCTGAACTTGATACTGTCAGATGATCTCTCTGGACTGATAATGCCCGGATTCATTGGCCTCCCCACCGCGTTTCCACAGGCATGGAGATGTGAGGGAGGAGGAGGGTGTTTATACATGCACTGGATCCTGTGCTCAAGAATTAATCTTGATTTAGATGCTGGGACTTTCCCAACCAGGCCTCAGTGAAATTGCTTGCTGCTCCCCCTCTGGACATGCTGCTCCTTCTAATCAGACCTACCTGGCATAAACCTCTCTTGACTGAAAGCCAGGAATGCTTGTGCTGCCATAGTTATAAGGGAGAGGCTTAACTCTGGACCCTGCTCAGAGGCTGCAGATACACCCTTTCGTTCCACACCTTCCTTTTGCCTGGGCCTCTGAGCCCGGCAGGCCCTTTCTCTTAGAGATGTGGAGCACATCAGCAGCTGTGGAAACCCGGGCTGCAGCTACGGTGTGGTTTTTCTCCCCAGAGTTAAGAGGTGAAGGATTCCCACACATGCTGAGGGATGCTTCCTCTCCAAGAGCCAAAGTGGTGCTGATCGGGTTATCTGCATGCAAAGCAGGAGCTCCTGGTTTTGTTCATAAATCAGTGGGACCCGGAGCTGGGAAGAGCTGCTGCTTGCAGTTGCCTCTTTCAGGATGCTTTGACTCCTCGCTCTAGCCTTAAGCCAGCCAGTCAAAACCTGCCCACGTTCTGGTTTTGGCATTGAAGCTGTAGGCTGCCCTGTTTCGAGACCTCCAGAAAGCTTATATGACCAACATGCAAATCCTCTCGGCATTAAAAAAATACAGCAGCCCTTTTTGGAGATGCGGTAAAGACTGGGATGTGACCAGCAGGAGCTGCATGTCACTTCGTTAGGACACATGCCTTTCCCCCCCCGCCATGAGTCACCTCCCTTAGGCACCGATCCAGCACCATCCGCGGGGAGAAAAAGGAGTAAGGTACTTGAGGTTTTTTTTTTTATTATTATTATTATTATTACAAAAGTCTCTTCTTCAATGAAAAGTAGCAAAGTATTCACTTGATCCTGTTCTGGTGGAATATTCACCCTTCTGAAATCACGCTCTGCATTACAGTGTGGGGCTGAAAACTTTTTCTGCCCATTTGTTTAAAAAAAATTAAAAAGAAAGAAGCTCGGGGAATTCTTGTGCAGTATCATCTTAGTCATCCTGTTCACGTGACCATTAGAGGGGAGAGGAAAGTTGTGGCAGAAGAGGGGAAGTGGAAGGTGATTCTTACAGGGAAGACGGAATGAAAGGCAGTCAAGCACTTGAAAAATGTGATTTTGTCAAGAGGGCTGACTGGCACACAGTCCTAACGCAGTTGGATCCTCTTGGCTCACCTGGGAAATTCCTTGCGTGAGGGGGAGGGAAGAGATTACAAGGAGAGCTTTTTCCCGTACAGCTGTGCTGCAAAAAGCATAGTGTGTAGCAAGCTATCTGCATTTTCTGCATAGCAGTTCTTAAACGCTAGTTTAGTTCAGAGGTGGATCAGACCTTGTTTGGAAAAGACTTAATTTCCTTTTTCCATTTCAGGATTATTCTTTACAAATTCTTCTGGCTCTCCATCTGGTCTTGTTTTAAATAGAGTTCCACCACTTTCTCTGTGAGGTTAAATGAGGCCAGCTAGCACTTAGTGCAAGGGAGTCCTCCCTAGTATTAGGATCAAATTTTTATCTCCTTCCTTTCATCCTGTGTATCGTGGTTGCACTTTAGTGTTCCACCCTCAGTGCTGTCCAAGCGTATGTGTACATGGGTGCTGGGGATGCTAATAACAACAGAATCATAGAATCATAGAATAGTTTGGGTTGGAAGGGACCTTTAAAGGTCATCTAGTCCAACCCCCCTGCAATGAGCAGGGACACCTTCAGCTAGATCAGGTTGCTCAGAACCCCATCCAACCTGACCTTGAATGTTTCCAGGGAGGGGGGATCTACAGCCTCTCTGGGCAACCTGTTCCAGTGTTTCACCACCCTCATCATAAAAAAATTTCTTCCTTGTATCTAGTCTAATTCTATGCTCTTTTTAGTTTAAAACCATTACCCCTTGTCCTACTGCAACAGACCCTGCTAAAAAAGTCTGTCCCCATCTTTCTTAGAAGCCCCGGTTAAGTACTGAAAGGCCACAATAAGATCTTCCCAGAGCCTTCTCTTCTCCAGGTGAACAACCCCAACTCCCTCAGCCTGTCCTCACAGGAGAGGTGTTCCATCCCTCTGACCGTTTTTGTGGCCCTGCTCTGGACCCGCTCCAACAGGTCCATGTCTGTCCTGTGCTGAGGACTCCAGAGCTGGACGCCATATGAAGTGCAGGCTTCAGGGCTCTGTACCTTCCTAAGCTTGTCTGCGATTCTTGGGTTGCTCTGTAGGATGGCTCAGAGGCACAATTCATGGATTTAAATTAGAAAAAAGCGCCAAGTTTCATCCTCTGTGGCTCTGGCTCTCTTCTGAGCTGCAGTAGTGGTAACTTCAGAGCTGCTGGCACATGTTACTGTAACCTGCATCTGTGGCTGAATATGAGCATTTCTGTGCGTGTCCTTATTTTGCCTTTTTTTTAACTACATTCTCACTTAAAGTGTTGAGTGTTTATCTTTATTTTGTGGAACTGATGAATGTCATATCATTTTCCTTTATCATTGTAAGATGCTGAAAGCCAGGCTGACTTATGAGCCTGGCTTTCGTATTCAAAGTATGCCAGTGTTGTCAGGCCAAAATATGTTGTTATAGTCACAATGGGAAAATAACTTCTAAGCACAGCTTTGTTCCTGTTCTCCTTGTATCTTGGCAGGCTAAACTGTGAGGTCGAGCATTTTCAGCATTACATGTAAGATCTAATCAAGGCAAACTCTTCTAAGGGAGGATAAGGCAACACAAATACTTGCCCCCCCAATTATAGTTAGGAAACTTTTTAAGTAAAAGGAGCCTTGGTGAAGGGAGTGTTTAACTTTAAAAGACAGATTGTGGATGTGGATGTGACTTGGCATCTGCTGCAGTTCAACCCAAGTTGTGTGATAAATGTTTTCTTGAGGCAGAATGACATCCATGTTGCAAAGTAAAAGAGAGATGAAGATTGTGTCTATCCTTTGTACTGCTTGGCTTTATCTTCCCGCTTATCTTGGGCTGTAGGTCTAGTAATCTTTTTCCTCTCCACCCTTGACTTGATGTAGTGAAACTTGCTTAACCTGCCAAAGGAACAAACTTGCTGGCTGTAATGTGGACAGGTTGCGACTCTTCTTAAGAACTCTGGAACCGGCTGCTTAGGTTTTGGATTTTTCTTTTTTCCTTAATGATTGCATGCAGAGAGCTATATCACAGCCGCTGTGATATTTGACCTACACCGTAAAAGTCAAAGGTGCAGTCAGGGTGTCTTCCTGTTTATAGCTTAATAGCTCGAGCTGCTTCCTTTGAAATATGCAAAACTAAAACACGAAGGGATTACCACATTCCTTGCTGTGGGTACGGATTCTGCTCTCGCTTTTAGGGCATGGCAAAAGCATGCACGTTGCAGGAAGGAGAACTGCAAGTTGGGGGCAGTCGATGACTTTGACACCAGATGTAGCAAAGCCTGTCACTGTGGTGCTGCACCCACATTAGCAAGCTGTGCCTTATTTATATATGTTATATTGCAGACAAGGCTGGACTGCTTTTGGGACTTGCAGGAGCCAGTATGTTTGCATGCATTAGGTCATACCAGGCAGAGGTGCCAGGTTGGACTGGCACGAACCTGGGGGTCTCAACAGTTTCTCCTCTTGGTATGCTGTGGATGTGCCATCGCACCCCTCTCAAGTAGGAACAGCTCCATCAAAAGGCAGAGTTCAACAGGTGGACAGACAGCAAGAGGAGAGAAGTTAGCCCTAAGGAAGCTGTTTTGCATAGGTAGCTACTAAACAGGAGCTCTGCATACTTGTTACTAGCAGAAAAGAGATGTTAAAAGAAAATAGGAACAAAAAGTCCCATGCTTAATGCATAGCAGATTTGTTTGTTTGTTTGTTTTCTGGGTGAATGGGATTTAGCTTGACTGCTTTTGCTCTCTAGCTATCTGAAAAGTAACTGGCCAAGTAATATTAGCTATGCATCAGCCAAGCTGCCACAAGGTTAAGCATGCAGGCCATGTGTGTGTGTCTGGGGTCGAGGGACACACAGGCACATGCAAAACCTCTGTCTCACTTTCAAGAGCTCATTGAAACTGGAAAGCAGTCTTTACCGAAAAGAAAAAAAGAAGGGAAAAAAAAAAAAAAAGACCCAACAAACCACCTTCCAGCTTTTGCTTTGCCTGTGCAATTGAATACTACGTTTTGTTGTTCCCAGATGCTTTTTGAGTTTTATCTTCAACCATTGTGGACAGAAACCCTTTGAACAAGTAACTGGTTTCTTCTCCCTTATTCTTGCATGAATACAGACAAGTGCCTCTCACGCTGTTGATTTATCACCCATAGGAAGCTCTAGCTAGCAGGAGAAGTTAGGTCAGTGCCATAGAGAAAGAAAAAAAAGACTAAAGAAAATGAGGCAGTACGGTACCTGCAGATGCCTTCCCCGCAGAGTTTGTGAGGCCAGGTAGCACCGGATTCATGCAGATAAATCAGTCAGCTTTGGTGCCTGTGGTGGCAGGGCTACCAGGGGGCTGAGGCAGGGGAGTGCACTGCGCTCCAGAGGCTGTGTCAGCGCTCCAGCTTCTCCCTGGGTCCTGTCAAACCTGGAGAGAGCCAAACCCTCAGAGTTTCAACCTTCCTTCTGCTCCCAGTCAGGCAATCGGCAGGGAAAGAGGTCAGACAGATTCAGCAACGCTTCCATGATGCTGTGCCCAATCTGCTGGGCACGTCTGCAGACAGATGCTCTCTCCTCCTCGAACCTCCAACAGTGTGACTGACGGGTGACACCAGTGTCCGTCCACCGCTTGTGTGACCAGTGTGGGTTACTGGGAGGCCGGGGGAGCCACGTTTTCCTCATGTGGACCTGGTCCTCTGAGCAGCCCCAGCCTTGCCGGGTGTTGAAAGCAGGCAGTAGCTGAACAGCCATTTTAATCTTGCATCGATTCTGGTACATGTGGTGCTTTTGGCTTGAGGCTGTTCCCGCGTAACACCCTCAGAAGCCTGGCTGTAGTTTGAGACGGTAATTTAGATGCCTTTTTTTTTTTTTCTTTAAGGTTCAGAGATGGTGAAAGGAAATGTTAAAAAAAGCATTGTGTTAAGGAGACAGTCCTCCCAGCAGCTCCGGTGGAGTCTGCCTGTGGGTCAGTTCGGTCCAGTGTGTTATCTTGAAGCATCATGCCCTTGGCATCCAAAACTAAAACGGATTTTATGTCATAACACCCAAGCAGTTATGAGGACATACGAGACTCGTCTAGGTTACAACATTCTCTCATGTTTGAACATGATAGCGTGCAGTCAAGTTAAATGGCACAGTCCTGAGCTGAGTTGTGGGTGTGACTTCTGAAGGATGTGCCCAAATGCCATTAATATTGTCTCCCTTGTGGTGCTTTGAAGTCAGTCGAGTGGACAAAGGGCAACTCTCTCCTGCACTCCTATTTGTAGCTATTAGAAGCAAAAATTTTCATTGCATGTAGGAGCGCAAGTTTGATTTTTTTTCAAAAGCACTGCAAATTTGAAGAGAGGCTAAAGGCCCTACATTTTTTTTAAAAAGAAAATTTACAATTTGAGCTTTGAGTGCTCAGAAAAAGAAGCACGGGAGCAATACCTTTCATCTAACTGAAGGGAACTAGATGACAGTGTCTTCCTCAGGTTGCAAGTACAGAAAACCAAAAGGCAAAGTGGGTCAGCTATATACAGATATTCATGAGATTGCTTCCTGAGCCGTTTTGTCCCTCTCCCCTTTCCACTGTCTTTGTGACAAGAAATAGTTGTTTTCCTGGGGAAGCAGGTTTGTGAACGTGCTTCGGCAATACAGAGTTTTGCAAGCCATACCTGCTGCAACTGAACAGTGTGACCAGATATATCTTGACTTCAAAGTTGCAGTTGAAATTCGATATTGGGGTGCACCAACACATTAAGGATGAGAAGGAAACAAACGTATTTAAGAAGTGTTGCTCTGACATTGGCATATACAGATCCATCTGAAACTACAAAAGGAGAGCCAGCTGAAGATGGGACACTTTTTTTGCACTGAGAGAAATGGATGCTACGGTGCAGTCTTTTACTTACTAGACTGCCACAAGACTGGAAGGCCGGGTGTGTAGGTTACTGTGCAGTATTAGGCAGAAGCAGGGCCTCTTGGATGGTGGGGGACGGACATGGTGCTGATGGGGCTAGATGGTAGCAGGGCAGGCGCCGAACTGTGGGGTTGGGGCGTGGGGGAGAGCTGCCGGGCTCCCTGCCGTGGCCCCGCAGGGTCATGGGCGCTGCAAATGGCCCATGCTGGATCGTGCCCCAGCTGTTTTTCAGAAGTTCAATCCGGTTTATGGGATCTCTGCTGGTATCCTTTAAAGGCAAACCTTAGAAGTGGTGTTGGCATTAAAGTTTACGCAGACTTTCCGATTTGCCTGCTAACAGTGTCTTCTTCCCCCTCCTGTTCAGGCACATGAAGATTCACGAGAAGGATCCGAACAGCACAGCGAGCACAACTCCCCCGTCGCCGCTGAAGCGCAGGCGATTATCTTCTAAACGAAAGTTTAGTCACGATGCTGAGATGGACAGAGAGGAGAGGACACCTGCAAAAAAGGTTCTTTATGGGGCATGAAGCAAAAGATGTTCCTGGCTACCTCCTAAACTGTCAGCTGTTGAGTTCATGCAGTCAGCACAGAAATATTAAAATGTGGGCTTGTGACAGACCTGTATATATCTTAAGATGCTGTGCTTTTCCTGTGCAGCCAACACTGTTGTCTGAGATTGAAAATGAGTTTCTAATTTCAGAGATTGAAAGAATTCAATTTGTTTAATTCTTTATTGTTTAAATTTTTGGATTTGCATATGATTTATATTAGATAATTGATGTTGGATGACAAGAGGATGAACTATTCTTTTGCTACTGCAGCTTTTCCCCTAGTTTTGTTTTCTCCCATTTAATTCATAGTAGTCTTGCAGGATAGTGTTTTGAACTTTTAAAAAACAGTGTTTACTTCAGAAGCAGCAACAGCTTAAGTCTGTTTTTGTCTTGATCCAGAAAAAAAAAATAAACTGTAGTACATTTCCCTTTCACAGTAGCATAATCCTGCATTATTGGAGTTGCAAGAGCAACCAGAAATTATGTATTTGAAGGCTAGACATTTCCATTAGGGTTTCATTTATGAAATATTTTAGTACATTTCAGTCATTTGTACAAAATGTATGGTGGCTGCCAAACTTAACTCGACCCTTTCCACTTACTATCTCTAAATGGCAAACTAGTAGCAGTTTCATTTAGCTCTGTATCCCTTGTTATATGCATGCTTTTCTTCCTGTAATCAGAAGAGGGCTATAGAAAACATGCAGAAGTTTATTGCTTTTCCCTGGACCACTTGAGTTAGCTGTTGGCAGTATCTTCAGTGGCATAAATAATTTAGGCTGACAGCTCGCCTGGCTTTCTGAAGGGGGAGGAATGCTAGTTCAGTGGTATATAAACATACGGGTTTATAAGTTGTTCAAATCGCAGTTTCTCATTAGAACTGATGTATCCATGACTTAGCTGCGTACTTTTATCTCCTACTGAGCCTCCTTTTCTGTCATGCACCTTCTCACACACACGCAGAGGCTCTGTCACTTACCCTCTCTGTTGCTGAAATGAGTAATTTCTGGTCACCTGCAGCAATGTTAGGGATGAAGCCTGCTACTTTGTTTTTAAGAGAAGGACTTTGAATGGATTGCATGTTTAGTTTGTTGGTCAAGATTTGGTCTAGTGAAGTTTTTTCCCCTTTCTCTGAAGGTTGTTGAAGATGGTCACTCCGGTGAAGGGGATAAGAAGGCTGAGGAGGAAGTTTATCATTGTCCAGTGTGTTTCAAAGATTTTTTTTGCAAGTATGGGCTGGAGTCCCACATGGAGACACATCCAGATAATTCGCTGAGGTAAGAAATAGTCCTAAGAGTGTTTCTGGTCACCAAATGGCCTGAGGTAGCCTGCTGGGGAGAGGTACAGCCATTCAGCCCCCTGCACTGTTGACTGCCCCTCTTTGTGATTTTGAACAGGTTTTTAAATGTTTCTGCCTCATCTTGTGTCACCAGAGTGCTGTAGGGCTTAATTTTACTATTTTTTGCAAATACAGGAAATCTTGCCAGTTAATAGCTGGGAATGTTTTTAGAAGAAATTAAAGCACCCCTTCCTCCCCTCCAAACCCATCACTGTTTTTACATAAAACTGTAAAATGCCAACATAGCAAAATTTTAACAAGTTAGACTAAAGATGCTTAAAACATGAAGCAAAACTTGATAGAAGTATTCAGGTACCAACCTATGAAATTATTCCACTTGGGGAGAAGAAGGCAGCTGAATATAAAGGTTTTGTTGTTTGTCATGGGAGTGAGTGATGACAGATGAATTTCTGGTTCCAGACTTTCAATAAAATGTGTTATGCTTTTCTGCCTGTTGAGGTTAGGGAATGATTTGGATTTTGGCTTAAATCAGCTTCTCTTAACAAGGAAAAATTAGTTATTAATTATTTGGGAAGGTGCTTGGGTGTTGTGTTTTGGTTCAAGTAATTGCCCTTGGGACTCCTGATACGTTTTTATTCCCTGGTTTTTACCATAGAAAAATGTAGAGCCAGGTACATGAAGATATAAAAGAGATATTCCAAGTCTAGTTTAAGCAGGTAGGAAAGCTGCTATTTTAGAAATGGAGATTGTCCATTTGCAGAAGATTGTCATTGTTTTAAGCTTATTTTGGGACATTGGACTCTAGTGTTCGGAATGGTGCAGAATTCAGCATGTTGAAGTGTCAACACTCTCTCCTGAATAGTTTCTTAATAGAATGGGATGGCTCTGCTCCATGCCATTTTATTAAATGGAATTAATTGTATTAAATTTTCCATTTTTTTTAAATTAGAAAACCTTGGTAAATATGTGTAAAACCATTTTTAAAGGCATTTAAGTGCTGTAATTATTGGGGGAAGAATTTGGAAAGCTCTTTCTTAAACTTGGTCCAACAAATAGTAGTTAATTAAATGGAGTTTCCTGTTTCCGAAGTAAATGAAGTAAATTTTCATTAAAGAGCAAAACTGAAACAGTTGTTCTCTGGCAAGAGCTCTGCAACCCCCACAGAAGGGAGTCTGAGATAATTTTGCCATACAGTTTACGCTTTAGAGAAAGCAGCTGTCATATTAGTCTTCTTCTGGCATTAGCCTCATTTTGAAGCTTCTATGAAGATATGACCTCTTTGCAAAGTTATATGCCATGGACCTGAGTGGAGAGGTGGATTCTCTTGCTTTGAGTGCTGGATAAAAGATAACAGAATACCGTTCTAGCTTGGCAGCTTTGCAGTCTGCTGCGGCAAGGCAGAAAGACACACTGGCTGGGCAGACATGCTGTTCCTCTTCATGCAAGTCTTTCTCTAGGATTAGGATGCTTGCTTTTGGATAATATTCTCCTGAAATGGATTTTGCTACTCTTGATTGTATTGAGCAACAAAGACTAAAACGTGTCCTTAAATCAAAACCATGATTGTCAAGCTCTATGGGCATGAGTTAAGGGTGGTGCTGAGATGCTGGTCTTTATGGCCTTGTCTGGGTGATGGGGGGGGGGGGTGTCAAATATTTGCTTTAGCAATTTAAGACACGTCAGTGGAGATAAGACAGGACGAGGAAGCTGGTTCTCCCTGGTCAGCTAACATATTCAAATACAACTTGCCCTGCCTATCTGGTTTAAAACACACCTTTTGTCCTGGTCTAGACAAGTCAAATGACACTGTCTGCTTGGCCCAACCTAACAGAAAATCCTCTGGTAAGCAGAGCAGTCTGGGCTGCTGTTAAGGTGATGCTTTCATCCCAAAGGAAATAGGTTAAAATCCTTGGCAGGCAGGGGCTGTAACCCTCTGGTTTCCCAGGGTTCTGCAAGACTGTTTGTAGGATTCAACAAGATACACTGAATGTGCTATGCCGTTCTCAGTCCTGAGTTCATGTGACTGAAATGATTCCTCTTGGTGAGGCTTAGGGGTGCTTTTCTGAGTGAGAGAGATGAAGAAAAGAAAATATTTTGCTAGAGTATCAGAGCAGGAGGCACGTGCGTATGGGTGTGCTCGTGGCAGGGGAGCAAACTGCAAAATGTTAGAAGGTGTTCATCAAGTCCTGGTGTTTCCTTATTGTAGAAGACAAGGAGGAAGAACGCTCCTTAAAGTTCAAGCAAAAAAGCATAGCAGCTGTGTTATGAGCAAAGGGCAGGGAGCAGAACACCCTCAGTCTCTTTTTATTGCCAGTATTGTAAAAGTAGAGTCACTTCATCAGGACTTCTGTGATGCAGGTATGAGATTTTGTGCATCCCAGAGCCAGTCGGTTTGGAGCTACGGCTTTAGGTAGCCCAGCACAGACTGTTTTGTCATGGCCAAAAATAAGTGATGCTCAATCTGCCTAGCCGTGCCTTTCTTTGTAAACCACGGGGCAAACATCCGACTCCTTTTTGTTCCCCCAGTAGTTAGTATGAAAATGATCCAACCTAAATGATTCTGTGATTCTGTGATTGCAGACATGTCTTTGGACCGGTGCAGCAGCCTGCACTGCCTTGACGGTGGTACCAACCTCCCTCCAGGGGTGCATCCCCAGCAGCAGCAAAGTGCCGGGGTGGGCAGGAGCTTCTGCCTGGCTTCCTTGTGGTCCTTTAATCCTGCCATTGTAGTGCTGTTGTGTAAATACAGCCTCTTGCCCCCAGAGCTCTCTGTCTGTTCTGGCCCGGCTCTGCTAAGCAGCAGCAAAGGTAAGGCTGTCTGGCAGCCCTGGGATCAGTATGTGAGCAGCTAATTTACAGGGTGGGCCATTACCCTTCCAGATACTGTCAAATGAACAACTTTAAATCACAGGGTTAGCTGTTCAAAGTCAGATGAAAAGACACCCGGCATTGTTTTCCCCAATACTGCTTTTTCATGTAAAGCCCCAAGCGGTGGAGGGACAGGGGGGGAGCACCTCATTGTTTACTTGCAGCAGAATAAACAATACTTAATCCACTGATTGTGTGAGAGGGGCTCCTGCTTGGGAGAGTATCTCTTGATTATGTAAAATCCTAAATCGTGCATCTTTGTCTCCTAATTACGGTAAGAACTGCCCTGCTCTTTGGAGCAATAATAGGGCCCTTTGTCCCGCTGACAATGGGCTGTGGCACTGCATCTCCTTCATGGCGTTACCCCCTCTGGTCAGTCTCTGTCCCTTTGAAGCCCTGGGACCTGCACCCTAATTAGTGGCATGAGCTGGTCCCAGCAAGGTTGTCTGCAGTCCCTGTTAGCAGTGGGAGGTGGCCCAGGGGTGCTCTCTGACCTCCCTTGCCTCTCTACCTGGATTATTTAAAGACGACGTCTGTTTCCCTGCAGCTGGGGCCTCAGGACACTGTCTATTTTGGTGAGTTTGTATCTGAGTGTTGATATAATTAGCAGAGCGCTGAAATGCTGTGCAGCCAATAGGGAAAATGAGAAACCTCGTGGAGCGGGGTAACTTCTCTGGAAACTTCTGTGGCGGAGGGTTGCTGTCAAACATGGTAATGTGCTTGTAAAGGTCGCCTGACAGACAGCTCTGAGCAACATCAGCAGTGCAAGCAAAGGAGACATGAGGATTTCCTGGGGAGAAACCTCTCGAGGCGCTATGTGAGGTTTCTCCTCTTTCCTTTGGCAAGTACGATGGAACAGACTTAAAGTAAAATGTGTGGCTTTTAAAAAAGTACATGCACTATAACATTCCTCTGTTGGTTTTCATCGCAACCAGAGCATACCCTTTATATTTCCTCTCCTTCTCCTTCAGGAGGCTTCTTACAGTACTTTGTACCAATAGCTAAAGGTTTTTTAATTTTTCCTTCCTCACAGCAGCAAGGAGATATTTATGCTGCCTCTCATGCCCGTGTGTCTTCCTAAGGAGAGGAGGAGGGAGGTGGTGATGGTGTTGCAGTTACCTCCTTTCTTACAGACACATTTCAACATCAGTTCTCAGCAAGGATAGTTGTGCAGTCTGAACATGGTAAAGGCCTGGATCTTAATGAGTGTTACGGGAACTTTCTGATCACATTTGGTTCAGTGTGGCATTTCCCTCAGTTACAGGATTTGTGTTTGCTGATTTTTTTATAGGAGACAAGAAGTAAATAAGACATAGCAGAGTGTGAAAGACACTGACTGCCTCAGTCACTGAGCTGACCTGGTGACCAGAACCAGTAGATGCCTGTTGCCATGAATGGATTCAGGGTAGATTAATTTTTTTGACCTTTTACAGAGCATGTCCAAACAGTGATATAATATATTAAGCTTTGAAACTTGCCAAATCCCAGGCATATTTTCACAAGGACAGCAAAAGCAGTTCTCTTGCCCCAGGGTAATGTGCTTCTGTAGAACTTCCAAACAAAGAAAACCAAAAGCCATTCACAGTCTACCTTGTTCTTCAAAACAGCCTACCCAAGTTTTGCTGAAACTTGTAAAGTCAAATTGGCTAGAGGTTGAACGCCACCATGGAAGGCTGTTGTTTTGAACAGTTTGATCGGTAACAAGCATAGTAACAGAAGAGCTCAGGTCCTGGAATGGAAAGTGTCAGGACAGCCCGACCATTGGTGTCTGTTGTCAGCTGCCTCCAGTTTTGCCAGGGTAACCACTGTAAGATCTTGTTTCTGAAAACACTCCCAGGTGGAAAATGCTGTGGTTGTGGCTTGGTGTTACCTGGCTTCACTCAGAAGGAGTGGACAACTTAAATGCGCTAGGAATGGTCTCCTGGACTCTGTGGGTAAATTGTTTCACAAGGTGTCATGTGCAGCTTGTGAGTCAGTCGGGCTGGTCACCAGGTTTCCCCCTTCTCCAGCACATGCCTGTTCTTCAGTGCATGGTGTCAGGTGGTGGGATGCTGCAAGGCACCTGGACCTACGTCCCAGTCTTAAATCATTTTAGCCAATGCACATGAGCAGCCCCGTTTAAGTCAAGACAAAAGGAAGTGGGTTTTGAGTCAAAATGATTCCAGCTACCTAGAATATTACATGTTTATTGCCCAGTTACTGTTCTTGAGGGCAGTTCTGTACATCGGCTTTGGGGAGATAAAATAGCCAAGAAAATAAATTAATGCAAATTTAGAGTGTACAGAGATTATTTCAGTCATTAGCACCAGTAGAAAAGACTAGTACAAGACTAAGTTGCATACAGAGCAGCAGTGTGCCTGAGTAAAAGTACGTTGTACAGGATGTAAAAGAAAAAACACCAGAAAAAGCCCCTTAAGTTTCATTCCTGTTTTTGCCAATGCCTACTCAAGCAACTTCAGGAATTCACTTTCTATTTTTTCTCTCCTTATATAGTAGGGAATAATCCTGCTGACTTCATTTTCGTGAAGCATGTAGCTTTCTACACATGGTCAGCCTTTTGTGGGAAGAGGGTGTTAGGGACATCGCAAACTTAGAAGAATGAATGTGTTGGAAAACTAAATGTTGTTTGCAATTTATATTACTTGTGAGACAAAACTACAGGTTTGTGGTGGGAAGTTTTCTCCTAGTAGTTGACACTACTGTTACTGGAAGCAACTTGAAGCATGAATGATGAGTAGTCTTCATGCAGCGTTGTGAAATTTCGTACTACTTTTCCATCTCTGTCACAACTGTTGATGTGCACATAGATAAGCTCATTCCTTGTTAGCACTTCAAAATATGAAATGTTGTGCTTTTTTAATGCAGCTGGATAATTCTGAGGTGGTTGTATCCTACATGATCATTGAGTACAAAGAGAGAGATGGAGAGCACTCCAGCATAGACATGTTCATGGACCTCCTTGACCTATGGTTTTGGCACACTATACTTTGGCCCTGATACTTCCCTTCTTAGTCATTGTTTGAGATTGTACTAGCAAGGATAGTTTAGGTAGGAACTGCTGCTAGAGTTACCGAGTACTAAGAGAGTTGATGCTGCAAGACTGGTTATAGCCAAGGATGGAGGCGCACAAGGGTCAGTTGTGTGGCATTGCTGACTCTCCTGCTCTGCTCTGCTCTGCAAGTTGCTCACTCAGTGTCTTGATAGGAACTAGGAACTGAATCCTGGTCTCTGTTGGCAGCATTTTCAGTGCAGGAGCAATTCCATGAGCCAGCTGGTGACGGTGAAATGCAGCTCTGGTAAATGCTAGGACCAAAAATACGCTGTGGTACAATGCAACTCTTAGTGTTGATAAGGCAGAGGAGAGGATATGCAAGCAAGCTGGTGAATGCATCCTTTTACTGCACAAATGGAGAAGTAAAATCAATCGGTTGAGCATCTGTCTGTGTATGCTGGCTTGCAAAAGCAAACCAGAACTGTGTTTTAAGTGCTTTCTGAAGTTTCTGTTCAGAAAAGAGAGATGGGAAACATCTGAAGAGCAGCGCGAGTCCAACACTGGCCTAGAAGTGGTCACCTCACATCAGGGAGCTCATTGTGTGAGGAGACTGGGAATCCAGAGCAGCCGGGTAAAAGTATCAGATAGTGAATGGACACAGGGAGTGATTCCCTCATGTGAAACTGTGTGGTGTGTCACATGGTGTTGAATATCTTAGCTCGGTTGCAAGAACAGAAAGTGGGTAAAATGCAAAGAGGACTGTAGAGGAAAGCTTCTTGTAAAAGGGAATACAGGAGGGAAAGAGGGCTGAGCTAAAATAGGTTATTAGCATGCCTGCCTGATCCTGATGACCAGGGTTTGTTTATATGCAGGCTCTTTCAACGTGCTGGCTGCTGCTTATTGTGTTAGCAGTCAGTCTGCGTGCTCAGCATAGCTTACCTGCAAATGTAGATAAGGGCAAGGGTGTTCAGTCCAGATTCGGCTGCACCTATTTGCGAGCCCTGTTGTCATCAGTGGATGGTTATAGGATAGACAAGTGCCTGTAGATCTGTTTCTTCTTATGTTACTTGTGAAAAATTGTGGCGTTTTTTAACATGGTAGACACAGATTTTTTTTTTTTTTAACTCTTGCCATTAATTTTAAAACTACACAAGTATTTGGCATCCATATTTGAAAGATGTCTTAGAAGGCAGGAGTAGCTTTCCTTTTCTTACCTCGAAAGAATACCAGAAGGTCCACTTGAGTTTGTGTGCACAAATAATGGCTTTTATTCTGGATGCTGTGCAGCTTCCAGTTTTGGTAGCTGTAGAGGACTGCACTGGTCATGCTTTTTCTTTGACCAGGTATGCTTGCTCTAATTATTAAACTCTTCATTGTTATTTATGTTGATCTTCAGTACAGCTCTTGCTCCATGATTCTGTCCAGCCAATTTCTTGACACTTCTGGTTTTTAAAACTTTGACTTTTATTAAGTGAAAAGGTCATTATGAGAAAATGAACTACCTTGTCTGTGCAAGTGTCTGCAGGCCATCTCCCATTTTCCCTTTACTTGTTCTTAGTTGCATGTTAATTCTGTTGAAGTAAATGGTAGAGTAAGCTACTGTTCCACTGGGGCAGAGGTATTTATATCTGGCACTGTTGAAGTGTTGCTGGTACATGCAATTCATTACAGTGTTGGGAAGAAGTGAAATCTTTTTTCCTGATCTTTCTTTGCTCACACACAAAGAAAGTTAAAAGATGGCACAGGATGGCTCATGCCTTTTTATTAAACCTTATAGCAGTTAACTTCATTTGAGTTGGTCTGACTGTGGGAGTCATGATACGCCGGTATGGACACTGGCTCCATGGCATGCCGACAAGTTTCTGAAGCACAACATCACCCCAGTTTATATCGGATCTGCCCTGGCTCCCACACGGTACTTTTCTCGCCTGGACCACAGCACGGCTGTAGGAATGCACATAGCATTGTGTGTCCCTCTATTAATAGAAGGGCTGGTGCAGTGGTTTCAGCCTTTGCTGCACCCAAGGGTGGCTTCTTTGAGGGAGAGGATTAAAGGGAGCGACGGGACACATTGGTAACAAAGTCGGACAGCCAGTGGGGAGGTGGGAGGGAGGAAAAGTTAAAAGAAAAGTCCCGCCTTTGCTGCGGACGTGAAGCAGCATGCATTGAACTTCTGGTGAGCTGTGTCCGTCCCCGTACGCACTGGGAAAGGGGAGGGAAGTTTCTCCAGCCCGTTGTGCCTGGCAGGGAGTTGGCTCCCAGTGCCGCGGTGCTGCTTGCAGTTTCGGCGCTGACCCATAGCACTGGGCAAGGTGGAGGTGGGAGAGCAGCCGGTGCTTCGGGGTCAGGCACACTGTGATGCTGTGGGGGAAGGAGGCAGGAGCAGTCATCTCAGGACAGCGGGAGGACCCACAGAGATCCCCAGGAGGGAGGCGGGAGCAGCATTCAAAGCGCTGCTGCTTTTCCATCACTCATCTGTAGCAATTGGGAGAGATTAGTGCAGCTGTGGATGTTATTTCCCAGGGCCCTGGGTGTGGAGGCCAGGAAGGGTTTTTCATCCAAAAGGAGATGAGTATCTGGACCTGGGTGGGGTTGCACAGGAGCAGAAACCAATTTGCTCTCTCTCATTTCCCTCCCTTCGCCTTGCCCCAAAAGAAGTGAGAGAGAAGCGAAGGAATCCTTTCCTGAAGGGGAGTGTGTCTGTAACGTGCTGGTTTTTCTTTCATAGATGGTGAAAGCCCTTATGTTTCAAACCATCCTTTCTCCTATTTCCCTCTCCTTGTCGGCCTCCTCTACAGCGCACGTTACCAGTGTGGAGGCTGGGAGCCTGCTCCCATCCCTGGTGTGGACATGAGTCAACGGCAGGGAATCGCCCATCTTTCTCTTCTGCCCAGTTGTCTTATTTTTAGGTCAGCATAGGATTTTCGTTGCTCTTAAGGAGAGCTGCATTAATTCTGCAGATATTGTGAGATGGAAAGGAGAATAATAAGGACAAAGGTAGAAATTTATGTACTGGCTGTATTAGGGATTTCAGTGGGAGGAGTTAGATGACTTAATAACATAACTGTGTATTAATGACTTCTCTCAGGATATGTTCAGTTCTTGTTTTGTTTTCCTTGCTTCTGTTTGTGGCAGTTGTTAAAGAGCACAGACAGGAAAGGAACAAAATGGTACCAACCTTTTTATTTTAGATAAGGCCTAGAAATTAACACTGGTTTTATTTATTGACATCCACAACATGGGCAGCATAGTGTTAGTGAGCTGCATGGGTGAAGTCTTCAGGTTTTGGTCTACTCTTTTGTGCTTTCAGAAGTGTAAGTAGAAGGATGCTAAGTGTCACTTTCCCACCACCAGTCTCAGGTAATGCAGAACATAGTGTTTGTTTAATTTCTTGGTAACAGAATGATGAATATAAATATTTGGCATCTGCATCTTGACTACTGAAATACAAAATTTAGAAGGATTGAATGTTTGACTGCATTACCCTTAATCAAAATCAAGACTGATTAATTTTGCTTAAAATTTGGCTCTGCATTTCCTTTCTAAAATGTCTTTCCTTTTCTTAAAGAAAAAAGCTATTTCCATTGCTGACAGATTGGAATTGGCTCAGAGTGTAATGCAAAGCAACAGGCATCAGTTATGTAAACTTCTCTTGCATAGGTGCTGCTTGTCATAAGTATAGCAAATCCTGGCTTGCTTCTTGAACAAGCTGCACAAAGCATTGACTATTTCTTAAAGCCTGTTAAAATGCTTTTATATCCTAATTAGCATTACAGTTTTCAAGAATACTAACTAATTTTAGTAGAAAGCTTTTTAATGGTGTGTTTTTACACAGAGACCTTGTCTGCCTTTTTAAAAAAATGCAAAAGGTGCACTGGTGTAGTAATAATTAAACAGACTCGCCTGGTGTGATATGTGACCTGAGCACTAAGGTCAGCCTGGTCATTGCACTGTTGTCACATGATTATATTTCAGTTCTGCTCTTGGGTTTTAGCAGTTCTGTTTTCTCACCCGCTTGCTTTGTACACCTCTGCCCGTGAGCCAGAGCCCTAGTATTACGTGTGCATTGTACAGGTATGAATGACTCCAAAACATAAAGGCAATTGAGAATGAAGCTTGTTTTAAAGCGGTCTTAACTGCTAAAAGCAGGTTTTTTCCTTTTTACTTATAATTGAATCTCTGTGCTTGGAACTGAACAGCTTTCTTCTCTCTGCTCTGTAATCATATTTATAGAAAAATGGAAAACTGTGGCCAAGACTAGCAATCACATGATAACACAGCAGCTTTTATTTGCTACATCTGGAAACTTACCTTGCAAGTAGAGTGCTTTTATCTTCACTCAGGTGTTGAGCCATTGCTCTGCCTGTTCTGCTAACAACCTCAGAACCTGTTCCCATCTCTTTTCTCTGCAGCCATACCATCCGTGTTTGACTTGGCACTACACATGAGCAGACTTGTGAAATTGTAAGGGGGGGGTTGGTGTTTTGTTTTGTTTTTTTTTTTAAAGTTCATCATGAGGAAAGTATTACCATATGTTTCAGATGCTTTATTTGATGTGCTGGACTTTTCAGACTTTCCACAATTATTTAACTTTATTTTTTTTAAAGCAATTTAACTAAGGTTTAAAAAAGTTCATATCACCTAGGATTCCTTTCTCTTGTCCTTCTTAGACTGTGGTTTTGGATTTAAAAGTACTGTAGCATTGACACTACCTAAAGATGGAGAATAGTACTGATGACAAAACAGAGAAATGAATTGTTAGGCTTCCTTAAAAAAAAGTAATGCTTCCAGTTAATGCATTGTTAGGCATGGCAGCTAACTCCATTTTAAATTAACACAAGCCTGCCTTAGTCAATGCAGCATGATGCTTGCCTTAACTAGTTAGGTTTTGAAGCTTAGTACCTGTTAGTTTTTCTTGGAGGTGGTACATATCCCTATCTGCATCTGCATTGCTAATTGTATTCAAAGCTCAAGGCATGTCATTTGGGAGAAACTCTGGACTCCCCACTTGAGGTGAGGGAGGGGGAACTCAACAAACACACGCACACACGAAAAAAAACGTTGTGCATACGCTCGGGCAAATGGGCCGTGTATTTTAAATAGCTTGCATCCGTAGCGAAGACTGACAAGCCCAAGTGAGGTCTGCAGAGCGTGAGAGACCTCCCAAGCTGGCGGCGCGGTGGCACCCCTCAGCATCAGGAGCGGCTTTACAATGACCTCCCTTGTCCTTGGCCAGCGGCGCGGGCGCAAGGTGCCAGCGCAGGCGCTGGAGCCCGCCGGGCCGCCTGCTCGCCCGAGGTGCCTTCCCTGGAGAGGCAGCTCCACGCATCTCTCGGGGAGGGCTTTTCTCGGGCTGTTTTTGTTCCAGCTCTCCGCCGCTACAGGTGTGCCTGGACCGCGGAGGAAGGGAGGGCATCCACGGGTCCTCTGTGCTCCAGCTCCTGGGTGATCCTGTAAACTGTGACACCAGGGGAGGGTGCTGAGCCAGGGCGCGGTGCGTTTATATGCCTTGAAGTGCCGCCTGCATCTTGAGATGCCAGGCGTGATTGATCTGGATGTTTCTTTTTTCAGCCAGGAGCTTCTTTTTGACCGAATGGAAAAAGAGCTTAATCCTTTTCCCAACTTCTCTTTTTGCTTGCTGCTTCTTCACTCACAGCAAGGAAAATAAAAGAGAAGACTAAGGAGGAAAGAGAAAAATAGAGAGCGGGGTTTAATTCTATGCATTATAAAAGAGAGAAAGTACATATTCCTCTTCCAAGATATATTACTTTTGTTTTGGGGGAGGGGAGGCGGTTCCCTTTGCATGGAAAACACCATTTTTAAATTGCAAATTTTTACTGTCCTGAGGCATAGTAGTTGATACAGGTGTACTGCGAAGGACTTTCACACGGGTCTCTGCTCTGAAAGATTTACTCTCAAGTGCAGCTTTTGATGGGAGCCCTAAATAAACCAGTGCTTAAAATCAGCGCGTCGCACAGCCAGTGGAGGTGAGGGAGTGTAAGATGGACGAAGCTCACCTCCCCGCTGTGTGGGGGGGCTGGCTGCTTGCCCAGGAGCGCTGGCTCCTGCTCAGCCCAAATCCTGAGGGTACCGTGGCAGGCGCCAGCTCTTCCAGTAGATCTGTGGTCCCATCAGTGGTAACTGTGCCTGCCCTGTCACTCATGAGGGGATACGGCTGCTGCATTGTGTTGCTGGTCTGGGGGGGACAGGCACATTGGGGACCCCGGAGCTGGCCCAGGATGCCCTGAGGAGGGGGTCTGCATCCCTCTGCAGAGCAGCTGGGCCCACAGACCACCAGCGATGCTCCCGGTGGTGCAGGAGCATTGCTTGCAAGCCCTTGTTGTCTGTACGCTGACGTACCAGGAGGAGTGTGCCAGGAGCACTGCTTGCTTTCACGCAAAGTGTTTTCATCACCTCTAAAAAAGAATTTATTTCAGTAGTCTGCAAGTTCTTCAGGTGACTGCTCTAACTCTTTAATGCCCTCCTTCCCCCAGCGGTTTTAGTGGTTGCATGTTTTTGTTTTTGCTGAAGATGAAAGCTTTGCATCACGGAATAGGTACTGCCAAGTGAGCTGGAGGAGAGCCGTAGATCCTGATGCTGCAGGAGTGCTACGTGTTGGCATTCCCCCACCATCACCAGAGATTGTCGTCACATTTAGCAGACCTCTTTAAGTAAACGTTTGCTTTGTAAATGGCATTGGTTCGGTATTTAATGGGATGCAGGGACTATGTTGGCTATAATTATAAAAGGTAGGATGCAAGTGAATTGGCAGAGGAGATAAAACAGATTAAACCTCCAGTGCATAATATTTATGTCCCAGACTTCTGGGTACCGTGATAACAAAGGCCGTGTTACATATACTTCACACTTGCTTCTTTCACCACTCATAGACTATGCGTCCAGTTGCTTTGTGGGTGACTTGGTTATCTCTTCGTTTTCAGGGAATAAAAAAGGTCTTTGGAAGTTTATGTAGTGGTAAAAAGAACAACAATGGGAGTTTGTAATGGACAGGACAGGGAGGAGGTGGTTTCAGGATTTTGTCAGAAGTCATTTCTAATTGCAGGATGTTTTTTTAATGAGTAGGCACATGTCCTTTTCCTTGATACGGAGGGCGAAGACAGTATGGGGAGAACTAAGGCAAGGGAAGTCATGTGAAAAACTCCTAGTGCATATAATATTCTCCCTGACAAAATCTGACTGCTTCATGTTCACTGGTGTTTGCTTCTGTGAAACCCATGCTTTGGTTGCAAGCTGGAACTGTAACCACAAGAAACCATGTTGAGTGAAACTGTATGTCACTTGCTGAACGCAGAGTGGACGTGACCTGTCACGCTTCAGAGCTCAAACACCAGATATTTAAAAGGCAATGGGCTCGTTTGTTGACATGTTGGCCAAATGTTGCTGCATAGTCCTTACTGCCTGCAGCGTAGCTGCATTTCCAATACCTTTGATTGTTTAATGCAAGTCTGCTTTATGTGAGAAACTTTTGTTTAGCTGAATTTGAGATTTGAGAACTTAAGAAAAACAAGAAATCATAGCAATAAAGTGTGGGTAGGAAAAGATGTTTCTGCGTTTTTCTTTGGGGCACACTGGCTGTGAAGGGGGTGTATGAGTGTCAGGAATGTTGACCCTGTTTCAGGTCTCCCTCCTCTGACCCTCCTCCCCTTCAAGGAGCACTAGTTTTCCTTCTAAACCAGTCTATTTCTCATAACAGCTTTGAGAAAAATCAGTGAAAGTTTATGGAAAGGCAGCACGAAGGAAATTCATACATGGGTATTTGGGTGGTGTGCAGTAGTATGTTTTAAGCAGTAGTTAAAAAAGGTGCTATTTATACATTTGCAGCTGCTTGCTACTTAAGTCTGATTTAGCCTCTCCTTGTCACTGTGTTTTTTTTTGAATTTATTTTAATAGTACTTATTAATAAAAATGAAATCATGTAAAACCATTGAAATATTTTATGTTGGACAATGGGAAGGTTGTCAGAAGGCTGTGGTCTCAGCTGTCACTTTGCCGTCTGCCCATGTGGGACGCTCAGTTCTCATATGCTATGTTCTTTAAACTTCCAGTGAACTTAACAGCCAGAAACTGGTAGAAAGTGACTGTGATTGAAATGGCCTTTCTGTGGTGATAGGTTTTTGACATGCTGTGGCTTTGTTTTGCATTTAGCACGTTCTTAGTATCACGGGGTGAGAGGAAGGAGGCTGTCCTAATGCAAGAAGAATGCTAGTTCTTAAGCTTACAGCAGTCAGTAAGTCATTTCTATTTTATTCCTTTCCTTTTCAGGTGTGACATCTGTTGTATTACCTTTCGTACTCATCGAGGCTTACTGCGCCATAATGCAGTTATCCACAAGCAGCTTCCCAGAGATCCCATGGGAAAGCCTTTCATTCAGAACAACCCTTCGATTCCGGCAGGCTTCCACGACTTGGGATTCACGGACTTCTCCTGTAGGAAGTTCCCCCGCATTTCTCAGGTACTCTCTGTTCTTCATAGCTTAAGGTACCAGCTGATACAGTCCATGTCTTCTGAATTCATTGACAGACTTGTCCTTGATGAGGCAGAGACTGGGTGTAGAATATTTTGTGGAAGCACATTACCACTGTCTGTGTAGGCTTCAAATACTTTCTGCCTTGCCTTTTTTCATCTAAAGAATATTTGGGTTGTTTTATTTCAGCATTCCAGTGGATAGCTATTGGTGTAAAGATCTATAAAAATATTTTAAAGGAAAATTTCGGTGATACTAGATCCTTGCCCCTTCCAGCCTGCCCATTAGTTCTCTCCTCCCCAAAACCATCCCACATTTAAAATCAATAGGGAGGACACATAGTAAGCAAGACATTATTTAGTTTACTGTAATAAGGAGGTAGTTGTGGTGTGAAAGGTGTTACAATGAAAACCTTTGGGAAGTCACCTTACTTACTCCCAGGCACCTTTCCACTATGTTCGTCACATGAGTTCTGAAGGTTTTGCACCTTTGAGGGACAGTGGCTGGGGAAAGGCAGGGAGGTAGTCTGTAAATATTTTTCTGAGAGCCATAAAGCTTTCTATTGGATGGTATTATTCCTCCCTCTGTCAAACCTTGCCTGCCTTAGTTAGTTTGGGTCTGGATGAAGCTGCTTATCTATTTAAAAAAAAAAAGAAAGAAATAAATCAAAAGCACAGTCCACCAGGACCATACTTATTCAGTATGTCCACTTTTCTTATTCTACTTGGATTAAAGCATTGATTTCCAGCTCTTCTGGCTGTAAGGTGATAGACCTGAAATTTGCTGCTGGTCCAGGGGAGCATGTAGGTCATTCTGTAACTCTAGTAGAGTTTTGGTGTAAAAGTTACAAAATGAGGAGAAGAGAGAACTTTTTAAACAACTTGATTTTATTTCTTTTGTAATTATGGCAGACATTTAAAGTTATTAAGGGATTTAAATGTTGGGACTTTTCCTTTTGTAATAGTTTTGCTTGCACTGTGAGGCAAGACCTGTGAAGTATCTGAACAGAGTGTGTAGAGTATATAAAGATCTTGCCAGCCCTCTACTTAATTTATCGCTTGCCCTCTTCTTTGATGTGGAACCTTTGCAACATGTAAGCTGTCTGGGTAGCATTTAAATACAGCATTTGGATTCATGATCGTTTTCAGGGACAGGTATAAAATCCATTTGTGAGCTTAGTATTTTTCTTGGGAGACTAAATGTAATCAGAGTTCACTAACCAAAAGCCTTTCTGCTTTGGGCTCTGCGTTTCATTGATTTGCTTTTGGGGGATATTATTTTGGTTGGTTTATGTTGTTTTGCCCTCCTGGCTGCCTTTTTTTTTCTTTTTTTTTCTTTTTTTCTTTTTTCTTTTTTTTTTCCTTCTCCTAGTTTCTTTGGAGTAATAAAGCTAAAGGAGGTAGTCTTACTGCCCAGCTTACTGAAGTTTGCTGTATAGTCTGCTGAGGCTCCTGTCCTGTCCGTGAAGTGAGAGAGGTTTCTGGAAGGGAAGTTCAGGATGGAAAAGTATTTGAGGGTCTGAATAGCCTTCTGAAGGAGCTTGCCTTTATAGAAGGGAACTTTTGCAGAATAAGCCCCTAATTCAGATACAGCACTTAGTGACTAAAGGCTGTGGAGCAGGAATATCTCCATGCCAGGTAGATGGTGGCTGCTTTGAACTCCTTAACTTGGGCAGTGGAAGAGAGAGTGAACTGGTTTTGTTTTGCAGCAGCATGTGATGCCTTTCCGGTTTGAGATGTCCACTCTAAATATTTTTGCATGTCTTGCAGGTCTGGTGTGAAACTAATTTGCGAAGGTGCATCAGCGACTTCCATCGATTTATTTGCGAGACGTGTAACAAGGCATTCCCCATGCTTTCGGCGCTCAAACTGCACACAGAAACTCACGTGGTGGATCAGGGAAAAGACAAGCACAAGCCACAGTCCATGACCCCACCCGGCGAGAACCCAGACCAGAAAGCCTTCATGGCATCCTTGGGCCTACAGTACACCAAAGACATCAAGCCTGTCAAGCAAGAGGACAATACACAAGATGAAGTCCAAGAAATGCGGCTTAGAGCACTGAAGAGTAACCTACCTCAGGAACCCGGCAGCACCAGTCTGCTCAGCCTCTCTCCTCTGGAAGCTGCCTCTATGGGAGGGTCATTTTCAGTCCTCCCCCCTACAAAAGAAAACATAAAGCTTCTCTCGCTGCAGCCTTTCCAGAAGGGTTTTATCATCCAGCCTGACAGCAGTATTGTGGTAAAACCCATCTCCAATGAGTCTGCCATTGAGCTGGCAGACATTCAGCAGATCTTGAAGATGGCTTCTTCTGCTCCTCCTCAAATCAGTCTTCCTCCACTTTCTAAGGCACCTTCTGTCCCTGTGCAGTCCATTTTCAAGCATATGCCACCGCTGAAGCCAAAGCCTTTGGTAACGCCCCGAACAGTCGTCGCAACCTCTACACCTCCTCCTCTGATCAGTGCCCAGCAAGCCTCCCCTGGCTGCATCAGCCCAAGCCTCCCACCTCCCCCTCTGAGGTTGATCAAGAACTCGGTGGAGTCCTCCTCCAACTCTCACCTCCCCCAGCCAGGAGCCAAATCGAGTCCTTCCTCGCAGTTGCTCCTCCAGCCCAAAGTAGAGCCTTTAACTCAGCATGAGATGAAGACACAGCTGGAGCAGGACAGCATCATCGAAGCTCTCCTGCCTCTGAGCATGGAAGCCAAGATCAAGCAAGAGGTCACAGAAGGAGACCTCAAAGCCATCATTGCAGGGGCAGCGAACAAGAAAGCCCCAACCATGAGGAAGGTTTTGTACCCCTGCCGTTTCTGTGACCAGGTGTTTGCTTTCTCTGGTGTCCTGAGAGCTCACATCCGTTCTCACTTGGGTATTTCCCCATACCAATGCAACATCTGTGACTACATCGCAGCTGACAAGGCAGCGCTGATCCGGCACCTGCGGACACACAGCGGGGAGAGGCCTTACATCTGTAAAATCTGCCACTACCCGTTCACAGTGAAAGCCAATTGTGAGAGGCACCTGCGAAAGAAGCACCTCAAAGTGACCAGGAAGGATATAGAGAAGAATATTGAATATGTTACCAGCAATGCCGCAGAAATGGTGGATGCCTTCTGCTCCCCAGACACTGTGTGCAAGCTGTGTGGTGAGGACCTGAAGCATTACCGGGCCCTCCGCATTCACATGAGGACACACAGTGGCTGCCAGAAGAAGAAGCCGTTTGAGTGCAAGGAGTGTGGCACAGCCTTTTCGGCCAAGAGAAATTGCATTCACCATATCCTCAAGCAGCACTTGCATGTGCAAGAAAGGGAGATTGAGAATTACATCTTAGCGGTGGACTGCAGTGCCCAGGAAAGCCAGACAGACCCTCCTTTATTGGAGGACAGCACTTACATGGACCGCAAGCCCATGACGCCTTTCCTGGAGCCGCAAAACGGCTTCTTGCTTGGAACGTCATCTCACGTTCCCATCAAACTTGAACCTGCGGGCAACTTCCCGATGGATTTTGACGAGCCGTTGGATTTCTCTCAGAAGAACAAAAACCTGAGTGCTGTGCAAGTGAAGCAGGAGAACCTGTTTGGCTCTTCTCCCCTGTCCCTCTATGACTGTTCCATGGAGCCTATCGACCTGTCCATCCCCAAAGCCCTGAAGAAGGATAAAGATGATGTCCCGTGTGAAGCCAGGAATCAAGAGTTGGCTGCTTCTGGGAACAGTGATAAAGCCTATAACTGTCTGCAGTGTCCTTTGGTTTTTGGTGCCAATGGGAACTCAGAACAAAACAGGGCTGTCGGACATCCCCAGCCACTGAAAAGTTCATTGCATTTGACTGTCCCGATCATTTCCCCAGCTCTCCTTGGCAATTCTGCCTTGCTGAGACCCTTGAGGCCTAAACCACCACCGCCACCTCTCTTGCCAAAGCCTCCAGTGACTAAAGAGCTGCCACCGTTGGCTTCCATCGCACAGATCATTTCATCTGTGTCTTCTGCTCCCGCTTTGCTGAAAACGGAGGCTGCAGACGCCAGTCCCAAGGCAGTGAGCAGCTCCACTGGGTGTGACAAATCAGGGAATGCCAAAGCAAAAGTGACAATCGTGACTGCTGTTCAGAGAGACTCCAGCCTGCCCAGTGACCTGACTCAGGCGTGTGATCCAGAGCAGTCTCCCATTGCTGATGCTGGGTTGACTAAGAAAAGAGGTAGAAAGAAAGGAACGAAAAATAAGCCTAAGCTTAGCAGTGGTGTGGATCTGGAGTCAAGTGGAGAGTTCGCCAGCATAGAGAAGATGCTGGCTACCACAGACACTAATAAATTCAGCCCGTTTCTGCAGTCCACTGACAATTTCAAGGAAGACAGCGGCAGAAATGGAACAAGTGAAGATGAGAAGGAAACTGCCGAAGATAAGCTACTGAGAGGGAAGAGGAACGCTTACTCAGACTGCCTGCAAAATATCCCCTGTCCTTACTGTCCTCGAGTCTTTCCATGGGCAAATTCCCTGCAGCGGCACATGCTCACTCACACAGGTAAGAGTGCCTTGTGCTCACGGTGGGTTGTAGCCCCTGAGGATGTTCCTCAAGGAGGGGCCTCCCCGTGGAGGAATCTTCCTTTCTTACCTCTCTCTGATGGCTGAATGGTATTGGTTATTGTGCAAGTGCCTAGCCGTTGCTGTTGTATAGTGGTGGTGGTGGTAAATTTTTCAGTAATGGAAAAATCTCTGTGCCTTTGCATATCAAGGGGGCAAACTGAACTGCTCAAACCCATTTGACTTCAGTGGCATAACTTAGTGTACCTGGGAAGAGACTCTGCTTTCAGGTGTTCTGTTATTATTGTCTTACCTTGAAGGTGAACGTGTGTGTTGAATATTTCATTGTGCCTTACATGTTTGGCTGCTTCCAGTGGCTGTTTGTTTGCATCAGTAATGATAAAAAGATCCATAAAAATAAGAGCAAGTAAGTATAGAATTGTGGCAGGAAAATAAAATAATACAGTGTTTAGCATTTTTTTTTTCTTGCGGTGGCTTTTATTTGACAGATCAAAGAAGGAGGATGCAACAAACATCATCCTGAGCATTACGTAGTAGCTTGCCTCTAGGAAATGTTTCTTCTCGGTGCTAGACAACTAAAGGTGGGCTTATGCTCTAAGGCATGGAGATATGTATGGAATCTTTAATATTGTGCCACTGTGTAAGTAACCTCAAACCTGGTGTAAGCAAAAGGAGGAATTGGGAAGGGAGATTTATTTTAGATTTGGGGTTATTTTTCATTCTTCGCTATAAAGGAAATACTGCGTTGAATAGTGTGCTGATTTGAAGTTCACTCCTTTTTCCACCCACACTGTAATAAGGTAATTAGCAGATTCTCATCCTGCTCAGAGAGAGAGAACACAAAGCTCTACTTGCTGTTGCTCCCTTTTAAGTCAGTCACAGTTGCTGATATTATTTGCTTCATTGCAATCTCAACTCCTGGTGTAAGGAGTAAAAGTTAGGGATATTTTTAAGAAACATAGGGGAATTGAGTACAGCCTCATCAAAGATAACTTCATTTTTTTGAAGGAATTGAGGTTTCCTGGAGCAACCGATTCATGTCGTGAAGAGGTAAAATAGGTTAGCTAAGAGGTTTAAAGGGAATCGGAGCTGTGGAACAGTCCCTGCTACAGTTTGCTTTGGGTGACGTGAGGACATAACTTGCAAGGTATCAGTGCAACAGTGAGGCTATTGTTTTCTGGCCCACAGAGACCAAATTATTTCATCTTATTAAGCATACAGTTTACTTTCCATGGTGAAGGAGAGCTCTTTATTCGTATCAATTGTTTTCTAACACCCTGCTCTCCAAAAAAAATATATAGTTACTGAAGAACTGTTCGTGAGACAGAAAACAATAGAGAGGCTTTTCCCAGACTAAGGGGTTTGACCTGCTTATTGATGGCAGACTTCCAAGGTAGCAGCACTGGTGTAAACCCTTAATGAAGACAGGAAAATGCACTTGGCCATGAGTTACACTGGTAAAACTTGTCGCCCCTGCCACCACCGGGCTTGGAAGGAGACACCGTCCTTTCAGAAAGCCTGTGCTGCAATCCCCACAAGGGAGGCAAGCAACTGTGGCTGTAGCAGGGCTGGATCCTCAGTGCAGATACAAGATTTTTGGTGATACTACAGCAGTGGCAATAATCAGATTCCAGTTGATGTGCTCTGGCAATGACAATACTGAGCTCTCTTCTAATATCATCAGAGCAGTGTTGAAGGAGACTTGTTGCTGGAGGACCACCCCACAGCAAGCTTTGACTGGCCTTGGGGCATCTCCTTTCAGGTGACGCTAGCATTCTGTTTCTAAACTGGGAGTTGGCAGCAGCTCCCCTGTGGCAGCAGTGTAGATGAGGCTTACTGGAGGGGAGAGGGAAGGGTAAGCTAGGAAGGTAGAGGAGATTTAGGCCAGGGAGGTGGTGCCAAAGCAGGCGCTAGGATGCATCCAGGTGGAGCAAGCCCTGTGTTTTTGTGGTGAGTGTCAGGTGATGGTGGCATGGGAGGCATTTGGCAGCTGCGCGATAGATAACAGCAGTTTGTTGGGTTTGTGTTCTGGGTGGGCAAGTTGGTTCTCTGATGGAGACGTCTAGTGTCATAGTGCAACGCACTGTTTTTGTCCCCACCTATTGCACAGGCAGTGACTTGTTAGATAGTTCTGTTTTTTTAAAAGGAGTTAAGAAAAAATTCTATTCACTAATCTTATTGTAAGAGAAAAGGGGAACGTTATAGTCTGGGCTTGATGACTGCTCCCTGACCTGGAGAGAGAAGGGGCACAGAGGCTGATGTGAATGGGATAGATGAGAGTCCTCTTGATCAGCTTCCAAACTGCATGCTGCATGTCTGCGCCATAGGGAATCACTGCAGGCAGGCTGGTCCATGCTCCTAGGTTTCTGTAGTATGCTGCTATCAAAAAACCAAGGCAGTCATTTCAACTAAAAAGTGGCAACTAGCTCTTCTCCATCCGTTTGAAGGGAAGTTGTTGTTGGAGTAATTTATGTAAGTGGTCTAAGCTAATAATGAGTGAGCATGATTGATGAAAGGATATATAATTTTGAGCATTTAAGTAGTATCTATATATTACCAGTTTTAAACTACTGTGTTTATACAGACGTGAAAAGATTATTGCAAGTGTGCCTTTCATGTTCAATACAATTTTGACATGGAGGACTCCTTCCATGTGGTGTCAAGATCATATTTACCTTTTGTGAAAGTGCAAAAACGCACATGCTACCAGTAACCCACATCCCTCGTGCAACCAAAAGTCTCTCTCGTGAAAGCTTTCGCCCTGCTTATTCTTGCCTCAACACCACCGCATGTTTTTTAGTTCAAAAGCATTTCCATGAAGAAGCATACACCTTCCTCACCGGATTTTATTTTAATGCAAAGCTCACAAGTGGGGCACTGGGAATTTGGCATAGCTTGGGTTTATACAGTATTTAACACAGTACCTGTGTTTTGTTTGAACATGCTTGAACACTTGCTTTTAATACTTTCTTTCTCTTGATGTCTTTATTGTTTAATTTACTTGTCTATGTTCAACTCGATTTGCCTTTCTTTTTTGCTCTTCTCTCCTGCTCTTGACTTTTTTCAGTCTCAGAGCAGCAAGTAAGATGTGCCCTGCAGGTGGTGCAGTTAATTTTGCTCCTTTTATGGCATGTGCATCAGACTAGGTTCAATATAAAATTAAAATAATGGTCTTTTTTGGACATTAGTTTGTTTTCAATAATGTAAATCCATTTGCAAAGAATCACTTGAGGATATTTTCAGTGATACTGCCAGACCTTATTTGGCCCAAGATTATTTTTTGCAGAAAGTGAGATTTAGTAGTGGCAGAAGAGGGTTAGGTTTTTGTTTTGTTTTGGTGTTACAATAGGAATGAACTGGACAAGAAAAGATCTATAAACAAAATAAAGCAATAAATAAATAGAATAGAGTTATACCTAGCCCATGCACCTGAATGTTTCCTGTTAATCAGAGGACACAAGTCATTAAAAAAAAGGACTGGAGGCATTTTTATTCTTTGCTTTTATGACTTTAAGTAAAAGTGAAATTGTAGACATCTTTACTTTGCAACATTTGTCCTTAGCATGGTGATAATGTGTTTCCCCTAGGACAACAGTGGCAGGAGATATCTTAATTAAGGAATGATCTTCTTACATGCCATGATTATTTAGATGACCCTTTATATTGAAAAAGACTCCCTTCAAATGACTGGCTTCCATGAAGTGTCCAGCCTAGACAAGTCCTGCTGTGCTGCTAACCAAATTTTACAGTCAGTTCTGAGTCAATATGTAGGCACAAATGTATTTTAATCCAGGCCATGACCATTCTTACGGAAAAAGTTAATAAAAAATGAAATCACATTGTGCTTAAACTGACTGTGTAGGTTACCTTCCAGTGAGTAAGTATATTTTATCAGAAGAGCAGTTGTCTTTAAGGGACAATACAGGAAGCAGAGGACACTGCTTTTTTGAATGATCTTTTTTGTGCCTTCAAAGGTGACGTTTTTAGAAAGCAGTCTGGTTTCCACTTGGGAATAGGACTATAACTTCGGGTGGGAGGATTGGGGTTTGCACAGCAGAGCAGGATTTTTGTTTGGGTTTTGAGACCTCCAACTAGGACATTTGTGTGGAAAGAAGAATATCTTACCTGCTGTAAATACTGGTCTGTATGACAAATATTTGGTTGATGGGGAAGTTTTAAAGGCTGAAAATATGAGAAAATTGTGACCTGGGATGCAGGCTGAGTTTCAAGTAATTAATCCCCAGCTAATCCTGTCATTGCATGCTTGAAAAGAAATGTGGAAAGGAATTGGGCTATCATGAAGCAAAAGGATTTCTGCTCAACTTTGAAGTTCTGTTTTGTATTTGCATTGCGAATGAAGCCAAATAAAAGTGCAGAAAGTGGTGGTATTCCTAACCAGAAATTTATGGTTGACTTAGCAGGCATCTAAAAAGAAAGGGTGACTTGAAAGCCTACAAAAAGCAGTGCCTTGATGCTTCTAAAAAGTTGTGTTGACACTGGAAGAAAATTAAGAGAAAGAAACAGTGCCCGAGATGTCTATAAGATGCGGGGAATCCCTCATACAGGTTGAGATGTTAATTAGAACAGAACCAACTTGGCGGAAGATTGTCCACAATGTTGTATCGAAGAGGCTGCTGGCTGTGGGGGTGGGGTGTGTGTTGGGGGTGTGTGTGTGGTGGGGGGGAGTGTGTGTTCAGAGGTTTTGGGTGTGAGGCGGAAGGTGTGACCAGAGCTGATCTCCTTTTACAAGTGACTATCCTCAAAATCTCTTTCTTCATCACAAAGATGTCATACAGGTCCGCTTTCCTCATGGCACTGAATTATCCTGGCTTTTCTTTCAACTCTTCCTACGCTCAGTCCCTTCCCTTGTTCTAGTCATTTAAATGAATTACAGGCATGAAAAACTTTCTCCTGTGGGGAAGCAATTGATTGCTTATTCAACATATCAGGCTTGATTCCACTGAAGTCAATGGAAAGATGCCCCGTGACTTTGATGGAAGTTGTGTCAAATTCACACGGGTGATAGACGTGTCAGGAGAGAGCCTGCTGTTGAGGAGCTTGCAGTCAGGATGTTGTAGTTGGTCACCAAGCAGTAAAGGGGGAAAAGGAAAAAACCAAAGAAGTTTCTTACTACACATTAGAAGGACAGAAAGACATACATTTTTCCTGTGTCAGGCCAAAAGCCATTCCCCTGTCACAAATGTGTAGTTGTCTTTTCTACCAAATTTAACAGAATTTGCACAAACCTGGAGTTGCTGGCTGCTACCTGAGGAGAAATGTGCTTATCCCCCAGTGTAAGGAAGAGGGTGCTGGATCTCACAGTGGCACATGCAGTTTTTCCCAGCTGCTCAGAATAGCGAGCCCAAGTTGTGTTTGGTTGGACTGAACGCTGCAGACCAGCAAAGCATAAGGACGTGAGAAGCGCCCTGCCACGTTAGAGCAGTGGTACGTGCAGCCAAGTACTCGTGTCTGCGATGGTAGTGGTAGGATGTGCAATTTAGGGTGAGCATATGGGCCTGGCCACTTCCTGCAGTTTGTTCCTCTTAATGCTCTATCAGCATCCACAACTGCTGCGTTAGGGTTGTGTGTTACAGGGCACATCCCTGCCTCCTCCCTTTACTACCTGTTTATGGACCTGCTGTCTGCAAGTCTCTCCCGATTGCTTTCTGAACCCGCCGATGCAGTCTGCCTCCAACCTCATCTGGTGTCAAGCTCTAGAAGTTCACTACCTGCTGTGTAAGGAACTATTTTTTTAATCTGCTTTCAGCTGATCCCCTGCTAGTTTCAGAGACCCCCCCTTAGTTCCAGTATGGCAGGATTTGGTGAATTGCAGTTCTATGTGCACCTTCTCAGCGGCCTTCACGATTTATAAACCTCAATCATAACACGCTCTTCTTCAAAACAAGAAGCCTGAACTTTCCTGGTCTCTCCTCACAGGGCAGCTGCCCCATCGCTTGGATTAGGTTTGGTGTGTGCCATCTGCAACACAACTATCTCCTTGCTGTGGCGTAGAGACCAGGAGGACACACACCACCTGAAACAAGGGCACACCAGGGCTTTATGCAGCAGCGAAGGGACATCCTTAGTCTTACTCTCAATACCCTTGCTCGTGGTACCCAGTGTTTCTCGGCTTTACTTTGGCTGCTGCTGCAGGCCAAGCCAGTGATCCTGGAGAACTGTCAGCGACAGCTCCGAGACCTCCTGCCTGAAGGAGGAGACTACCTGCCAGTACCACGTTCAGCATCACATAGGCATCTTTTAGGTTATTTTTCCAGAGGTGTTTCACCTTATATTCGCCTGCATTGAAGCTCACCTGCCATCATATTGCCCTCTCTATTTTGAGAGTTTAACAGCGAAGCAGATTCTCAGATCACGCAAGGCTTTGTTGTAGGCAGGTGAGTGACATTTAGTCAGAAGGGACAAACTGACACGAAACCAAGGGTGAGCACAGTCACTCAGGGTTTTTCTGTGCCAACCAAATGGGGTGGATGCAAGAAGGAAGCTCAGCAGATGGTGGTACATGTCCCTTGCCTGAAAAGTGTTTGCACAGGGGAGCCATTCCTGTAAGGTGTTCACACCTCCAGGAGAGACAGGGTCACTTTGTGTCACTTGGAGCCGGTTTCACGGGAGAGTTGTTGAAGTGACAAACCTAAAAGCAGCAAGAAGTTGGCTCTGTGCGTCAGGGTAGTTAAAACTACAAATGAGTTGTTACTCTCAACCTCAGGGTAGCTGCTGATCAGATTGCACAAAAGAGTGCACAGAATTTTCCTCTTACATTTCTAAGCTCTGGTTTCTTTGGGAAAGTCTGCTGTCTTCCCAGCCTCTCTCATCCTTTCTTCTTTTAATACAGCAAGTTGCCTTGCAGTGATTCAAATGTAGTAATACAGGTCTCGGTACTAGTCTGGCATTAAAATCTGCCATGCTGGGGACATGTTACGACGTGATTTGATCTTGCCTATCACGAAGAGACTAAGTTGGCTTGTTACCATGTTAACAGCCTGTAACTTCACAGGGCTGTAGCACGGTATCTGGGGTGTCACGTGGGCTCATCCTGCCTATGCAGACAACAGATGGCTACAGCGTGAGAGAGGAAGACTCATGTTATAACATGATCCCCTCGCAGAACAAAAGTCTGCAGAAAGGGCTCTGAAAGTGCTCAACGCTGACGATCTTCACGGCAGAATGAAACTAAAACGTCCTACTTGGGTCTGTTGAAAACCTTCTTTGTAGTCAGAGGGATCCTAACACAGCTCAGCTGGTCAGTGGGGTGAGGAAGCAAGAGCTTCTAAAGCCGCTCAGGTGAGCACTGGCGCAGCACATAGGATGGGTAGGACTTTGGTGGAACGTAGATGTTGTTCTTAGCAGCCGCCACTGGGCTGGTCAGAGTGGTTCGACCTGCCCCCGGCAGACAGAGCCTTGGGCCACGGTTGGATAACACAAAGCACTTCTGGGCCGTACTGGCTCAACCTGTTCCCAGCTGTTCATCCCCACAGCTGTAGCTGACCCAGCTGCCCAAAAAAATGAAAAGGGCAAGGGGAGGGACCAGCAGTCGTGAGATCAGTTCCCGGATCTGGCTGGCGGTATGGCACTGGAAGAGCACATTGATGCAGCTGAGGTGTGGGGTTGGCAGCATCTCCTGGGAGGCGCTGGGGATAGATGCTGTTGAAATTGGCTTTGCTGTCAAATGCTTTGTGTCTTCAGACAGCAGCTTTAGACAGCAAGGAAAGAGCCCAGATCCTATACTGCTATAGTTAGTGTGTGTGCTTTATAGCACAGCTTAGTGTTTATAACTGGCTTCGCCAAGTGGCGTTTAATCGTGGTCCAAAATCATTCAACAGCTTTGGACTTGCAGTCTCCCTCCATTGTCCAAGAAAAACGGATTTCAAAATCAGTGGAAGTAAATTGACAATTTGAAACTGTGGCTTAGTTTAAAATGGGGCTGTTTCTCTTTTTGTGCTGGTTTTAAAAGGTGGGCGAGTAGCATGCTTGGGGCTCACAAGCAGAGCTCATGTGAGGGCTCTATTTGGAAGTGAATAATCGTCCAGATTGCACTGTATGCCAGAAGGAAAAGGAATGAAGGGAGATGGTCGGATGGTGTTTGGTCAGCCATAAATGAAGCGAAGCTTTAAGATGAGGTGTAAGACAGGAAGTGCAATTCAATAGAGTGTCACTGGGAACAAGTTTATAGAGGGTTTCTTTTAGTCTTGTTTTACACCAAAACAAAAACAGGATGGTGGTTTTGAATGGGATTCAGAGATGAGGAGGCTGTGTAAATGATGGGGCTTGTATGTGTCCTTGCTGCGTGGAGAGGAGGGGAATGCTCTGAGGCACCTGACACAAACTGAGGACATCTCGCCCGGCTCACAGCGGTCAGACCGGGGGAGACGTGTACTGGCGGAGAGGCGTACAATGAAATTGTGGAACAACTTGATGAATCGCCCACTTTCATCACATTAAAGCAGCCCTGCCTTTGTCTCCTTAGGGCTTTCTGAATGCTCCCTTCTTGCAACAAAATACAGTTGACGAAGGAGAGATCTGGGGTGGGAATGGGGTAAGGGATTATCTCTTACGTAATTCAGAAAGAGACTTTGCTAAGGAAAGATCCCTTTCTTAAAGAGGCTTGCCCCTAATGTGAGAGGGCCGAACACAACTGCTCTGTGCTAACTAGGCAAATATTGACAAAGTAAGTATACTCAACAGTGAATTTTCCAATTGGCGTTCAGCAGGGTTCATCTTTGCTCTAGATATCTGCCACTCTGTGATCCCTCCAGAAATCATGTGAGCGCTGGGTATAGCGGGGGACTTTTTGTTTTTCCAAACTGTTTTAGCTGTTTGTACCTCTGAACTACATTTGTGGGTATTTCCTAGAGGACAAAGGGCTTGAAACTTCATTTTCAGTGTCAGGCAAAGTTTAACAGCCACTCTAGAGCTGCAGCTCAGGGTAAAGCAAGAGTTGCTTGCCGCTGGGGGTTTGGCCTGAGTGCTAGAGCTGTTTGGAAGATGCTGAGGAGGTGGTGTATAACTTGCTGATTGCATTGCCAGCTCTACATCAAACTGCCTTTCCACTAAACAGTGAAATTCACCACAAGCTGAAAGTCTGGGTTTTTTCCCCTGCCCCTTCAATGTAGATTTCCACTTGGTTAGGTGCAGTCAGAGCCAGTCCTGAACACTCTTCTTTGTGTTAGTGACTTCAGCTCCTCTCCTGAAGGTACTAGGGGATCATACCTTGTGTCAAAGGCAAAAAGTGGTTGTTTTTTTTTTTTTTTTTGCAGAATTGGTTTTCTCCTTTTCCTCCAGATATAATCAGTTCCATTTACTGTAAATAGTCCTTTTGTATCTCAAATGTTTTCATTTCAAAAGGCATGCAGATATGACCAAAGCTTCCTCAACTGTGGGCTAACTAAATATTTAACTTGTGTGTGTGCATGTGATGTAATGAAGGTGGCTAAATTTTAGTGTTTAGAGTGTTTACAATAAAAACGGACAAAGATAACCCCCCAAATTTTGTAGGTTGACTCCTCAGGTTGGAAAGATGTTCTCCCGTTTGTGGATGGAAGTAAAAGCAGCGTTGTGCGAGTGGGTCCAAAAAATCCAAAATTTACTAGACTGCTGCCACCTAGTGGTGGCTGTGTCTATTGTAAAATGTAAGACTAGCTGGGGTTATTTCAGTTAATGTGGGGAAAATAGTAAATCGTCGGCTCATCTGACTGATAATGCCAACTGCTTGTAAAACATCCATTTCCAGTGCTTTGTCTGCTCCAAGTTTGAGCATTATTTATGCGATGGTTTTTCTAACGCTTCTCTCGGGATGTCAGGAATGTTTGGCAATAAACGCTTGCTTTAAAGTCACAAAATAGTTTCCATTACAACATCCTGTTTTATCTAACAACTCCTTAGCATCTCAGGCTCTGCTCTCTATTCCACCTTAGTTCCAGGAAAAAAGAAAACCACGGGAAAACAGAATCAAACCAGCAACCTCGCTGCCTTGATCTGTATCTGCTCTTTAATCTGAAACTTTCCACATTTGGTATGTCTCTTGCTAATTTGGTTTGCGTTTCTCTTTCTTTCTTGCCACCTCTTTCTCTTTCTTTCTTGCCACCTATAAAAGATTAAGCGGAGTCTTTTGACTGGGCTGACTGAAAACTGCAACTTGAATTGTAAATAGACTAGAGCAAAACAGTCTTTTCTTTCCACAGTTCGAAGGAAAAATGATTTTGGCTGCAACTATATAGTGGTTTCTTTCATGCAAGCGGAAAAGTTTTTGGATTCTCAGATGGAGTCCTTGAGGTTTTGCTTATGAATATATCTCCTGAGAAGTTCATTTTTTCCCAGGAGCTGATGAGGCAGCAGCTGAGCTACCAGTGGTTGCGTGTTGCCTTCCTCTGTACGTCCTTACCTCCCTGCTCGTCTTCTCTCTCTTCCTTACCTTGCCCATGTTCTTTGACTCTGGTGTCAGAATTGACATCATCAAATAGTGTCACTTTCTTATCTTCGCTTTGGGGGAGCGACACAAACTCTGGTTGTGCGTGACAAGGTAATGTATTCTGCTCCCACGGTTGCTGAAGAAGTAGCGGTGGGTGGGAGCCTTGGCAAGCAGACCTCTCCACTCTTGTCCTCTTGACTTGCTGAGCGTAAATATCTGTGGGATAACAAATAGACCGGAAAGCATTTTACAACCTTAGTAAGTGAAAGATGGGAAAGGGGTGAAAGAAATGGCAGGCCTTTCCTGCGCACCCTGCTTTCCTCACTGCCTGGATGCAAGCAACTGTTCTGCACTTGCAAATCAGCAAAATTCTGGAAACATGAATTACCTGTGTGAGAGGAGCTTGGCCTTGTTGGAGGGATGTTTGCCCAGATCTGAAGGCTTGGTCAAAATCCTCCTCCTTGTGTAAGATACAAGCCTGCTGGAGTTGTATGGCCAGCAAGGTTTCTGTTGCTGCACGTAGGCATGTAAGCAGGGAAAAACCAGTAGCGTAGGCCAAGACTAACCTCTGCTGGAGTGGATGGAGCAGCTGCCAGTGCGAGACTACCCTTGGAGCCGTCCCTTGCACTGCGGGAAAAGTCCCACACCAGACCTGACATGGCTGTCTTCATGACCGTCGTGTTTCCCACACACCTTCGCAGCTCCCCTTCTGCTATTCCAGTTTGGCTGCAGCAGAGCTGGGGTGATTCTCACCCATCCCCAAACAGCCAGGGTTTGTGCAAAGCAGCTCGCTTTTTCACCAGCTGCAAAACCAACCGCGCAGGTTGGGGGTAACCACAGAGCAGCTCAACTAGTCGGGGACTGCCGCTTTACGATATGCATGAAGTTCATAAGGGGCCTGTGAAACTCCTTCCTGACGAAGAAAATGGCAAGTCTGGTTTGTGCAGGTAAGAAGGAAGAGCGCTTACCCAGGCACGTATGCATGTCAGTATGTTCACAGCTACATCCCTGCCTGAGTTTTGAATGTGTTCATTCGGGGGTGGTGGGCCAGCTTTGGAAGAGAAAGCCTGTGTGCATCTGTGCTCCCGGGGCCTGAAGCGGTCTTTGCGCTTTGTGAAGGCACGTTGTTTAAACTTCGTGTTTGTTTTTCTTGGTGTTGACCTCATCTGTGTGCCTGTGTTAGTAAGGCAACGCCACTGTGGACCACCTATGCCTCGGAGTGTCTCTCTCACGGACAGGAAAATGTAATTGCAGGCCAGCCACACAAGAACAGAATAACAGGTGGGAAGGGGCCCAGGGTACAGAGGAGAGGAAAAAAGGAGATAGGAGTTCAGGTATGATTCATTGGAGGATGAATATACTATAAGAAAAAAAGTATAATTTTGGAAATACTGGAAACAGAAGAAGAAAAAGTTAGGGAAAATCGGGAAAATTTGGACTTCTGCATTTGGGAGTTTTAAGACATTCTGGTTTTGGCTTGCTCTTACTTGAGTGCTACCAGTGTATATTGCCCTCGATCACTTTGCTCCTGATATTTCCTGTTGAAAATCCAACTTATTCTACATCCGCTGTCTTATGTTTGGTCAGCAGAGAGTTACAAAACATCTCTCTGGGTACAATAAAAGAGGAGCTCTCTCCATCTCTCTCCATCTTGGTCTCCTCGTGCCCTTCCCTCCTCTCCATCCTAACAGAGCTCACGTGGTTTCCTGCCCCACTCCCTAATGAACCCCCTCCGTGCTGTGCTTGCGGTTTTTCTTTGGCCTAACGTGCATCCCCTCGGGGAGTGTTCCCTGACCTCGCTGGGGATGGGACAGGGTGGCCCACGCCTGCCAGGAGGTGCCCCCCACTTTGCTGGGGATGAGCACCCATGGCAGGGGTACAGCAGCCGTCGTAGGTGCTCTCTGTTGGTGTCACTTCAAGGTCTTTGCGCCTTGGAGCCGCTCCGTTTTTTGTCTCTTTGTCCATCATCCGCAAATACGTCTTTGTGATGGTAGGAACCAAAGGTGGCTGGGGAGGAAACTCCTCTTCCCTCTTGTTTCCATTCGCCCCTGCCCTTGGCTTAAAGGGAGTGGTGGCTACAGGGTTGCTTCAGTCCAACATAGACCTGTGCTCTGGGAAAAAAGACCCTGTGTAAACGTTAGGGCCGTGCAAGGGCTGGGGCAGGAGTGGGTGGCCGAGGAAGGACAAGGACCCTTCCAGCAGCAGCAGGAGCCACATCGATTGCCATTAATCCTTCCTTTCATCCCCGCTCTCCGGCCAAGGCGAGGCGCTGCCAGTGAGAGCCAGATGCGCTCGTCCTGCCCCAAACGCAGGGTGTGGAAGGAGGCGGCAGGCAGGAACCCATAGCCATGCCTCCTTTTTAAACATCTCCCCTGTGTAGGTATGGCCTGGCTTTGGCTTCTGGGCTCGCTCCCTTGCCTTGTGCCGGCAAGCTGCGAGACCCGGCTACCTGCGTGTAACCAGGAGCGCCGTGCGTGGGCCGGCGTCTCATACCTGCCTGGATCCTGTTTCTCTGGGTTGCGGAGCAGTGCTTCCCCTTAATTATTATGCATTGGCATTTCAGCTTGATTTTTACAAGTGACCTCTTTTTGTTTGTAATAGTTTTCTTTTTTTTTTCTTTTCTTTGCATTAATATAGCCAAGAGATAATCAATAAGTCAAAACGCAGAATTCAAATGCAGATTCATAGGGCACTTGTAGGTGACCTTCGTTTTCAGATGCCCACATCCTCAAATTCTCCAGCATTATACACAGATTATGGCTCGGTTGCATGTTTTAATGGACAGATAATTACATGAGCAATGAACTTTGTGGAAAGCTTTTGTGTAATCCACTGTCTGTGTAAACGGATCTGTTTTGATTAAAAGGCGAGATTATTTTTTTTGACAGGTCACTTCTCCCCCTTCCACCCCCCAAGAAAAAGCGTACCGAGGATTATGCTCTATTAAGTGATTGTTCACGATTACTGGAAATGCTGCTAAGCTTTGACATTTGTCTAATGGCCATTTATTATCACTTGTGCGAGGAGGTGGGGTCAATGCAACTCATGTTGCAAGACTACATTCAGACTACTAAGTGCCTGAGAACTATGTTCTTATCTTCTGTCATTACTCCTTGCTTATGAAAAAAGCCTGTATTAGGAAATCTAAGCAATTTGGAGACAAGCACATGTACTATGTCAAATGGAGAACTTAAACTGCTCTACTAGAGTTTCTAAATCCCTGTAGTTACTCAGCAGCTATCGGGCTTGCAGATGAATGCTGAAACGCCTGGTAGGTTGTGTGCTCCCTTGGCTGCATGCTGTCAACAAGAAGGAGGTGGGGTGTAAGATTTAAAGCAAGGAAAGTTTCAACTTTCAGAAAGCACAGTTTGCAAAGTTCATGTCCCGGAACGGTTGCTGGAAAGTGGCACTGGGGATGCAGTTAACATGCTGTGCATCATCGTCAGCTTTGGCCTCCAGATCTAGTCCAGCTTATTTCCTATTTACAGGTACACTGTTCGTATAGACCTCTGAAGGGGTACAGCTCCAGCCCTTTGTTCTCCTCAAGCACCTTATCTGTTTTAATTTTTTGGACACATGTTACATCTTCAGCAACATTAATGCTACAAGCTGATAAGGAAGCAGAGGAGATCATTAAGGTGAACATCTTAGGCAGTTTTTGCCTTCTTGTTGGAGTAATTGTGGAACAGCGAAGGGTACTGTCTGTTACTGCATCTTGGCTTTATGTTTTGGTTCCAGGTGGTGTGTCAAAGAGTGTGTGTCAAAGACCCACATGTGGACAAACTTCTGCATCTTTTGCTTATATGATGTATACCCAACTTTTTAAAATGACCTCTGTGGTACTGTCTGCCCTAACCTTTAACATTTAATTGTACCAGTTGGTTGCATGAGGCCTTTACATTCCTTTTGAAAAGCATTTCCTGCTACTTATAGATTAGTTTGATTAATATGTGGATGTATATTACTTGAATCTATGTCCATATTTTTCATACATGAGTTTAATACATCCATGTGTCTCTGGAACGGTGTATTTTTAATAGTAGTGACCTCAGCTCTTCTTTGGTGTCTCAGCATTTTGTGCTCTCTGGTAAAATTGCTAATAGTAAAAAATGGCTTCAAGAAACTGCCAAGAATGTGAGCGTATTTTGGAAAAGAAAGCATATTGTTACAGATTTTTAATCATCTTGTTAATTGGGTTCTGCGGTGTTTTGATGTCTTTTCAGCTCTAAGTTACTGGCCTGGGTCACAGATAAGAGAAACAGATGTTGGGAT
Organism: Buteo buteo; assembly: GCF_964188355.1. Taxonomy (NCBI): domain Eukaryota; kingdom Metazoa; phylum Chordata; class Aves; order Accipitriformes; family Accipitridae; genus Buteo; species Buteo buteo. Next base: position 11,976,005 of record NC_134190.1, on the reverse strand, counting down.
GCTTGATCAGAAGCAATGCTTGTGGGTCCATGTGCAGCCTTACCACTGGTAGTTGTGAATTAGCAGAGAGCATCCCAGTGAAAGTTTCTCTCTGTTTGCTTGCAGACAGCCAGTCTGATGCGGAGGCACTAGCTACAGGAAACGAAGTCTTGGACCTGACCTCCTGTGAGAAGGAACAGCCGGAGGAAATAACAGAGCTACCAGAGAGTGAGTGCGGCCCCAAGGAGGAGCAAAAGGCTGACTCCCCTCCGGCAGAAGAGGATGCCGAAGAAAAAGCGGATGGATATGAAGAGGGCCCTGAGGAAGATTCTGTAAGTAACAAAAGTCTTGACCTCAATTTTGCCAGCAAATTAATGGACTTCAAGCTGGCAGAGAGTGACCAGAGTGCAGGCAGCAGTTCTCAGACTGAAAGGAAACATGCCTGTGACATTTGTGGCAAAACCTTCAAGTTTGCTGGCACTCTTAGCCGTCACAAAAAGGCCCACACTCGTGAGGACAGAAAGGATGAAAGGAGCAGTGAGGATGAAAGCAAAAGCATTCAGGATGATGCAGGAGCTCCCTCGATGCAGGACTGTGGTCTTGAGCAGGAAGAGTCTCCGATGGACTTGAAGGTAGTGGAGTCTCCTGTGGACTGTGAGGCAACAGGAAAGGAGAATGAAGAGAGCGAAAGCATCTCTGAGGGGGAAGGCACAGAGAGAAAGTCCACTGAGAAGAGCAGTGATGACAAAAAACCAAAGACTGATGGGGCTAAGAGTACTGCAAAAGCAGACAAAAGAAAGAAAGTCTGTACTGTGTGCAACAAGCGTTTCTGGTCTCTGCAAGATCTGACGCGACATATGCGGTCTCATACAGGTAAGAGGAGGCTTGAGGGCAGAACAGGTGACGAGCAGGTCTGCCACCAGACTGAGGCATCTGCTCTGTAGGTGCACGATGGCTGCTAGCACTTGAGGTTGGCAACACTGCTTTTAGTCCTGCAGGTATCTGCAAGGTGTATCCTCTGCTCCAGTCCCCCATGCTGCATACAAAGCCTATTGAGGGAGCAGGAGTTGCCACCACTGCCCTATCTTCAATTCCCAAACTGTTTTTCCCCATGCTTGCTTGCAGAGTTTAGAGGTGAAAGCAAGTGTGGAGATCCCTGGGAAGCTGTTCTGTCCAGCTTCCGACTCTCTTCTTGTCACGTGCGCGTGGCTCTACCTTTTCCCAGTATTTTGACGAGCAATGGAGAAACGTGGCAGTGTATGATACGACTTCATCTCCGAGTGAAAGTTTAGAAAGAGACAGCCTGGTTTTGTCTGATTATCTAAGCCTGGTACGGGTAACGCGCTGGTGATCTGCGTGACCTGCTGCTTGAGAGAAAGGCAAAGCTACAGTGGGGACCCTCCTCTTCATTCAGGCTTGGGCAGGGAGGCTGGAACACAGGTGGTGAAATGCTTGTCCCATGACTGGACTCGGCAGTTAAAATACGTGGGATTGCTTTATGTGATAACACAGTTGGTAGCAGTGCCTTGCAAATGAGATGAAGCCACGAGCCAGCTCAAAGGTGAATTAATCATTCATCCTTATTAATGCATCCTTATTAATGATGCATTTTACCTGTTAGCGAGCTGCTCTGACATGGGAAAACTGGTGCAGTTTGACATTTTGTATCTTTTGAAGGTGCTCTCTGCTGAAGACAAGGTCTTTGTGATTAATGAAATATTTGTGCTGTAATTGACAGTGATGTTTAGTAAACTACACCAAAGCCTAGTGCCTTAGCCAGACTTTTTACCCTTCTATGTCATAAATATTGACCTATTGAGTGCAAAATTGAGCTGTTTTCTTCTGGCACTGAGCCACAAGTGAAACAGGTGACAGGTCCCATTCTTGTGCCTATTTTCATACTAACTCAGAAGCTTTGGGAAGATGCTAATATGTAAAGTACTGAGCTTTACCCCCAAATGATGTGTGCCCATGGTGATTCCCATACCATATGTTTGAATTGTTTTCATTGCATGCTGAGCTATGTGGGCCTTGTCGGTATGTTTTTTTCCCATTTGTTTCTCTTTCTTATTTGACACTGAAGGATGTTTTAACATAGAATAGGTGTTGAATAGGAACCTGGGACAGTGCTTTCTTCAAATTTAATAAATGTAAATACCACCTATCCCTGCTGTTAGTTCAACCCATTTTCAGCTGAGGATTTTGCCTCCATGCTATGGGTTGACTCGCCTCCTCCTTCTCTCCTTCCCACTTGTTCAGTTATATTGACAAAATACTGTCAGGTTGTAATGTTTGTACTTTGGTTTTAATGTGTGGGGTTTTTTAAAGATAACTGTAAGGTTTTGGTATTTCTTTACTGAGAATAGAAAAGTTTGGAATACACTGAAGTATGCAAGAAACCTCTGCCTGCCTACTGAATGGCAGTTGGGCTGGAAATGTTTCGTTCTCCCTGTGCAGGCTGCTTCCCTGCAAGCAAGTAGTTGTGGGGTGCTCTGGTGCTGCATGCCCAAGCGCAGGGTGAGCCACGGTGCTGCATCGGACACAGCCAAGTGCCAGATGGGCAAAGGCTGTCACCTGAAAACACTCCTGGGGAGCCGTGCCCTCTCTTGATAGCAGATGCCAGAGCAGGGCGCTGGAGAGAAACGTTTGTAAGAAGCGTGAGGCTTCCCACAGACAGCAGGACCTACTTGCGCATTTCAGCCAGCCACCTCAAGTTTGTAATTGGTTTCCTTTAAATGATCCCAAGTGTTATTACAAGTGAGAAAGGAGCCGCAAGTGTTGTGTTCTGTATGCTCATTGACACAAGATGGTGTCTTGATGGAGTTGCAGCACTGAAAAATCTTTAATAGAAGCAATCGGAAACAGAGAATGCAGCGGTCAGGGTGGGACCTTTGGTTCTTGAGGGCAGACAGCACCTTGGGACACTGTGCTTGGTTGGGACTTTGGGGCAATTTTGTCTGTGCGGCTGTGGTTGCTTTGTTTTCTGATGAGTTCATGCTTAGGAAAGTATTCAAGCATTTCGGGTGCAAAAAGCAGCTCTGAAATTGGAGCAGACTACCTGGTGATTACAGCAGAGGATGCCTGCAGCTGCTCTGCGGCTTAAGATTGCAAAATAAGAGGAGGAATTTTGTCCTCCGAGTAGCATTTCTGGAATGGGTGTGAAGAGTTTTTTCAGGGGCTTTCACATGTCACTCCTGTCTTAAAGCACCAGTGGGCTGAGGAACACCAGCAGCTCTGTAAATAACATCCTGAGGCAAGCATTTTTCACTGGGGCAGTAACTTTTGATCACCTCTAACAGACACCTCCCATGTCCCATGAACGCCTGACAAGTTTAGGTCCTTTAGCTGCTCTGTGTCTGTGTTGAAACATGGTGATCCTGTCTTCTGCATCACAGAAAGAGGGGGCTGTTCTGGCAAGGGTAATTCCTGACATCTCCTCTTCGACTTTGGTGATTAACTTGCACATTTCATGCTTGCCCACGTGTCAGCATCTAAGAGAGAGGGAGGTGTTTTCTCTTATGCTGTTTGGTTCAGTTTTAAGCGCTGTTGACCACAGTTGATTGGGCAGTATCCTCATCCTTCCATCTCAAGTCCTCTCTCTCCGCATGTATGAGGGGCTGACCTGCAGCAGGGAGCCCCCGTGGGGGGCTGGTTTCACAAAGGCTTTTGAGCTCCAGAGGACAACTGCAAACTTCTTCCGGAAAAATTGCTGGCTAAATTAGATGGGATGCTAACGAGCACCTGGGGCTTATGGTCTTCCTCCCTCCTTAGTGCAGGGTCATACCAAGCTTGTAGAAATCTCGAGACTCTTAGTTTTGGTTTTTCATTTGTGCCCCAAGGGATTTATCTGTATTCCTGCTTGCATGCCATCGGCTAGTTCAGAAGCAAAAAAACTGCATAAACATGACATCCATGTTCGATATAGGTACTGAATTTCCAAAGTGTTCTTACGCTGCTTGAAACAAGAGGGAGGCATGTTTGTGACCTTACGGCTGACTTTGTCTATTAATTCTCTTCTAGGTGAGAGACCGTACAAGTGTCAAACCTGTGAACGGACCTTCACTCTGAAACACAGCCTGGTTCGTCACCAGCGCATACACCAGAAAGTCAAAAATGCCCGAAACCATGGGAAGGAGAGCGACAAGGAGGAGACCCAGTCAAGGTGTGGAGAAGACAGCGAAAATGAGTCTAGCCACAGTGGCACCAACCCCATCTCAGAAAACGAGTGCGACTCCGCGGGGGGCATCGGTAGCCATGCATCCCTCGTGGGAAGCCGAAAAGAGTCCCCGGCCAGCACGGTCAAGGACTCCCCCTGCAGAGAGGAGAGGCCGAGTGGGCGAGGAGCCAGCACCTGCCTGACGGAGCCCACCAAGAGCGCACAGAAACAGACCGCAAAAGAGCAGGAACCTCGGGGTAGCTCCGAGCACGAGAGGCCCTCAGGTTTCATTCAAGACTTGCTGGAGATGCACAACAGAAAGTCTCCCATGAATCACATCCTTGCCTCTGCAGACAGCGCGCCTCAGCTCTTGGGGGTTGAATGACTTGCTAGGAGGTCGGACCCGTCCCAGCATGCAAACTGAAGCCAGCAGAGCAAGGTTTCTGGAGTCTTGTTCTGGAAGAGCGACCTACCGCTGCGGGGAGAGTATGGCAGACTGGATGCGGTGCCATATGCCTTTCAGTATAATAATGCAAGAGACTACAGTACATACTGATTTGAGTGCCTTACTACTTTATTAGATCTTTTGGTATTATAGATTTTTTTCAAAAATGATTTTTTTTAATATTTTAATGAATTATTTGGAGAGGACCTTTTTCATTTAAGCATTAATGTTACCTTTTGTATTGGTGTGCGTGAGCTTGTTCTTGTATATCTGTGATAGTCGCTGTGTTTGTTCTCTGAGCTGGAAATGGGGGCAGTGGGGTGGGAGGCCCTTGGATGCCACAGCCAATAACTGGAAGAAAAATTATGTGAATTTCATATGAAATAGTCAGAGGAAATGCAGATGAGATGTTGATTTATTGTTTTTTCTCAGTAGATGTTCTTGCATTTGCCACATGGTGGAGCATTAAGCCTGTTCCAGGCCTGAACAACGTGGCAGTTGAAGGTGTTCAAAGTGGTTCAAGCCAAAAGCAGGAAACACAACGAATTTCAACCTCACGCTTGTTTCCACTTTTCAGCATTAGAAATGGTCTTCTAAATCCTAGGGGGTTTTTCTGGCCGTCATGGACTGAGCGTGTATGCAGAGAAGAGTTACATAGCAACGTAACCTATGGAAATTATGCACCCGCTGTTATATATGTTTGATTTGCTTCAGTATATTATTATTATTATTATTATTATTATTTTATTATTATTTTATAAATCCATCAGTTCGCTTGTCTCTGCAGTCAGCAGAAACCAATGGGCAATATTTGCCCACGCAAATGTATAACGCAGCTTGGATCCCCTCTCAAAATGTTTTTGACTTAACGCTTTCACCAGCTCCTCTTCTTATGTTGCAGCTCTTCTACTGTACTTTAAATGAAACCCTTCCTCTGACCGGAGAGTCAAAAGGAGGCCAGCGAGGTATCATCACACCTGTACAGGGGAACATCTCACTCGTGGTGGGGTGCGAGTGCGTGCGTGTGGGTGCGTGTGCGTGCGTGTGTGTTGGGGGGAGAAGTGTGCGAGAACGAGGGGGCTGGATAAGGCCCCTCCATGTGCACAAGAAAGGCACTGCGAGTACCAGATTAATCTCGTTGCAATCACAACGGTGACAGCGTGTTACTTAAAGAGCAAAGTTACTCCGTCTTCCAGTTGAAAGCAAGCAGGAGAGAAATGCGAGCCTTACCGTCATCTTGCTACTGTCATGTTCTAGAGCAAGAAAATACTACTGGTAATAAAACTACAGATATAAGACATGTTAAAAATAAATAAAATAAATTAAAAAAAAAATTCTTCCTGAGATTTTGGGGTTGATGCTTGAAGACTTGAGGTGTGTGTCTAAATTTCATATCAATAATTTAACCCCTTTAATGCTGGCAGCTGGAATTTCTCCGTATGGCTCCTGTTGCCGGCAACAGGCGACGCTCCAGCCGCCAGTATTGAAGGGGTTAAGCGAAATGTATCCTACTGTAGCTGCGCATTTTTAGGAGTGCCCAGCGTTTTTGTTGTCCTTGTTGTTGTTGTCCTTATTGTTGTTTGTTAATTGTCCTTCAGTCATGACCTCTGGGACAGACAGAGCCATAATAGCGTTGCCGGAGCCTCACTGTGCTATTCCACCACTGCAGCCCCCCAGCCCAGCCCAGCCCAGCCCGCACTGTGACCCTCCCTCTTCCCCCCGCAGAATCGCTTTTCCTGCTCTCACCAGACATGGAGGAAGTGGGCCTCGGACCCAGTCTATATTATATAATATATATATATCTATATATATCTATATCTATATTAAAAATTCTCCGAAAATTTCTGGAGACTGAAATCTCACTGTCCAGAATTCAAAGGAAGAGAAACGTTCTCGAGTAATATTCTTGCGAATAGAATAAGAAAAAAAAAATGGTTGAGGTATATGTGATTTCTATTTTTTTCGTGTTTTTTTTTTTTTAAATAGGGATGTTTGAACCAGTTCAGAAACAAAGCTAACGCCAGATATAGATAAATCAATCACAACCAATGATTCATTTGAAGCTCTATCCAGGTGCATTCTACTTAATTAAAACCAGTTCACGCATCCCTTAAATTGTTATTACTATTATAATTATAATAATTATTATTATTATTATTTTGGGTATTTTTGGTTTTTGTCTTTTTTTTTGTTTTGTTTTTGTTTTGTTTTTTTGTTTTGGTTTTTTTGTTTTTTTTTTTTTTTGCAACTCTCCACACTAAACTGCGCAATACTGTGGGGGAGAAGCCATTACTAAACTATATGCTGCAGAACAATGTAGCAAGTAATTAATTCCCAGCAGCCTGCCGGGACATCTGCTAGCAATAATCACTATTGATTTAAAGCTTTATTTAGCCTTTATCTATATCCTAGTAGAGTATAAGGTCTTGCCACATTTTATTGACATTTTTATTAGTTGAGTTTGACTGAGAACTGTTGCTGTTGTTGGTTTTTTTTTTGTTTCCCCTCCTCCCCCAATATTAAACTGTGAAATTTATAATGTGTTTAAACTATGGGTGAATCTTAGGCTTTAGTTTGCATGTTCAGCTAATTTGTCTCTATACGATTTTTGTTTGAATCTTTTTATTTTTTTTTCCTCTCTCAGGGCTTTTACAAAAAACAAACAAAAAAAAAAACAAAAAAAAAGGATCTTCTGAAATTCTTTTGCCTGAGTTGCAATGGACTTAACATTGAGATAATTCAATCACTACATTAAGCACTTGACTGTGAAAGCGCAAAAAAAAAATAAACACAGGAAAAAGAAAAAAAAAAGAGAGAACCTTGTTTGAGGCTGTTGTGAAATAACTCTTGGGGGCTATGTGACAGTCTGATTCCATTTTCAGAATGATTCATCATCTTCTCTTTCCTCTCTGTATGTCTCCTTTCTCTCTTCTCTCTCTCTGTCCACGAAGGAAGTTTAATCCTAGTGATTTCATCCCATGCAGGAAACAGTAATAAATGTGTAGAATTCATATTTTTCTAAAGGGAACTTAAACTGCTGCTACGAATTGTGTACAAGACTGGTTTATGCCACATGAACAGAGAATCACACATTTGTTTTGGTACTTTTATTCCTCTTTTTATTCAGTTGTACAGTACTTCCAAATTCAAAATAAAAAGTAAAAGTTGTTCTGTATCAAACCATCTAAGCAATAAAATGTTATATTTAAAAATTATAGGTTACAAAATGGACGTGGCTCTTCTTGTGGGTTTGTTGTAACTCGCTTTCAGACTTGTCTGCTAGAGGACGACGTACAAGCTGGAGCTTATCTGTGCTAACAGCATCACCATTTCTCTTCCTTCAGCTGACTTGAGTTTAGACTGGAGATGATTGCAGCACTTACTTTGAAAATTCACGTTCATTTTGACCACCATTTTCTGGTAGTCAGGCCTCTTTGAAACTCTGCTTTTCCTCAGCGCAGTTCTTAACGTAGCAACCGAAGATGGCAGAAAAGTACTTTGGTGCCGATTTTCCTGCACAGGCGTTGGGTCAGGGTTCTCCTTCCTTTTTTTTATTAATTGTAGCCCCATCATCACGCAAGTGAGCGTCCTTCTAGCACGTTGTGGTGATTAACGGTATATCAGTTGTTTTCTGTATAAATTAAGCAGGTTTCTGCCAGCGTAGTTTTCTTCTTGCATAAATGTGTATGGCTGTGAAATCTTCAGGATGTATTAAAAAGCCACGTGCATGTGTCAAAAAGAGAGAAATCCTTTGTTTTAGCTTGTTGGAGCTGCCTTAGCTGCATTTTATATGCTTTCCTATAAATAAAACACATTTCACAGGACGGTGAGCCAAAGAATCATCTGAGTTGCATATCCAGCTCTGGAGGCCAGGGAATCGCAGCAAAGCTGAAGCATCCGCATCTTCCTAAGTCCTGGTGGGATGGTTCTTTCTGGTAGAGAAGTGAACCGGATTCAGAATCAGAGAGACATACCCAGGGGGTAAACTGCTGCTGCTTTCCTTCCTCTAGCCTCCTGTACCTCCGTGACGGAGGTTAAAATTCCCCACAGCACTCTGGTGAGGACCTGGTCCCTCACTGCCAAATGGTGACAAGTTGAAAGAAAACCAGTCAGCCAGCTCTGCCCCAAACCGAAGATAGCTGACGAAGCAGGGCTCTGTGAACTATCTCTGGGTCAGCTGAAGGGGTGGAAACAAGATTTCTGAGGGAAGAAACCTGCAGAAAATCACTTTGTTCCCTTTCCCACACGCTGGCCTGAGAAATGTCCCCTCCTTTTGGGAGACTGACGGGAAACTCGCGTCCAAAGGGTGCGGGGACCTGTCATGAGGTGTAAAACCAAATGGGACGAGTCTATGTGACTAATTACAAAACGGATGACTTTTAGACGGCACTTGGTTCTTGGCCATGGAAGGGTACAACTGGTGTGCCCAGCCCTTTTCTCCTTCTACCTGAATTTGACTGTGACCATTCCCGAGTTGGGACTTTCCCTGCTCTTCTTGCCTCGGACAGGGTAACGACCTGCAGGACGGCTGAACTTGGCTCCTTGCTGGTTTCCCTTGCTGCTCCTTGCTCCTTTCCCTCCTCCTGCCTCCGCTCCTCCCGGCACCGACTCCTGTGGGAGCGATAGCTAGAGCTGGCCTGAAACACCAGGTTAAGGGAGGGACGGGGAGGTGGCGGTGGTGTCCCCACCTGCCTCTCCCAACTTGCCGCCTCCTTGCCGCATTCCTACAGCTCGTTTCCCACCTTTTTAAAGGTGAAGCTGTAGGAGAGCGGCACTGGATCCACCTCACAGCAGCGCCTCAGGCGTGGAGTCCGCGCGCTCGCCCCAGAGCATTAAGGTTTGGGGAAGACTCAAGTCCTCCGCCACCACAGGGGTGCCGGGGCACCAGGAGGGTGTCTCTTTCCAAGCGTGGAGAATGAATCTGTGGGCTGTGGACCCTGGGGATAGGCAGGAGGGCTGGTTTAATGTGGCAGAAAACCTTGTAGCGATCCTCTGAGTAGTAGGAACTGAGAACAGCTTTCTCCTTTGCTGTGCTTGTTGTTTATTTCTCCTGTGCCAGATTTGTCTCTCATTTGGCAGGGAAAACTGCCAGGAGTGTATGAGGAATCTCTGGATGATGGGCATTTGGAATACGCTGTTGTGAAAGTGTTTGAACTTCTCTAGGGCCTTTCAGTAAAGGGTTGTGAAGCAGTTTGCAAACATCAATTAATAGGAGGCTGTAAATAAGAGAGGAGTTTGCCAGAGAAAAGGCTTTTCATCATGAAAGGCCTGATCTATTTTCATAATCTCAGAGGCAGAGGTTAATGTGGTGAAGGCCAGCTCTGCTGTGGGCTGACTTTCCGTCAGTGATTTTTAGCCTGTAACCACACAGGGAGCATGGCCGTGCTACTCATAAAAATGTGTGAAGGTTAGGACAAAATGTCAACCAGTGGGGTCGGTGGCTCTACCCCGGTGCGATCCGAGCAGCTGGGATACGAGGAGCAGCGAAATGTGCCTCTTTGCAGTGAGTATGCGAAGAAATGGTCCTGTGTGTGACTCTGAGTGTACTCAGGACTAGCAGCCCCTGCCCTCAGACAAGGAGCGGGGTGCAGAACCAGATCAGTTACATTTGGGTAACTAACGGAACTGATGCGTTAACCTTTCCTCCCATCTCCTGTTATCCGATTGTAGAGAATGACAACAGCTTAGACTTGGCAACTAGATTTATGTTTTAAATGAGCAGCACCTGACTTTTAATGAACCTGCATTCAAAAGAAATACTTGTATTTTATTTTAGGGTGATGGCAGTGCTAGGTATGAGATGTAGGCATGCTTTAATCAATAAATACTTCTCCCAAGTGTTTGCAAGTCAAGCTTTACCATGTGACCTGTGCTTGGGAATGGAAAAGTGACTGGGTAAAATGTGGCTGTAAACAAAAAACGTAAACTTTTCCATTGCTATTTTCTTCTGCTTCTACTGAAGTGTAGCCCTACTTGATGCACAGGGCTCCCAGGGTAGCAGCTGGGGAGGAGGCAGAACGTGGGAGGACACGCTATCATCTCACGCGCTGCTGCCGAGTGGGACACAATACTTGCACATTTGCTCACTTTGCCAGTAAATCCCTTTTTGGTAGCAGGATAGTTAACACCATTTCATCCGTTGCCTTCAAGATGCTTATATGACTGAAGCTTTACAGGCTTCAAGGTTACATACGTCAGGTCCATTTTTCTGCACAGCTGGCGAAACTCAAAGTATCAAGCTGCCTGTGTATACACAGCAATCCGTGAAAAGTCTGCACCACAACACAGCGAGTTTGATTTCTGATGTCCTGTCTAGATCGTTATCTGCCAGTATCTTTTTTTGGAATTAAAACCACAGAGGACTTCTAGCACTACTACCTGAAACCCAGAATCAGCGCTGAGCCGGTTAGAAAAGCTTGCCAGGGTTGTAGGTAAGGGAAAGGAAGGGATTTGGAGAACCAAGCAACATGTGCACCTCATGGTAACGCACTTTGGTACAGGATACAGAGCCAGGTGCTGCTTTTAATGCATTTGGTTATTACTTCTTGGTGAATGCAGTTCTCATAAGCAGTTTTGGAGTTTTTTCTGAACCAAATTATTCTCTTTAGCAGCTGTAAAACACCTGCTTAAAAATGGAAGTACTTAATTTGAACAATGCTTAAGTAAAAGTGATAGCAGCTCCTCCCAGGGTTCCTTGTGGCAGTGTTCTACTGAACCGCAGCTGTGGGATGTTTTGCAGTTTGTCAACAGATCCTTGGTGGCCTGTGCTTATTACTGCTGCAGTCAATCAGTGACATCTGTTTTGGTGCAATTCTACAAATTCAGCAAAATAGCAATGATGGGGTGATGGCCCTTGGGGATTGTCACTAAAGGAAAACTGGAGTAACCACACGGAGTGCTGCACCTAACTAAAGGATCAGTAAATGACACCTGGCAAGGTGCATTTAACAGGAGCAGAGGGAGTTCAGTCTCAACAGGACCTCGAAGGAACATCTTGCCCTGTATGAGCATGGACTAACACCGAGTGAAGTCAGTGATCATTCTGGCTACATGACTGCAACTGATGCCTCATGCCTCATCCCTGTCATACCTTGTAGTTGAGGGTGGGGGTAACAGCATGCTGCAGTACCACAACCTGCCAGACTACCAATACATTGGAAAGGAGATGGTTCCTGTGTAGTGTGGCTTTCAACATATGAGCTAAATCCTGTTTCAATTGGTTTTTCTTTCTGAAAGGCTGCCTTTCCTGTGGTGCCCAACAGCAAGATGTGCTTCCTGGTTTTCAGCTTGTTTATAGCAGCAACCAGTTAGGATTAGTTGGGCAAAATGTTATTTCCAGCTGTGAGAAATAATTCCACTCTCTATGAATGGAACCACTATTACAAACAACCAAGCATTAACTTAAAAGTCTTAAATACTGGCTCTAAGGAAACTATAACATGCTTCATAATCAAGTTTGTTAGGGTATTTACACTTGCTTCCAACTGTCACCAAAATAACAGGTTATAATGCTTGCCATACTGTATGGGATAGTCAGATATTTAAATTCTAGCTCTTCCTTTCCAATGGAAATCTGCAATAGGGTATTTTAAGACTTTCCTCCTTTCTGTGTAGATTCCTGCAAAAGAAAACAGTTTGTTCTTTCTCTCTTAGAGACTCACTGGTGGACTTGCCAGCTGATGTTGGGATCAAGCGTGCTGTCACGGTAAGGACCTGCACGCTGCTTGCTTCTGTACTGCTGTGGATCCAGGCTTATGCAAGGAAGTATGCTTCAGTGTTCTGGGTGGACTGGACTCTCTGATTCAGCTTTCATAGACAAAATACTCCAGCTAAAGACAGAATGTGGACCTATTTGTGTCTGAACATGGTCAAGGTACACATGGAGTTAAAAGGCCCAATTTAATCTAACTTCAGTAGCAGGAAACCTTGCTGAGGAGCCTAGGACCAGGAAACCAGATGACAAAGAGGCAGTGTATATGCAGCATCACTATTATCCCTGCTTCTACATACCTTAGGCTGACCCTGTAGATGGCTATAGCCCTTTTTCTGGAAGCAAATGCAAGACACCATTTACAGCTTTTAGTTTCACATTGTCAGTTATTTTCTTAAAAGCACAGAAAAATGCAGTGCTCAGACTTACTTCAGTGACCAAGACATAGCAAAGAATGATTAAGAAAAGCCAGACACAGTTGCTCTAGCCCATCAATTTAGATGCTGCTCTTTGAGAAGGGACTAGAGTGCTCTTGTCCTTGTCTGTTGAGAAGCAGCTGTCACTAGCTTGGGAGATCCCTCAGCTGGCAGCTTTTGGTATTGCTGGCTATAATATTTTCCATCCAGTGAACCCAATACTGTATTTTGTCTTCAGGGTAAATGCTTTAATCACACATGGTCCACCAATGCAGCTTCGTCTGAATGAAAGCTATACTGTCTAGCTCTAACCAGGCCCTGTAAGGCAGGACTGTATCTGTTTTACTAGAATATATACTCAGGTTATCTTGAAAAATTCTCTTGTTCAGACACTTGTGTGGCTATGTGCATTAACTCAAAGTATTCTCTTCACTATGTGAAGGAGCCAGCTCTTAAGTTATGGTTTCATTATGTGAATTTAAGTGGCCTCAGTTAAGGCAGGACAAGCTGTGGTTTCCAGGTAAGCTGAACAGACCGAAAATGATGAGGAAAGACAGGTTAAGTTTCAGTTTTCCCTCACCAGTTAAGGGACTGGAATGTTGTAATGCTAAGTCTTGGTTAATATAAAATTTATAATCAAGACTACTAACAGGAGGGGACAGAAAGCCTACTGAAATTAAGACTGCAGTGGCTGGCTTAGAAATAATAGAGACCAATATGAAGTCTCAAAAATCCATCTTTATCTTTTCAGGGAAAGATGAGGCAGACTTCAAATTTGAGAGTTATTGTTATGTTCTCTGGGAGCTAAAAATACATATTAACACATCTGCTTTTAAGTTTTCCCTTACTGATCACAAATACAGGAGTCTCAGTATCCCTTAATTTTAAGCCATTTTTGGTTTGCTTTTGTTAGCTTTTTCGCCAGCAAGGCTTACCTTCTTCTGTTTGGATGCAGTATACCTGCTTGAACTCCTACGTTCAGTATTATTGCCTGGAATATTGTTTGCTTGGTCAGACAATGGCATGCACTTTAAAGCTATATGTATTTGGCCTTGTTACAACCTCATGTCTCAGCAGCCTTTAAGCACCTTAACAGACCCTTTTCATGCTGCCTACAGTCTAACAATAGGTTATTCTTTCTGGAAACGTAGGGGACTATGGCTCAGATCAGGATTCAAGAATTTACTCAACATTTTTCCCAGGGCCCTCCCTTATTCTTATAAAGAATTTTAATCTTAATACTAGTCCATTGTCCAAAACATCACAGAATACTTCCTCACTATTATTCCCATTCCAAACACACTTGTAGAAAAGCAGCTTTTTAAGAATAGCATGATTTCACTCTTTGCATATTTGCTACTGCAGGTTGCTTATCAAGGAAAAGAGCACCAGCAAACCACTCAGGCTTTTTGGTGCCATATTCATGCTTTATTAAAAAAAACAACAAAAAACCCCAAACAAAACCCCCCCAAAACAAACTACACAATGCTAAGAAAAAAAAATCAAGTTTACTTTACAAAAAACCTGCAGCCATTTTCAAGAGATCTGATCTCACTTAGAAATGAAAGTCAGCAGGTAAGAAAGTAAATGTTAATTTAACATTTTGGTTGCAGTACATCATCTGAACTTAATCATCCAAAACAATCAGTCATTCTTAAACTGACTGTTGATTGTGTAGATACAATCATCTATTATTACTTGATTAAAAAAAAAAACCAGGGAAAATTTAGAGATAAATGGAAAAATGTCAGAAGAATGTTATTTAGCCCACCTATAAACTCTTGCAGAAACAAAGATCTTTCTGACTTTGCTCTCCTCTAAGTTAATTACAATTCCTCTGTGTATTTGAGAAAAGTCTTAGTGTAAAGCTGCTAAATTCAGTGAGGGGATTAAGCTTGTATACCATCAATCTATGTAGTTGTCCTGAAGTTACATAAGTGCTATGTCTCATTGTCTCCATGGAAGTGTATTGTGCAAGTCTCAAGTAATTTCAAAACACTCCTGAAACAGCCCTTGTGTCACTCCTATGAGGTAGGTACTGTCCTTCCTTTGGACAAGAAAAGAGAACAGACTCTTAACTGCTGCTCAGTACATCAGGCACACTGAAAAACAAGACAACCAGCCTACATTGGTATTTGACTTTCCTGCTGCTTCCCTGAATTCAGAGCTTTCAACTACGTTTTGTTTAGCACAATGCATTCCAGGAATAAACAGCAAATTATGCTTTTGATTTAGATCCATTCCAAGGTAAGGAAGATGTTCAGCATAACTTGTTTTGAAACAAGCAGAAGCACTGCCATCACTAGTCTGCTCCATTCATCTCCATGGCCTACAATTTAATTATTTTGTACACGAAGAATAAAGATGATACTTCATCCTTTAGTCTGACAGCAGCCACTCTTCCTTCTCAGATTAAATGATACTAGGGAAAAAATGAACTGCTGTCACAGTGCAGACAGCATACAGAGGGCTACAACTATCAAATGCAGTTCAAGTACAGCTAAATTAATGCTTTGCTACCACTGTAAACATGAATTCCAAAGTTTTTCTTACCCCAAGTATAGCCTCATTAAGACTTCACAATTTTTAAAATTACTTAAGGAGCTGTGAGAAAGGAATGAATAGTAGCCCTCACACTACAGCCATAGTTTATTTGCAGTCTAAAACCATTTTAGCATCTCTTACTAACAAGGAAGAAACCCTAGTCCACATCTTTCACAGCCCTTGCTTCTCTTCTCATAACCTTACATGAGCAGTTGTGTGGTAGCATAGAAAGCTTGCTGAAAACTAGGCTAGTAAGAACACTAGATGATACAAATGCTTGTGATACCACATGGAAAGGGGTGGCATAGAGACCAGCACAACGGCTACTTGTTCCATCTTCAAGTCAATGAAGCTATACTCTACTCAAATGATAACAATAATGATATCCAGTTTATGTACCTGTGACACTAAGCTATCTGTATGTGTTTAAAAATTGAGTGGAAAATTCAAGTACCAAAATAAAAGTTAACCAAGAGGATAAAGCAAAAACTACCTTCTCCCATTTGAAGAAATCTGTAGTCAACTGGCTTATTCACTAGAAATAATATAAGAGATGCCAAAGTTCAATTACCACTACACACTAGAATGTCATTGCTGACTTTCAACTACAGCAAACTAACAACAAACATGAAATTCAGAACTGTTACTTCATTTATCATGAGCAGCAGTGGACTGCTGGCCATTCTTATGAACTGCTTCTGGCTGAGAAAGTTACTATGAACCAGCCACAGTGAATGCCAAGTTGTAGGATCAGAAAGACAGTCTTGGTACAGACTTTCCCATTGCCAGTTCTCATGCAAGTTGCTAAACTGTCTCCTCTCTTTTTTCATGCTTAGAACTTAAGCATTTGCATGTTAACCACTGAGTGCAGAGGAGAAAGCAGAAACCTTCAAATACTTATTCCTTATCTGTACAGTGCTTCAGTCCTTCACTTCTCTTAAGTCCTAGCCTGTGTAAGATTTCTAAAGGCCCAACTTGCTCTAGAACTCAAACCAGTAAGGACTAAACTATTTATCTGAACAAATAAAACTAGGATATTACAAACTATTATCTTCTGTTCTGATCCTTTGACTTTTTTCCCCTGGAGTACCACTGTATCCAGAGCAGTTCTCATCATCACCCCCTCAAAAGAGTACCTTTCTACCTTGGAAAGGATTAGAGTATACAGTTTAAGATTACCTATTACCAGAAGGTAAAAAAATAAAAAATATCTTGATTTCAGGTTAGAGACATAATCCAAGAGAGGGAACTTAAAAGTTCAGTACATCAGGTGCTGTGCAATAGCTACAGGGCTTTAGTATACAAAGCATTTAATACATAAACACTTTGTTGAATCAATGCAAGCTTGAATGTAAGCCCATGAACCTACCACAGAACCAGTCAGATTACATCGCTGAAGGCAAACAATGTTGTTCCACACAATTTGAGTGGAGATACCTCTTATAAACATAGCATTCAATGGTTTGCTAAGTGATCTGTATGATGATTCAGCAATCTTAACTATTAAAATTATTCTGCCTGGGAAATATAGAATATATAATATAGAAAAATATGAAATATTATCAGGAAGTTGAACAAAGCATCTTTGGGGTTGCTCTTCCTATTCTTATCTTTTCCATAGCAAGATGAGTCATGAACATCTTCACAGTTCATTCTGGCAAAGTGTATAGTAGAATAGTGCCAGTACAGGTAGCTTCAGAGCTTAGATGCTTCAAACATGCTATGACATCATTTGCAAGTATTGCTCAGCATTCACTGGATCAGAAGCTCAGTCCCTGCAGAGCAAGTTTAGATCTAAAAGAACACTTTGACATGTGGGGATCAGGAGGGGAGGAAATAAAAACAGAGGTCTCAGATCAATGCCTCTTCCTGAACTCAAGCTTCCAGATAACCTTCAGATACAGGAGGAGATGCAGTTGAGATGCAAACAATTCAAGCCTTGTCCAAGTGCCTGAATGGCAGCAAACTGACACTCTGCATTATCTGATCTTTTTACTGTCAGTTAAATCCCTGAATGCAATGGATGTGGATCAATAACTCAAGTACCTGGTAATCATGTAAGCTGTGCCTGCCACAAAAGAAAAATCACATTTTGATTGTATATAGCTTTTCTGCTGTAGTACTGAACTAACATGCAGTGAATAATGGATATGCATCTGTGTTACTAGTAGGAAAGACAAAGTAATTTTAAAAAAAAAAGAAACTCAGACCAATGTACTGAACAGTGGAAAGAAGTTTGAGATTTAAAAACTGCAAAGGGTGGATTAAATAGTTTGCCATTTAGAAAGATTATTTGAAGCCAACAGTTTTTCAAATTCAGTTTCAACTGTGTACAGTAAATGTAAAGTCCTTGCCCCATGTAACGCTTCAAGAAAAGTCCACATTTTGATACATATGGAATTCTAGCTTTTGTGAGAGAACCAAGAACTTACTGAAAAGTTGTTCTGGGTTATTCAATAATTTCTTGAGTAAACATTGCAGAGCTACCACTATAATCAGAATACCTAAGCTGCTGGCACAATTCAATAACTAACCATTTAACAAGTTGGGTATAAAAAAAATTTATGTAGTAATACCAATTCAGCACACAAATTCCATGCTTCACAAGTTCTGCTGCTGTGTAAGAGTCTTCCTAACATCTATGCAGATAAATTCAGAGTTTTAGGTCACTGCATGCCCAGCCAGATCAAAACAGCAGTAAAATATCTACCACTACAAGCAGCTATACCCAATTGTGCCTTTAGAATGCAAACTATGCAGAAATCTAGATGATCAGTGCCTCGCCACTGAAATAGGACCACGCACACAAACGTCAGTGTGTGCACACTGTAGAGAATGAAGTTACTTACTGAAAAAGAAAAATGCATACAGATTCCAATACAGACATGACACAATCAAGACAGATTAAGTCACTAGACATTCAGATTATGGGGAGGAGAAAAATCCTTCAAAGACAGTGTACAGGTGACAAGCCAGCATTACAAAGAACTCTAAAGGCACATTTCAGGTAAGATGGTTCTGTTAAGACCAACTGCTTACACACGCAGGCACAAATCTTAATGGCTACCTCCCCCCCACCCCCCAACAATTAACAAAAAAAGAGAAGTGCATTTTCAGTAATATTAACACCATTCAGTTAATCTGTTCAGTCCAAATGTTTAGCAGTATTTTCCTCATGGCGATATGGATTCTCTGCACTACTCCAATCCAAAAAACCAAACAGGCAGGATTAGTAAAGGTTCAACTGTTGTACTAGTTAACATTTACTCATCAGAGCCCACTGATCTCTTCTGTGCCCTCTTGTAGGGCAACCTCCTTGGTGAAGCTTTATCTAGATAAAAAAAGAAAAGTTGCATCAATTGCTACAGCTACTTCAGATTAGATGTTATGTGATCATGTATTTTTCTCCCTCCCGAACACAAGCCAAACTGCCCTTCTAGTGCAATGCATCACCACAGAGAAACCAGTTCAAACAACTTGTTATGACTTTTTAATTATTAGCATGCTAAATAGAAGGTAACAAAAAAAGAATGTTCCTATTCTGTAATATGCAACTCCAGGGTGAGGGTTGTTCAATTTGCCAGTTACTAAAATGCAAAAAACCACCCCAAAAAACCAAACCCCACACAATCTCCTGATAAAACTGCATGCTCTGCCATTTAGAAAAGTTTCATGTTCAAGAATTATACTTTTAGAAAGTTAATGAATTATTTTGATCATTACTAGTTTGAATTTACCTGTCTGAAGAGTATGTGATTGACCCTTCTTTAGACAGCCTTGTCTTGCATGACATATTTCCACATTCATACAGATTAACAGCAGAAGACAAGTGTTTTGGTTGTGAAATAACACACTTTTCCAGGAAGCATCCACATTTGACTATGAAGATGTCACTTTGTAATCAGATATCCCATATGGGGAAGCCACCCAGCTTTAGCTGTATGATCACTGCATGCCAGAAGCATCATCCTACATTTAAGACTTCATGACAGGCCTATAATTGTCCTTTACAAGGATGGTCCTTATATAGGTAGAATTTCAATCCTTGCAATATTGTAGAGAAGCTACAATACTTTGTACGAAGTGCTAAAGTGGTTGCTAAGTGTATCTGTTGACTTAAAAATGCCCGTTTTCTTAAACAGAACCATCTCCAATAATTTCACTGTTTGGAGTATGTGCAAACACAAGGAGCAGCCATCACACCTTCACAAGACAATCAGTACAGTATGAAGTGTCCTTTAACAACAAAATAGTCAAGAACCTCTGAGGAACTTGAAGGCCACGTATTTCAAAGGATTCTAGTGTAGATTTTAATTAAAACTAACCTGGAGCTGAAGAAAACCACAATTAAGATGATAAACATCAGTTTTTCCTAGACTTCAGGTATTAAGATATGACTCCTTATTTATCTTAAAGGGATGGGGGACAGGACCCAAACATTGCCAGGATTTGAACCCATTTAAAGACAGCTTGCTCTTCAGAAAAAAGTAGCATTTAGAACTTTCTTTCTTGCTAGATTGAGGCTTTTCAAATTCCTGTGTCTAGATTTTATACTATCATTCTTGAGTCTCACAGAAGACAGTGTACAAGCAAGCTTACATTTTCAGAAGTAAAACAACGGTCCTTATACCTATGTAATACAGGTACAATTAAAAAGGGTGAAGGAATCAAAAAAGTAAAGTCCAGCTCCTAGCACAACTTCATATCAGAGCTAAAGCCTCTAGTCCTTCTACACTGAATAAAGCTCAGAATATGCTTATTTCATCAAAACAGGAGTCTTTTTCAAGTAAAGGTAGTTCCTGCAAAGGGTTTTCAAAGCACTTGTCCAGAATGCACTTTAAGTGAGGCTATCTCACTTCACACCAGCCAATGCTACTGGTGATAGGAGTTCACCTGGGATAAGGAAGACCCAGGAAGATAAACCTGACTATTAAACTGTTATACCCAAAGCTGAGGTTTGTTTCTCACTGAAACAAGATGCGCTCAGCCATTGGTCATGATCCCTCATGTAACATCAGATTGACACTACAGCAAGATAGCAGGGAAGGCAAGATACACATCTGCATTTTAGATAAAGGGTTCTGGGAACTGGTAGAGGAGACAACAGTAGTTCAGCAATATTCTACTGAAACTACATTACTACAATATAACCAGAAATAATACATATACATATTTATAATATATGAAAACAAATTTATATGTATATAAAATGCGTTTGTGTGATTGCGTGCTCATGCTGCATCACCAATCACTGCATGCAGGAAGCTGTACTTCTATCCATGCCTAATTATCACATGGACAACACGTTAAGCACTTTCACTCTTTAGATTACCAGAATTTGCCTCACCTCTTCTACTCTGCACTGAAGCCATGGGAAAGCAAAACAGAAGAAACAGCAAGAGAAGTTAGAAATATCTATAAACAAACAGATGGTCTAAAGAAATCAGATATTTGGTTTACTGCTGGCATTTCAGATATCAAGTAGAACTTAGGTATTTGGGCTTGTGAAGGACATTGATATCAAGACTGTCGTGGTTTAACCCCAGCCAGCAACTAAGTACCACACAGCTGCTCACTCACTTCCCCCCCACCCAGTGGGATGGGGGAGAGAATCAGGGAAAAAAAGTAAAACTTGTGGGTTGAGATAACAACAATTTAATAGAACAGAAAAGAAGAAACTAATAATGATAACAGTAACACTAATAAAATGACAATAGTAATAATAAAAAGATTGGAATATGCAAGTGATGCACAATGCAATTGCTTACCACCCACTGACTGATACCCAGTTAGTCCCCGAGCAGCGATCCCCCCCACTCCCACTCCCCCCGTTTATATACTGGGCATGACATCACATGGTATGGAATACCCCTTTGGCCGGTTTGGGTCAGCTGCCCTGGCTGTGTCCCCTTCTAATGTCTTGTGCCCCTCCAGCCTTCTTGAAAAATCCTTGACCTTAGACTAAATATTACTTAGCAGCAACTGAAAACATCAGTGTTATCAACATTCTTCTCATACCAAACTCAAAAACATAGCACTGTACCAGCTCCTAGGAAGACAATTAACTCTATCCCAGCTGAAACCAGTATGAAGTCTTAATGTGACTTTGGTTAATACACACTTAGAATGCTTATTTAAAAGCTTTGGTCTATAGGCAAAGTTCCAAACAACTTACAGAAACATTGAGATGATAGATATTTTCTCCTATTTAAACCTCCTTTGTGATCCAGGTTTTGGGTAGAGATTTTATACTGTTGAAAAAGAGTCTACAGAACAGATTGTAAAGGTCACCAATAGTCATTATTGTATCAACCACTGAAGTTTGTTCTGTACAAGAATAGACTGCTAATGTAATAGTCTAATCGTTAAGCACAGTGCTTCAGCCAATTTTTTATTCCCTAGAAGAGATGTATGTTGTTCTGAGAAACTGGATCAGCTCCTTATTCAGTTACAACTAACTGATTAAGTTTGTTATGTTCTCGTTTGTGGAAGGCAGACTACTTACTTATTTGATTTAAAGTTTCTTGGGGAATCCAGCTCATATCAACATCATTCTGATTTGATGTTCCCATCTCTACTTTCTGTACTGGTCTTTTCCTCTGAAAATTCAAGAAAAAAATTTTGCTTTCCACAAAGTTTTGATAGCACAAGTATTAACTAATAACATTATATTTAATGATTTGCAATTATTTCACTAAGACACAAACTTAAGGCTAGTCAATGTACAAAGCTGTCTTTGTAGCTTAGCTTTAATTATCTTTACCATTAGCAATTTATTTACTGAAGCTTGGCGTCAACACTCCTAATGCCTCACAATACTTATTCCACACAAAGATACCAGGATTTCATGCATGCCTGGGCAAGTTCATTATACATGTTACAAAATACAGCTGATTAATAATCAAGTTCTGTGATGACCCGTTTTGTTATACTTTCTCAGATTAGTGCAATATTCTTGTATATCACCTTGCAAAACAGATTTCAAAGGACAATAATCATTCCATGCTTCTTCCCAAAGGAAGCTACTTCAAAAATATCATAAGCCAGACTGCATGAAGACATAACCTATGCACTGCATACAGATGAGACTTAAGCTTACAAGAGCTTTTGCTTGCCAGACCACTTACATGGACAAACTCTTAGCTGTTACAGCATTATAAATGGAATCCAGAGGCCCTAATCAACATTATGGCAAAGCATTGATAAGAATAAAGGATTAAACAGCTGTTTTCCCCGAAGTTTGAAATAGATTAAACCAATAGCTATAAATAGAGAGCATGGGGAAAGTCTACCCAGTATTGAATCAGTAGCTGCACACATCCACTGGAAGGTATCAAAGATTCCAATTCAACCACTTCAGTGTGGTGCCAAAGAGCAGACCCAAAGTGCACTAGGTAAGCAATCTAAGTGTCTCCAATAATGAACATTTTTTAAAAACTGTTTTTTCCAGTAATCTTTAAGGTCTTAGTTCTAAAGGTAAGTCTTCTAAAGTTCTACCTGTACCATCATATGCAAGAAGCAATTACTGAATTGCTTTCTTTTCATACCAGTAAGGTCTTGTATTAACAAGCACATAGACAAAATACACTACCCACCTTCCTAGATTCTAGTAACTGATGTAGGCCAACAATGACGAGTAGACCAAGTCCAGCGAGGAACATGTACATGAAGATCCTTTAAAAAACAGTTTAAGAAACCATTAACTAAAAATCTTAAGTGTTTAATAGAGTTTACAAAGAGGCATAGAAACTAAGACTAGCTTTGGCCATGTGCCCACTTGATCTTTCCCAAGAACTTTTGTAGGGGGTGGGTGGGGAAAAAACCTATGAATCTGAAACTGAAGTGCGAAACTGTAATCCTAAATTTAATTCTGAACAACAGAACATTTTAAAAGTACCATATGAACTGAGAAACTGTTATAAATAATTATTGAAATTGAGTAACTGCAAGAACTCTTCTGCAGTATCATGTTTCAAGACATTGGGCCACAGTTAATATTTATATTTGTGACTGCTATAACTACTTACAAAACCCTTAAAAATCTCTTGTATGCTTTTAGTACATGACTGCAAAGCAAGTACTGCTAGGATACTAATTTATTGGCAACAAAGCTTTGAAAGGCCTTGCTTAACTTGTTCTGTGTTCCACAGTTAGAATTCTACTTATGCAAAGAATCATTTCTTAAATCTGTGCATTTTCATTTGTTTTGAAGAATTCTACCCGAAATGCCTGTTGATACTTAACAAGAGGTGAACGTAAGTTATATCTAAAATTAATTTGGGGAGCAGGCAGGAGTTTACAGGTAAAGAATCTATTCCAAGTTGAACATGTTAACTCAGTTTTATGACAAAGAAAATTATGGAATTAAACTACAGAAGAGACTTAATTGAACATCCCTGTTCAATTTAGGGTAATTATCTATTCACAGGACATTAACTCAAATTGGTTCTAATAATTTGAATACTTGAGAGCTCCTTTATCAGAGTATCACACATTTTCAAGTAACCAATTGTTCTGTCATTGATGCTATTCTTTATTTGAGGAATATGAATTAATGCAACAGCTATTTCTTTTGGTTGTCCTTTTTTAAAAGGAAGCTTGCTCAGCTGGGAATTTCTACCTGTGGCACAAGAATTCAAATATTCAGCATTATCTACAAGAATTTCTGAAGTTTTTTTTAACTCACAGGTTCTCTTAAAATTCCACTCCAGTGTTAGAATATTTAAAAGCATATCAGCACAGCATATACTTGCAACATATAAGGCATGTCAGACGTACTTAGTCTTTAAGACAGAAAAAAACCCCCACGCTCCCAAAAGATACCTGCTACAGAAAGGGGTTAGTGCCACAAAGAATGAGTGTTAGTTCCTCTATCTCATACTCCAAATACATCTTTCAGTTTATGTAATCTTGGATTATACAGGAGTGCTCCAGAAGCAAGTTATTCAGTCTCCACAGTAGGACCCACAGCCCAATACTATGGACCCTCTGCATCTTTAACTCTCAGGAAAAAGCAGAGTAGCATAACAAAAGCTTAACAGCTTTGAATTGCTATGTAGCTGTATAACATAAGGTCCTATTCCAGGCTTAAGCCCTCTGAGCCAAAACAGACGTGTAAAATGCTCACTGACTTAGTACCAATCCTGAAGATCCCTAGCATTAATACAGATCTTAATTTGGGGAAAAAGATCGTATTTTCAGTCTATCAACATTTTACAAGTCAAATGCCTGCAATTCCATCAGCAAAACACAGCAGACCTAACATTCAATAAAGTGAAGATACAAGAACTATTCTCACTGGCACCATCAATAACCTGTTCTACCAGTGTACCAACTAAACCTGAATCTCCAGCCTCCTTACGTTTCTCCATCCAGCCCATCTTCTTTCTCAATAATTGTAACAGTTTGATTGAAGACAGCATCTTGAAACACATTGCCCTACAACAAAGTTTCCACATAACATTTTAAACTCATTTCTTGAACACATACACAAGTGTTTATCTTTTTCCACGTTCTTGGAAAAATTCTAGAAAGGAATAACTCCTGCACAAGACCTGATGAAGTTCATAAGCAGTGCAAATTTGACTCAACACAAAAGCACAAACTTTAGTGCAAGTACAAAGAACAGTCACATCTAGCCTTCAATATGTTATTTCCTGTAATGAGATATTACATATGAAGGGTTCTCATTAGAACAATCAAAACATAAAGGTGCAGAAGCCTGTTAAACTTTGACCTGCACTAAAAGAAAAGAATCCCCTGTTTTAATCCCCATTTATGCTTTTGGATAGTCTTCCCCCAGACCGCAACTAGTGGCCATTTATTTGCTCAAAGTCAAGTTTGCAGATGGGATTCAGGTTGATAGTTAGGTTTGTTAGCAAAGCCCAATCTGAAAAGCACAATGAGATTTAAGTTATCCTAAAGAAAGCTTTAGGTTTTGTGGGTTTGTTTTTTTATTTGTTTGGTTTTTTAAATGACTACAGCCCACAACTACGGTTCTAAGGCATTCTAGCTTACACTGATGACATAACTTTAAGTCTAACATATACAGAACTAAGTGTACATGGAGGGCTATTGTCAAACATGTAGACAGTCTCTTACTGTGCTTATGTATCTACTGATTTGCTTAAAAACCACAAAGGCATTCACTTTCTGAAGAGGTAGTAAATTGACTAAGCAGTTCCTTCCTGACATTTCCACATCAACTAGAAAGATTAAAGTGAATTACATCAGGCTTACATTTACATCTCTGTAGTTGAGATTGATAACTAGTCCAAAAGGACGACCACCCATAGGCTCAGCAGGGATGAAAGAGTACTCAAATGTGGCTTGTCTCTGTGGTGGAACTACTGTATTCAGAGGAAGAGCTGTGAAGTTCTGGATATAAAACTGGTAGTCTTGAGGATACCGGAAAGAAGCATCGAGAGACTCGACAATGAAATCCTCTGTACCCTTATTGGTGAAGCCCACCAGGAATTTTACGATGTTGTTTGCTGGGAAGTCTAAAACACAAAAATATTCAACCATTAGAAACTTCATACACCACACCTAGCCCATTTCTAAACAGAGAGTGTCTAGAACAGGTTCTGGTTTTTTAGAGCATCATGAAGATGGTAGATTAGCACAGGACTCTTACCTTCACCTTTCACAAATAAAATGGTTGTATCGGCACTAGGTGAGGCTTTAGGTTCTCCTGACAAGTCTTCTTCCTCTTTTTCTTCTGTCTAAGACAAGAGACTTTTTTGAAAAATCCTATAGCGAACAGCAAAGCAAAGACCATGCTCGTTTCATGAGAATCCCATGTGTCAAAGCATGCAACGATGGCATGCACTAGGATCAATTCCTGCTGCTGCAGGATTAGCACCTAGTCTGTTCTCCCTCTAGATTTGACTAGCATAGTTTTCAGCATTTATCCTTCTACTCATATTTGACACAGTGACTAATCTCAATTGCATTTAGCTGTATTGAAAGGTTTCTTATCAGAAAGCAACAGTAAGGTCTCTGTTTAGTGGTGAAAGGAAAATAATAGAATCTAAATCTTAAGTGTTCACATCTAAGCTATTTCTATTTAGAAAACAAGCATTTCCAAAATTACAGACAACCATAAGGCAAATGAGAGTTACTTTCACTACAGAGGGAGTGTTTATAGGAGCTTTCTATTCAGTGTTCATTAGTTAAGTGTTACATATGCCTGGAAATCGTTAAACTATTGCAACTAAACAGGTTGGTGGATTCACTTGTTCAAGCTCACCTTTCTGATGATTCACTTTTTAATTTGGCAAAGGCATTAAGGGCTTATTTTCCACATGGGGATCATGGGATCACCGCCTCCCCCACCAAATAAAAACAAGGCTGATCCCATTTTGAACTGTCTGAACTAATTGCTTGTGAGTTAGATCATTTGATTTCACTGCTTAAACAGCCACTTGAAGCAGCAGTAGCCAACTGGATTGGTTGCACATGCACCATGAGCTAGGGAAGCCATGAACAAGAGCTGAGCACCTAGTGCAAAACTGTATCTTCTATTTCAGTGATAAATAAAAGAAACTGCCTAAAAACTGTAATGTTTTGTACCCGAGTCATAGACTATTCATTAAAAGCAAATTACATCCAAAAGGTTATTTAATAATATTCTGTCAATACTGAATACCTAGCATACCTTCTACCACTTAGCAAAGCTGGCCGACCATAAGCTTACGAACATACCAACATCAATAAAAATCTAATAGAACCAAAGAACAGTTTACCAGGTCTCCATTTTTATTATGCATGTCTTCTCCTCCTAATAATGTCGCAAACTTTCTTATTTTACACTAGAAATTTGAGAACTTTTTGTACCAATTTAAGTACACTAAGCATCTAGCAAGCCTAATACTTTACTGCTACAAGCAGATCACATAACTACGTAAAGTATTTCACTTTGTCAAGATGAAGCAAGTGACCCCCAAACAGCAATACAGCCACTAGTAAGCAAAAACAGGCTGCAGAACAAGGTTTTCAGAATTAATACTGAGCTTAACAAAGATTCTGTTGCCCCTTGAAAACAGGTACCAAAGCAATCAGAATGAAATAGTCCTGTACCCCAGTATCCTCCTCAGTTTACCAAGGCACAGCTTAAGCTGAAAAAAAACTACGAGGGGCTCCTATGAGAATCTGGTTCTCTCATTTGGTGTACAATTACCAAGTCTGTTGGCTCATCTTCTTCAACTTCAGCTTCATCATCTTCATCTTCAACTACAGTATCTTCCACAGCTTCCTCATCTTCTGTAGCATCTTGAGCTGCAACTAATAAACCTGAACCTACCAAAAGAAAACGCAAATACAAGAAAGCCTTTTCAATGTCTAGTTAATCAACAGAAAACTGACATTGTAGTACAATTTTCAAACTAATGTTTGAAGAATTTTAACTTTCTGAACTACTCATTTATGTGCCAGTAAGTTCAAAACCAAAAAGCCTACAGCTGGGTAACAAACATTCACACAGCAATGCTTAAATTCACAGAGAGCAAACAACTTGCCTTAAAAGCTATTGTTTTTTTTTAACATGTCATCATATTAAAATATTTTAATTTTGTTTTGTCATTACAAATGTGAAAATAAAAAGACATTGCTATTGCCAGGAAATAAATTTAGTGAGTACTTTTTCTTCCAAGACTAGTAAGTTTAAAAAAAGATTAGCATGTCCTTTACATCTGCTGGTATCAGAACACTACATTTTCACAGGTAGTTAAACAGTTACTATTTTTGCACTTATTTTCATTCAAGTTTTAAAATATGAAAAAAGGTCTTTTTTAACATGACCTCCTCAGTATCATATACTACTATACCCATATGTTCAAAGAACCACAACACTATTCAGAAAAGAAACCTGATCTAGAGCATGGCTCCAGAGCAAGGCTCCAAGACAAGAACAGTCAGATAGTTCATCGCCTCTTTGCTTTTATGGAGCTGAGTCTCATACATTCAAACACTAGACAGATATGATTAATACAAATAGTGGCCACAGGACAAAGTTCTGTCTGTTTGCAGTTTAGAGCACATGCAGGCTAAGCCAAGAATTTTAAAAACATGTACACAAAACTACAGATATTTAAAAAAAACCACTAACATCTTCCAAAAACGAAAGAGTAGAAATGAAGGAATGGTTGATTTACACAAGCCTGAAAAAGATCTAATTACCATTAGTACACATTTAAAATAAATATTTAAAACCTTTCACAGAGAATAAGAATCCTTGACCAGGCCATGTATATCCAAGGACCTCAGGATTGTCAGTCATAGCTAGAAAAAGCAAGTGCAACCTTCCCCCCAGTGCCTTTAGAGGGTACACTCAAAGACTCTTGCTCAGCCACGTGCAATACTTAATCTAAGACAAACAACAGTGATTTCATTTGCTGAAGTTTTAAACTTTAAGTCTACAAATAAAGATTTTTTTTTTTTTAAAGTAAAACTTCTGTATCTGAACAGCCTACGGGTAGGCTACAGGCATTCTCCAGAAGCAACTGCGCTAGCACGTTCTCCTAGACCTCTAAATTCGGAGCCTTTCCCAAGGATGTCAGAAGGGCTGCTGCTGATGTGGCAAGAGCGGGAACGGCGAGCCGCCGGCGGGGGGAAGCCGCTGCCACCCAGCCCGTGCGCTGGGCCAGACGGCTGCCCTTCTTCCCTCTTCCCAGGCTCCGCAGCAGGGAGGGCAGTTTTCAGACGGTGAATCAGATAACGCCGCGGTGTAAACGGAGATCAGCGATCTGAAGGACGCTGGGGGTGGGGGGTCGGGGGGAGGCGAGGGGGGAAGGCGGGCGGGCAGCCAGCGCCTCTGCTAACGACAGAAGCCAGCACCGCCCGAGAGCGGGAGCGAAGGAAAAAAACCAAAAAACAGACCCGTTGCCACAGCCTCGAGTGGGTTTTGAGCGGGACAGCCCCCCCCGGGGTGGCTTTCCGCGGCCCGTTTCACCGCTGGGCCCCAGATGGCTCCCCCGGGGCGGCAGCACCGCAAAGCGCGGTTCCCGCCGCCGGTACCCCTCGCTCCCGCCTCCTCAGGGCGGGGATACAGCCCGGCCTCCACAGGAACAGAACCAGGCACCGCGGCCCCGTCCCGGTCCGAGGAGGGGAGCCCCGGCGGCGGCCCATGTGCGCAGGGAGGCCCGCGCCCGGCAGCGATGAATGAGCAGCGGCCGCCCCCGCCGCCTCCTCCTCCTCCTTCCCCTCAACGGCAGGACGGCGAAGGCGGCGCTGGGCTCCCCAGGCCCGGCGGGAGACGGTTCTCCCTCTCCCCGGGAGCGCGCCGCCTCCTCCCCCAACGGCCGTTACCGCTCCCCTCTCCCCCAGGCAACAACGACCGACCGGCCTCACCTGGGCCGCCGCGGGCGCCCCCGAGCAGCATGGCGGCGGGGAAGGCGAGGAGAGCCAGCAACAGCAGCTGCGACAGGCGCCTCATGATGAGGATGGCGGCGGTAACAACCACCCAGCGCGCACACACACCCCCCTCACCGGCCCGGCGCCTGGCGCTGCGGGCTGTCTAAATGGCGGCGGCCTCCATCCGGGGCCGCTCCCGCCCCGGCCGCGCCCCCCGCCGCCCCGCCCTCCCCCGCCGCAGCGGACGTGGCTCCGCCGGGGAGGAGGTGAGGGCGGTCACGTGAGCGCAACACGCTCCTCCCCCCCCGCGCGCATGCGCCGTCCCCTTCGCCAGGCGGGGCGCGTGCGCGGTGGCTTCCCGCCTTCCTTCTTCCCGCCGCGGGAGGGGGCGCCCTGCCTGAGGTGAATCGCGGCCGAGTGGCCTCGCCTGAGGCGCGGCGGCTGCTGGGGAAGGGCTCGGCTTGCGCTGCCTGTGAGAAACGCGTCCGGGCGGCTGTAGTCTGCCTGGGGGAAGCGGTGCCTGTGTCGGTGTGGGGCGGCTGTCGGGGCGGTCGTGGCCGCAAGAGGTGGACGCGGTGGGTGTGGGAGGGCAGGGCTGGTTCTCTGCCAGCCTGCCCCGTCGGCGCCTGGTGGTGTGAGAGGCTGTGCCTTGAGGCTGGGTTGCTTGTAACGTAGGGAATGCCCGTCGTGTTTGTTAACGTACTGTGAGGGGAGGAGTAAAATCCAACGGATGAGTTTTTGGTTTGGTGGTTGGTTTTTGTTTGTTTGTTTGTTTTTTGCAGAGTAGACTAACATACCTCTGGAAGGAGCAAGGATAAAGTGTGTTACTGAAACAGAGGTGCTGTCAAAACCTCACAATTCCGTGTTGCTTCAGGATCACTAGGTTTGAGTCACGTATTTGATGGTTTAACTGATAAAAGTTTCCCAAAGCGTGATAGGCAATGTATATGAAAGTGATACATTATCTGAGTGGATCTTTTGTTAAATGAAATATAAGGCATATTAAGACTGAAAGCTTTCCCAAATCCCACAGTCAAAACATTCAGTGAATATACTAAGGCCAAAACCAGCCCCCAAGCTTTCTCTTTTCTGCCACAGTTAATTCAGCAATTTGCATACAGGGTACAGTGAAATACGAGTAGTGTTAAGTCACTAGAAAAAGTTAGAAAAATGAGGGGTCAGATGGCTTGACAGTAATCTATTCAAAGAAGGTGGAAAGGCAACTGAGGATAAATTTGAGTAAACTTCACCCATGCTGTTACATGGTAACAGCAGTACATTTTTCTATTGCAAAACAAGAGGTGACACCCTCTTTTCAATTTATGCAAACTACTTTTTCACTGACTTCAGTGGAAATTTTCCATCTGTGAAGATAAGTCAATGTGGGCCAGCATTATGGAATGCTGAAACTGAAGGAGCTCACCCTTCTACAATGCCTACAGTCCTTGCACCTGCATCAAGCTCCAGTGGAGTGAAAAGTCTGAAGAATGTCATTGTCAGATTTGGGCCTAATTTACAGTAATCTTTGATCTTAAAGCAAGAATTTTAAAAAAACCAAGAAATATAAATTAAACTTGGCCAAACAACTTGATTGTAGAAAATGGAGAAAAATAAATGTTTACATTAAAGCAGTAAGAAATAAAAGTTTTCCAATGCTCTATGCAGTGCTCTATTTACTAAATTTTGAGAAGACTGATAAAAGGGAGACTTTACTCACTGAAAACAGAGGTAGAAGGCAAAGATATATGCTTGAAATGCTACTGAATTAGTCTGTTTAACGAGTGGGACAGTCAGAATATCCTACAATACCTTATGTAATAGGCCATACCATTTTCTTACTGAATTTCCCAGATACTATAATAAAAACACCAAGTGGAGCAGCAGTACCTTCTCACGCAGTTAGGCCTCGTGGGTTTGACTGCAGTAAAGAATCTTTGGAAAGCAGTTGTACTATTCCTTCAGACTGACACTATATTCTTTTCCGCCTTAGCAGCTGGCACTTTGTTACAGAGGGAGAATATTTGACAGAAGATTCCCTCTTTTATACAAAAGAAGGAGAAAGGGTTATTTAGGTTCCAGCTGCTCTAGTGTCAGAAGCTGAAGTGGCAGAACTTGAAGACAGTCTGAAGTAAAGCTGTAGCTTTAAGAAATGTCAGAAGCTGGCTTGGTGCTTTCCACATTCAGAGACTCTCAATGGGTTGACTTTACAGAAGCCTTGTGGATGGGAATGACATCTATTCCATTTGTTCTTTCTTAAAGGATTCTCAGTACAAGCATCCCTGTTTTCTGCACAGTCGCAGATTTTTGATGGCCTTTACATATACCACTTGGGTATGGGAAAACGTCTACAGAAAAGACTGTGTTCTAAAATTTTACCATTATGTACCAGATAGCGAAAGCCTAGCACTCACTTAGTCCTACGTGATATCGGTATATAAACAGATTAGCACATCGTTCAGTGTAAGGGGTGTTACAGTGACCTCAGATGCTTCTAGTGAGGCTTGAAAATGTGGAATTCATCTGGCTTCAGATGTCATTTGGCTTCAGATGGAGCTTTTTTTTTAATAAAGATTGGAATTCAGCATTTCAGAGTATATTGAGAAAAACTCTATCAACATCTATCACAGATGACACAGATCATCACTAATGTTTTAGGGAAAGCAGCCGAGAATCTGAGGCATAAACGGTCATTTCCAGCAAAGAGAAGAGGGCTTGAAGACGCAGCGTTTGTAAGGCCGGACGATGCCGTACCGCACGGATGTTCCACCGATGAGCATTTCTTTACCTCGCAGCGGTTGCTGTGAGTGCCCCCAGGGGAAAGCCGTGCCTGCCGGATTTACCCTCGCAGCTCCTGTCAGCGCTCCGCGGTGTGTCACCGGCTTCGGCGGGCACAGATCCCGCTCCCGCGCCTTTCTCCCTCCGCCCGCCATTTCCAGCCCCTCACGCCCGCCGCTGCGCTAAGCCCGCTACGGTAGGACCGACGTCAGGACTTGGCAGCCAATCCCCGCGCTCCGAACCTGAGAAGCGGGCGGGGGCGAAGGCGGATGCCACCCGCCTTCGTTGTACGGCCGCGCTCGCCTTCGATGCTTTTCGTCCCTCTGCCGGCGCCGTAGGGGGCAGCCCGGCGCCTGCGGCCCTGCGTGTCGGCCGGCCGGCCGCCTGCCTGCCTGCCTCCCGCCGCCGCCATGGATTACCGGGCGGTGGCGATGAGCCAGGCCGTGCCCGGGCAGTTTGACGATGCGGAGTGCTCCGACGGGTAGGAGGCGGTGAGGGGACGGGGGCGGGGGGAGCAGGGCCGGGCCAGGCCTCTCGCGGCGCCCTGTGCCGGCGTGAGGTGAGGCCGGGCCCGGGGCGGTTGCCGAGCGGCGGTTCGGGTGCGTCCGTCCCCAGGGGCGGCCGGCGAACAACGGCGAGCGGTGAGGGGAGCAGTCCTGCACCCGCCCGGCAGCGGGGAAGCAGGCCCGGCTGGGGGGTGCCCCCCGAACACTGCGGGGGAGGGCAGACCCGCCTGCAGACTCGGGGTGGGGGAGGCAGTTTCACCTTGGCGTCATCTGATCGTGTCCGAACGGGCGAAACCGCGGTGAGCCGCTGAGGACAGCGAATCGCTTCGATTCGTTTTGAGGTGAAAGCACATTTTCTGTTGGGCTGAAAGCCTGGAGCTTTTTCTGTTAGTGGGGAGCGAATAAGGAATGGTCTCGTGTTACTGGTTCAGGCCATTCGCTTTCCAGTTTGTGATTCATTTAATTAAATGTCAAATGCTGGCGAACAATCTGCTTTGGGACATACTTGTTCTGGCAGATACTACAGACAGTAAGACATGAGTAAGTCAAGAGGATTCACTTCTTCTACAAACTCCTTCTTAGGTCTAACTTTTTTTCGCATAGGTCGTGCTGGTGCCCTGAGTTACCAGCAGGTTGGCTGTCTGCCTCAGTGAGATTTTGTGGGATACCTTGTCAGGTGGAAATCTGCTGTGGTAGCAACCAGAGTGGTTCATCTCTGGTGAAGGAGCCAGCTGGCCTGATCTGGTGTGTTTATCTGGTGTGGAGTCAGAGGGATCCAAACATGTGTAACTGCAGAACAAGTTAGAAGGCAGGACTGATCTGGCGAAGAAGATAATTTAAACGTAGTCCATCCTTTAAAGGCAGCAACACCCTCATATATGCTTGCTTAAAGACAGGTGAAGTGAGAAACCTCTCATGGAAAGCTAACCTTGTGAAATCATTTGTTCAGATAAACGTATCAAATTTTTGATGACTGCAACAATCATTTGTAGTTATATAAACATCTGTATTTGTTTGAAGTGAATTTACAGAAGACACAGAAACAGCTAAAGAAGGCAAGGTCACCGAGAACTGCCAGTCATGCATGTGTGAAGAAGTTAACACTGAGGAAGGAGATGATGATGATGACGACGACAATGATGATGACGGGGAAGATGAAGACTGGGACTGGGATGATGAGGTGGGAAGACTCATGAAGCGCCACAATGCTGCTGGTGGATGCAATCCACAGGTATGTTGAAGGCTATTTTGTGGGCATCAAGGGTGTCCAAGAGCAAATGGGGCTAACCTGAAGGCTTTGTTCTTTATTAGTATTATGTTGAGCATAAATGCAAACGGAAATTTTTACTTGAGAGAATCCCCTTCCTTTGAGTCTGTTCCTCTGCCATGCCATGTGTGTATGTACATTGTAGCCAGGGCTCTGCTTGATTTCCTTGTCTCAAACCTTATCACTGGATTCTCTTTGTCACTGCGGTTTTCTTTCTGTTCCTTACCTTTCTCAACTTTTCTTTCTTTGCCCACCCCAATCTCTGCTGATGTTGCTTACTTTTTTGTATTTGTTCTCTGTGGGTTTGAGCATCTTCCCCATCCTTTCTATCTGATTTTAAGACCATACCTGCTTGTCACACCCAGAGTGAAACAGGTTATGTTTTGGACAAATGACGAAGGAGGCAAAAGCAAGCATAGGAGATGGAGGGAGGTGCTAGAAATGAATTAATTTAGAGTGTATGCTGTTGGCATAGAAACTGGCATTGTGCAGAATGAAAAGCACACGTGATGTGAGAACTAGCATCCTTCTTACCTTCAGCTTGTACACTGGAGGTTCAAAACTTCTTTTTTTCTTATTGATACCAACATAACAGAATAGTTGAGATTAGAGTGTTGCTGATCATGGCATATCATGTCTGACTCACAGCACTTGTCCTGGGTAATTTATTCTTGCCTTTAGTTAGAGGTTTATGCTGTCCAGTGTTGGTGAAATCATGTTCAGATACTAATTGTGTTTGGAGAAGACTACCTGTAAGAAAAGACAGCATCTTGGAAAGTTTTCTCTGTTCGTTAACATTCTCATTTTTCTCCTTGTTTCTGTCTGCTATGTCACTTCCTTTTACAGATAGAAAAAGTGTTAATATGAGAGACTTGCAGCTCAATTCCCAGACTAAAAATAACCCCCAATTGAGGCACTTTTTGGAATTTTAACTGATATGTCACCTGCATTTTCTTTTATTGAATTAAGTAAAATCTGATGTTAATCCGTATCCATTTCCTCACCCTTTCTGGTTTTCTTTTTATAGTTCTAGGCATAGGCATTTGAGCTAACTTTTCCAATGGGCTGTTTAGAGAAGGCAACTTATATTGACAAATCCTTTGTTTCAGGCAAATAGACAGACCCCTAGTTGCTATTCAGCAAAAATGTCTACCCCTACAGACAAGGCTTTAAGGAAATTTGAACATAAAATTAATTTAGGTGAGTATAATTGCATTGTCTTCTTTTATGAAAACAGATACCACTCTGTGGCATTCTTGGACTAATTCTGCTTACTTTAACCCAGAACTCACTGGAATGGCAGTTAACCATTTCCAGACAGATTAAAAAATGGCATTTACCTACTTGGAAGTTGCCTTTAGTCTCCATCAACCAGCTGTCATACCCCCTTCAATCCCCCTTTAGAGCCACAGGGCTGTTTTGTTTGGATTTTTTGTTTATTTTTTTTTTCCTTCCATCTGACTTCTCCAGAGCACATAAAGCTGAAGTATTTCTTCCCTAGCTTCTCTGTAGGAGCAAGCTGTTTGGCTGGAGGGAGGGTATCAACTCTCTGTTGTGATGGTGTTGGTCATTCTCAAAGCTGCTACCACAGCTAATTTTTCTAGACTATTGCAGTCCCCTGTAGTATTAGGGCGGTACCTTATGCAACAGTTATCTCACAGGGGTAGAGTTTCTGTGATAAGCAAAGAGGCTGCTGTGCTAGCTGATGTAGTTTGATGTTTACCATGTCATGGAAATGGCTGCTCAGCTCAGCCTGTTAGGGCTTAGATGTAGCTGTGATTGTGGCCTTTTGACAGGGTAGTAAACAGAGGTTGTGTTTTTCTTTATAATGAAGTGGTTCTAAAATGAAGGTTTAAAAGAGTGGTGCTGGTATATGTAGCCAAATACAGCAGCTTTTATACATTTAGCAATTAATCAACACCATTTTAAATACATCATGGGGAAAGAATCCTGGAGGCTGTTGCTTATTCTGTTCAGAAAAATGGCATTTGATTGTGATAAGAGAAGGGTGGACAAATTTAATGGTGAGATGTTATCCAAAAGGCATTACTTCTGGATGGCATTATATCTGCAAGTCTGTGGGACTGTCTCACTCATCTGTGTTTTTACCTTATAGTACCACTTTGAAAAGTAGACAGAGGGGAGAGCTAGGTTAACTCTGGTATGTAGCTACGCTTCTGTGCTTGCTACAGAGAGCTCCACTTGTGTTTTAATATTGTGTTGTGGCATATTGGCTGGTGGCAGAATTGCAGGGGCAATTCCAAACATAGGAAACTTCTTGGAGTTTTTTTTTATTTCTTCTTATGTGTTTTTCAGATAAGTTAAATTTTGATGACTCTGTTATAAACAGAGTCACAGAAAAGTCTAGACAGAAGGAAGCAGACATGTGAGTATTACTCATGGTTCTATTTTCATTTAAATAATTTGAACCCAGAAGAGTAGTTCTTATTTTCTAGTGTGATCCTGAGTTTTGAATAAATTTATTAAGAAAACCAAAATTTGTAGGTAGTCTGCATGCAATTTTCCTTTTGGTCTTAAACTTTTTGGTTTCCAGATCAGTTGCCTAAATCATTCCAAAGTTTTGATTGTTCTGTCACTGGTCCTGGTAGCACATCTGATTGTATTGGTGTAGTAAGACAGAAGTGATAGGTGTCATTCCAGTAGAAGAGGCTATTTTATCTCTGATACTCTTTTTTTCTAAACAGAGGTCCTTAAGCAGTTGGGCTAAAAAGGTATTGGAAGCCTTTTGAAGGTTCCTCCTGATGATTTGGTGAGGGGAAAAGTACTTCTTCATTAAATTTTTTTAAAGCCTGCAGCTTATAGCCTTAAGTTGTTAA
The DNA here is from genome assembly GCF_964188355.1 of Buteo buteo. Classification (NCBI taxonomy): domain Eukaryota; kingdom Metazoa; phylum Chordata; class Aves; order Accipitriformes; family Accipitridae; genus Buteo; species Buteo buteo. The sequence goes on along the minus strand of NC_134190.1, from coordinate 11,939,017 downwards.
GACATATACTGTTTTCTCCTGAATGAGCATAATTCAGTGGAGGCAAGAAGATATCTATAAAAGTGAAGGGTGCTGATGTTTATGGGTTTCTTTTTAAATTTTTTTTTAACCCTGCCTGCAGGGGAAACCTTTGCTTTTGTATGAACTGAAAGTCATACTTCTTGAGGCTGTCATCTTATATTTGATACAGAATGTCGTGTTTTACTCTGTCAAAGTACTGAGCCCATATGTGGGATTGTATAATTTTATTTTCACTTCTGCTAGGTACCGAGTCAAAGACAAGTCAGACAGAGCAACAGTGGAACAGGTAAGTCCTTAGTTCATCAAATTTCTCTTTTGACCAGAACAAATAATGTAGAATTTTGGAATCAGTGATAAAATGGATACTGTAGGAACAGAGTTTTGCCTTGGAATTCTGTTTCTCTTGTTATCCTGAAGAGACATGTTGTTTCTTTATGTTTCTTTCCTGTATGAAGGTTGTATTCACTTCCATAAACATTTTGAAGCTTATTTTTGTGCTTAGCATTTGATCATATATGCAATGCAGAATTCCATCTTAAGTTTTTATGAAATTCCAAAGAACAATAAAAATGTGCTGGGTTTGCTTTTTACTTTTTTTTCTTTAGCAAGACTGAACTATTACTGGCTCAATGCCACATAGCTGCTCTATTTCAGTTATGACAGCTGTATCTCAAGAGAAACCTTATTTTAACACATTTAATGCAACAGTGGGCGGGAAATCATTCTCTTTTATCTCTTCTAGAGCTAGCTCAAGGACATATGCTTAGCTTAAAAAAAAAAGTAATCATGTTGAAAGAAAAGTTGAAATATTGTTTTAGAATCATGGCAAAATTCTGAGTGGTTGCTGTTTGGATTATTGTTTGATCCTTAAGAATGGTCTGATGCTGTGGGTCCCTTAGTACAGTACTAAGACTGGACTGTATTGCTAGGTTTTGTCCTCTTCAGAGACAGCAATTCTGCTGACTTTTCTGTATTAAATTTGAGGTGTTGGATCCAAGGACCCGAATGATTTTGTTCAAGATGCTAACTAGAGGTGTCATATCAGAAATCAATGGCTGCATCAGCACAGGAAAAGAAGTAAGTTTTATTACAAGTGACATAATAGTCTTTTTCTCAGCAAGCTAGGTGGAAGCTTATGGTGCTCAGATGATTTATTGGAATACCTGGTTTTAGTACTACTTTTTTGTGTGTGTGTTGCTTGATTGGTAGGAAGTTATCTTAAAATGCAGTTTATGTTAAAGGAAACAAGTTTGCCCGAGTATGAAAGATTTCTCAGAATATTTAAATGTTATCTTAAATTTGTGGATCTTGTTAATTGTATGTTACAACTGAAATTTTTGGAAAGGGTATGTGTACACACAATATTAAACAGTGCCTGAAAAAACATACAAACCCAGGTAATTCTTCATGCAAGACTCTCTTGTGTGCAGATCAGACTGGCTCTACGTGACAGCAGACATGGGAGTATCTAAATGGTGTAACAAAATTCTGTTTAAAATACTATTAAACCTTCATTATTTTTACCAAACTAGCATGTTTGTGTGCTGTTATTATCAAGTAATATTGCAGATAATTAAAACCAGACCACAGATTTCCGAATGAATTAATAAACCAGTTTTAGAATGCCTAATCCCTTGGCTGATCTGGTTTTCTTCCAAGTCCTTGGATGCTGATTAAAGGCATGCTTCTGCCCTGTGTAGAGGTGTCAATGTGAGGTATTTGGGCCGTGCTTTAGGGCCTAAATAGTGCACAGGCTCATATTAATCCTTCACACAAGGGCTTGTTTTAGTCTCCAAAATGTGGATAAGGGAGAGTTCTCTTGTGCATTGTTGTTTTTGTCCTATATGTGTTGTCACACCCCTACCCAGTCTTAGGTACTTCCTGTAAGCTGCCTCTGGTAGAAAAAGAGATTGCCCTTCTGTGCAGTCTCACTCAGCTGGGTACCACATAGGGGCTGGGGTGAGAAAGCTTATCAGATCTTTTCCAGGATGTCAGAAAGCGAAGAAGAGAGAAGGTTATGTTGGTTTAAAGAGTTTTTCTTTAATATTATTTCTTCCCTTCATAATCCGATAGGCTAATGTATATCATGCCAGTACTGCGAATGGAGAGAACAGAGCAATAAAGATTTACAAAACCTCTATTCTGATGTTTAAAGATCGGGATAAGTATGTGAGTGGTGAATTCAGGTGAGTTTGACTTCTGCCTGGTTTTACTGGGGAGGAGGTGGTGTTTGAAAGGTGGTAAAATCACCAGTGCTAATACTGTATTGGTTGGCTAAGAGTCGCTGTTGTCTTATTTCTTTATTTAAAGATTTCGTCATGGATATTGCAAAGGCAACCCAAGAAAAATGGTGAAGACGTGGGCTGAAAAAGAAATGAGGAATTTAATAAGGTGATTCTTCCAGTTTTTATTTCAGCATGCAAAGGTAACTGAAACTTTAAGTTTATAGGAGGTATTCTCCTATTGCTAGACTGTGGCTATCACTACCTTTTAGGGTCTCTGGAATATTCAGAAAAGTGTCTTAAGCTTCCCTGTGGGAGGAAAAAGAAAGGGGAGGGAGGAATAAAGATATTCTTTTGTCTTGCTGCTCATGCTCTAAGCTCTTCAGTGTCTGAACTCTCTGACATGACTGAAAAGTGAGGAAAAGCTAGAAATAGCTGCTGCTGAGTAACAGCACACTGTGTGATACAGGTTAATCTAGGATTAACCTGAACTGTGTAAAGATTCTTTGTCTGACACAGGAATGCTTAAAGAAGGGTCAGAGCCAGAATGGTTGTGGCTTTTTGTATTCATTTCCTAGTTGTTCTTCACAAGTGAGAGTTTCCTGAATAGAGGAGCTCTTGTTGTGTATTATGTTTAAAGCAACAGAGCTCCTATAGGCACTAGTGCAATGCAAATAGTACAGTTTGGTTTTATTTTTTTGTGGCTTTGTTGCTATGTTACAGGTTGAATACAGCCCAGATACCTTGCCCAGAGCCAATTATGCTAAGAAGTCACGTGCTTGTCATGGGCTTTATTGGTAAAGGTGATAGGTAAGTATCCTTCGAAAATCAAATATTTTTTTTTATTAGTAGCTTTCCACAAAGGTTTATTAAAACAAACAATCCAACCCTCTGAATTTACCTTCTATTGCTTTAGGCCTGTAAAATTAATACGTTACTCTTACATGTGTGTGTGATCTGTAGAATACCCAGACACGTGCCAGCTACTACTGCAGACAATCTGCATGATTCTGAAGCCTCAGTTGTGTGTAAAATGAATTCGTAAAGTGGCTTAACCAGAGATTAAGGCTGGAAAAGCTTGCTAATAATACATGAAGATAGCTCATCGTCTTGTAGTACAACCATTAATGTAGCATGGTCCAAGTTAGCTCACGTTGGCAACAAAGCTCCAGTATCTTTGGCAACCATATACCAAGCTTTGCTGCCCTTCATGCTGCCTCTGTGCACTTAGCTGCTCATGCTGACTTGCTTGACAGACTTAGTGAGCAGAAGGATCAGGTACAGTGATTAAAGCATTTGCAGCTGGTATGAAGAAGGCAAAAATATTCACTTTCTGGTTTTTGTGTTGTGATTTCAAGGCCTGCTCCTTTGCTGAAGAATGCTCAGTTATCTGACTCCAAAGTCCGGGAGCTGTACCTGCAAATCATCCAGTACATGAGAAGAATGTATCAAGATGCCAGGCTTGTTCACGCAGATCTCAGTGAATTTAATATGCTGTATGTTTTTAAACTTTGCTCTGAATTGTGACATCTAAAATGTATGCATTGGCAACCTCTGTGTGAGAGTACTAACGTACCTTTAAGGGAGGGTGGGGTCCTTTTCATGGCTGAGTTTTGTAACTTATGTAATTAATTATGTAGCTTTTAACCCAGATCTGAGCTTTCTCTGTTTTAAAGAAAAAAAAACACAAACCAAAAACAAACAAAGTAAAAACCAACCAAACAAAACCAACACAATAAAACCCCAAACAAAACCCCCTCACAAACAAACAAAAAAAGCCCCTCAGCTAGAGGAAAAAATTAGTAAAGTATATTTTTTTCTTTTTCTCCCCCCACCCATAACTCTGCTTTTTGTGTTCACAAGAAGGCTATTTCTTTAAAGTTTAATAATACCGCTTGTGTAGAGGAGGGAAAGGATTGACCCAGAAAAGCCACTCTGGCCCTAATATGCGAGGTGTACACTACAGAAATATGTTAAGATTGTTTGCTGATTCTTAAGTTTGAAGCACGCTTTGTTGCCTGCCCCTCAGTATCTCCCATATAACAGTGGTGGAGTTAGTGCAGCTCTGTATGGTGGTTTTGCAGGTACCACAGCGGGGATGTATACATCATTGATGTGTCTCAGGCAGTGGAGCATGACCACCCGCATGCGCTGGAGTTCCTGCGAAAGGATTGTGCCAACGTTAATGGTGAGTGGGCTGCACTTACAACTCTTGTTCTGATAGCTGGTTTATTTAGGAAGGTGAACTATGTTAACCTGTGTTCTTTCAGGTATAACTGTCTGTAGAAGCTGTCAAACTTCAGTTAAAATGCTCCTTCTCCTGGGTTCTGATGGCTTCCTTGGGGAGCAGTGTACTGTGCCGAGTTCAGAAAAGTGTACTCTATTTTGCTAGAAATCATCTGGCCGAAATGAGTCACCTGGCTGAATCTCAGATTTATGATAGATCTGAGATCAGTCCCAGCTTGATTAAAGAGCAGTCCCAGTCTGCAGCAGCGCCCACCGCAGTCTTAACTCCCCTTACTTAAAGGACTGTGCAGGCGTACTGATCTGTTTCCTTCTGTAAGTGGAATCCACATCTGGAATTCCTCAGCTGGCAAGACATTACCATGTATTATGAAGTTCCCTGCACTTACTTGTCCAGGTCAGCTGAGAGGATTGAGGCATAGAGTAATTTATTAGAGGTGTTATCACTTGTCGTAGTGCTTTGATAAACAAGGTACCTTTATGGTATTTTTCTTTTGAAAATTTCGTCCTCATGTGTGAGTATGCATGTTGTGTAACAAACACACATCTCCTGGTAGGCTGTGTTTCTCTCTGTGGACAAGAAATCTGTCACTGCAGGCTGCTTTTCTCACCCCTTTCTTTTCAGATTGGCTTTTTTCTAATTTTACAGAGACTCTTGAAAGTCTGTGGAAGAACTGTGTGCAGTTAGATGCTATGTGTTTGTTGATGCCCAGTATGCTAGTTTTTCTTTATTCCTTTGCCATTCATGGATTTCTAATAACCCCCTTCCAGCTCTGATACTTGCATCTTTGCTCTTTTTTCATGTCTTTTGGCTTGCTCTCCCTAGATATTTTAGTGCCTCAGTGAGCTGCAGTGGTTTTGTTGTGTTTTGTTTGTTTGTTTCCTGTCACTGCAACTTTCTCTGTGTAGTCGTCCCACAGAGACAGCCCTAGCTGTGAGCATTGCAAGGCTTGGGGTTCCATGGGCACAGAGAGCTGCCTCCAAATGAAATCTTTTTGTTCTTTCTATGATTAATTTCTCATGGTGAGAGATATTCTGAGAACTTCAGTAGGAAACACTTATTAAGCAGTCCCTAATGTCTTTTGCTGCTGTTTTTCAGTATAGAAGTGTAGCCTCTGAATTTGGTTACACTTGATTCAAGAAACCAATTCTGAGTGTAGTACTTAGTAGTTCTTAGCCTCTACTCCATTAAGTCTGGCTCCTGCTGAAATTGATTTGGCTTTTATATTTAACCAGTTATTCTCCTTTCAGTATTTGTTGCATCTGGCATATGAGCAGTTTTATTTCAGATGGCCAAGAGTCATCTGATAACTAAACCCAATATGATGCAGTACATGCTGCTGAAACTTTCCCAAGTCATCAGGGCCATTGGCTTGCTGTAACTGTCACTTTAACATCACAGCTGCATATGTTACACATAATTACTTATGGTTTTTGTCTCCCTCCTTGTTTCCTGGTAGACTTTTTCCAGAAGCACAACGTTGCAGTGATGACTGTGAGGGAGCTGTTTGAGTTTATTACTGATCCTTCTATCACAAGTGAGAACATTGATGACTATCTGTCTAAGGTAAGGCCTCATGGTCTTATTGCTTACGTAGGAAGACTTGAACAATAAAATCAGATCTAGTTCAAGCTCCTTCATCTCATTTACTCTACATCCTGCTTTTGAAGGAAGCTGGTACCTGACATTATGTTATGCTGCGTTGTGCTTCAAAAGTAAATACAGGTCTTTTCCATTTATACCAATATGGGATGACAATACTTTTGTTCTATTTTTTCTTAAAAAGTCTGATCATGAAACTCAAATGTCTGTTTCAGGTGCTACTAAAACCAGGATCCTTCAAAATAGTTCTGTGGTTTTTGGCAAGGAGAAGCTCTGCAGAAATATAACCATGCTTATATAGAGAATGGGGTTAAGCATGTAGATTTGGGCAGGGTAGGCTGAGGGAGGAAGGGAATGACTTGGGGCAGTGTCACTCCAAGGTACGTGGTCTTGCTAGCCAAATATAGCAGCTGGCAGAACACATTGATTCTAGGAGGAGGTAAACTTACTCAGTGCTGCTAGCAGCACCCCTGTATTTCATCTCTAGCTGCCAGTCCTCTGCTCCCAGTTAGATGTTCTTTGAAAAGGGAAGGGGAGGAAAAAAAAAAAAAAGATTTTTAAGTTAACGCAAGAGAAATGGGGCTGCATATGCCATGATCTCCAGAGTGGAGAACTGATGTGTCATTCCTGGTCAAGACCACGTGAGTGTGGTCCAAATACAAGTACAGCATGAGGATTTCCAAATGTTGTATACTTTGTCATATTGGAGGTTGAATGAGACAAGAACTGCTGCTACATGTTTCCCCTTACTTGTGCTCCTCTGACTTGCTCAACGTGCATGAGAACAGCCAAGTTCCAGGACTGAGCACTGCTTGCTGTATTCTGCTTGCACTGTTATGTCCTGTAGTCATGCTGGGCCTGCCATAATTTGGTCTGGGAGGAGCAGCAAGCATGTTTTCCCTCTATTAATAAAGCAGATCTGCAGTTCAAGTGTGCTTTGCAGAAATGTTGGTTACCATTAGGTGTCGCTCAAGGCGTTGCCATAGGGAAAGCAGGCGTATTTGAGTGACAGTATGGAGTCCAGGGAGAAACACAGATGGGAATGGTTAGTTGGATTAAGTGATGTGATTCTGAAGAGTGATAACTTTGTATTGTTTTATATTTCTTAAGGCAATGGAAATAGCATCGAAACGAACAGAGGAGGAAAGATCCAGTCAAGATAAAGTGGATGAGGAAGTAAGCGAGGATTTTTGTTCCTGCTATGAAATTAAAATTAACCTTGCCTCTTCTAAACAATGAAAAATGTTCTGTTTTACTTGGCAAAATGTACAGTTGATAAGCAAAACATTGTTTGTGATAATGAGATGTCTTGAACGAGTTGAGATGTGAAGTATTAAGGGATACCATGTGTAAAAGCTGACAGTGATAAGGTGTTAGAAGGCAAATACTCTACTTCCTGAACCAATATGTTTGCTTGTAGCTAGGCCCCTTGATGTATCTTCCAGTTCAGGTTCAGTTAACAAAAAAACTGAGTAGAGAGATCTGATTATGCCAGTGGTTTTGGACCAGTGATACAGAAGTAGGATATTTGGATACATGCATTAACCAAATTGCCTGTCTAGCTCCAGTCCTAGTCTAATTCAATTCTTCCATGTACTGTTTCTCTCCCTTGCTTTTATATTAAGTGAAGCCATCTCAAGTCCATTACAGAAAACTGCTAACGTTCTGGAAAGGCTTGATGTAAAGATGAAACAATTTCTATCTTAGTCTTATCTATTGGTTCCAGAAGAGTTTAAAAAGAAAACCAAGCAAAAACTGAAAAAAACCCGAAACCAAAACACCAACTCTGTGTTGAGCAGTGAGAACCTATTTGTACTGGTTCACATGGTGTTTATCTTTGGAGTCAATACTACTTGATTTATTAAAGATTTTTCTTTTTCTCTTGGAGCTCTGCAGGTTTTACTGACTGCTTCTGGCTCAAGTTTGGCCAAAGAAAGATGGTTTTTGGGGTTTGGGGGGGTGTGTGGTTACCTAAGATATCCTCAGCATACAACTTCTGAACTATAGCATCAGATGCTAGTGTTTCTTTGCAAGCCCATCTTTTGCAGACCAATTATTCCTTTGCTTATGTAAAGGTACTGACCTATAAGAGAGATGGTTTAGTAGCACCTAAGTTCAGTTTATTTCTCTTAGGCTTCTCATGTGACCGCAGCTAGTTTGTGTCACTTCCTTCACAAAAGAGTAGTGCTGATCAAGGGCAAGCTCTGTGGAGGTGGGAGCCTCTGCTCTTTGCATAGCACTTAGTCTAGCAGTTAGATCATAAAGTGTACTGAATTTGTACTGGGAACGAACCGATACCATGAAAAAGAGAAGCAGAATACTTCTTTTTGATCTAGTAGTGACTTAAGTTTGCTGGAGAACTGTTTTAGAAAGACTGCATGACAAATTTTAGGTATGTTGTTGTTGATACTGCAGTTAGGTTTACTGTACTATACTGCTGCAGGAACCTTTTTTTGAGTTGGACTGTAGGTTGAAGCAGGTATTATTATATAAAGAGATTAAGTTCTAACAGCACATTTTAACGGAGTTGCCTCCTGAAGGCATTGTAAACATCACAATAAAAACATCAGAGAAAATCCTTAGATTATAAAACCTTAGGACTCAAATAGGTCAAGAGGAAGTTGGAAGGATTGGAGAAGTTTACAAGTGGCCTGGTGGTAGTCATGCTAAGGATGGAGCATTGTTAGTCATGATCTATCAATAATGTGTAGATTGCATGTTAATTCTGCTCCTGCAAAAAAAAAGGATATGCTGCAGTTCAAATGGTAGTGGATGACTGCTGTGTTCATTTTTAGTTTCTCTGAGCCATGAAATCCTTTATGATTATTCTCTTAAGGATGCATAATTAGGAAGGAAGAACATAATGAAACTATAAGTAAATTAGTAAATCTGTGTTTCCTTTCACTCTGCTAGGTGTTTAAGAAGGCTTACATACCTCGAACTTTGACTGAAGTTAAAAACTATGAGAGAGATGTGGATATAATGATGAAATTGAAAGAAGAGGATATGGCATTGAATGTTCAGCAAGATAATGTGAGTAGACATGCAAAGGCACTGCAGAAAAGAGGGAGGGAATATGAATTCTTTCTAGAAACTGATAGCAACAAACAAAACCAGAAGCCTTGTTACCAAGGCATGGAGTACTGAATCTAGTGTCATACTTTAAAATCGTCTGGTTAGTACTAATGCTAATGTTGTGGTTTTTTCCCTGTTAGTTGGGGGTTTTTGTTGTGGTTTGGGGTTTTTTTTAAGATAATAATTTTCTCTTGGCATGAAGATTTAAGACTCATATTTTGATAATGTAATTTTCTTTCTCTTTCCCTGGGTGTAGATTCTCTACCAGACTGTGACAGGACTGAAGAAGGATTTGTCTGGTGTTCAGAAGGTGAGAGGGTCTCTTTGAAATCCTTCAGTTTAGTCGTTTTCAGAAAAGCTCTTATAAGGAGTACAGAAGATGCCTTGTCTTGCAGCTGACACCATGAAAGAAGCTTCTTGTCTGTGGAGTGGCCATTTATGTCAGGGATGGGTCTGGCATGACAGTGTGTCTGCACACCACATGAATTGCTTCTCTGCATGGTGGCTGATGCTGGGTTGCTTGAGAATGAAATGATAATCCTTGCTATGGCCATGATCTCTAAAATTTAGGTGGAGAGGAGGGAAGATGTTTTCCAATTATGGAAAATGTAATTGATTTAAATTGTAGCATGACTACAAGTTTTGTTATGTTCAGAGTAGCTTTGCTGTAATTATTGTTTAAAGAACAACCCTGCAGTATAAGGCATAAGATATTATGTCTTACTATATTTGAAGTACTTGACAGTGACACTTCTGTAAAGTATGTTGGATAAGAATTTGAGTACAGATCAGTCTGTTGCAATACAATTCAAGGCGGAAGCCTTATGTGGATTTCCCCTCCTTCCTTTGTAAATGTTATCTATCAGTGGTGTAGACTCTGTTTTAAAATGGAAATATAAATATGGATGGGATCAGGCTGTGGCACAGTCTTCAGGCTTAAGAATAAGTGAGTTTCCCAGTGTAGATATTTGTATTTGCAATAAAGCCTACATACAGTGCCCCTAAGGTAGAGTTAGGTACGATCCAAATATAATTAAAAATTGGCTTCCACATAAATTAGCAAATTGCTGCTTAACTTACGGAAATTAGTTTGGGAGTGCCAATACAGCTGTGCTGTGAGCCCTGACCTAAAAGATTCTGTGGTGTACATTCTAGATTCCTCGTTCTTAGTTTGGATTAATCTACTTTTCATTCTTTTTCTTGAGACTCAGTGATGGCTGTAGTAAAGGAGATGGCAGAAGCTCACTCAAGGTTTTCTTTGCAGTAGATTGTTTTGTTTTATATATATATATGTGTGTGTGTGTGTATTGTCATTAGGCTTCTTTGTTTTGGTTTGATGTAATTCTCTCTTGATATATCTTGCAGATTCCTGCACTTCTTGAAAAGAAGGCAGATGAGTCAGAAACGGACTCTGATGATGATGATGGCAGCTCAGGGGACTCTGATTTGGGCCGTAAAGAATCTGTACATCCCAAAGATAAACCTGCTGAAGTTAGCATGGACAAAAAGGTCAGCTGGCCAGGAATTGTTTATTTTTCCCACCTCTGCCTATGTGACAGGGAAAAAAATCCAAACTTAGTTCTGAGTGGTTCTTGCTACTTCTTGTCTGAAACAAGCTACGGACTTTTCCTGTTGTGGAGAATGAGAGCAGAGAAAGTGAATTTCATTATGGATGCTTTATGAATTGTGTTTTTATGTAGAGGAACATGTGACATAGCTCTCTGTAGCCTAGACAAAGCTAGAAGAGGGATCTCTGCAGGGAATTCTAAGGCTATGCAAAGCAGGAATTTAGTGAAGCCTGGGCAGCTTTTCAGTGCCTCTGGCTACTCTTCTAGGCTTTGGTGTTCAGGTTTGTGGTCATGGTCCCTGATTAACCTCCTTTTGCCCAGGGAACTGAGACCACTTGATCTATAGAACTGGAGACTTGGTGACAATGTTTGTACCACAGTGGCTTTTGTAGTACCATTAGTATAGACTGGCTAGCTTTGCTGTGGGCAAGAGATGTAACACAGTCATGCAAAGGGATTATGGTTTGCATTTGGTTTTTTTTTTTAAGGTTTCATTTTCCAAACTGCAGAACAAGTATGCTCTGTTTTGGTGAGGCTCTTCTGCAGAGTATCACCCATGGGCGAGAGCCTTTTGGCAGCCTTTTAGGTGTTGTGCAAAAGAAGGATGAAACTTGCTGGGCTGAAGGAGTTCAAGATTTGGGGGTTTGCTTGTTAGGCTTTTCTTCCTAGAAAAGGTAAGATAATATATTCCCTATCTGTCAAATAAAAATGTAGTGCTCTTCTAGATATTTCCTGCTGATCTAGAGCTGCTGCCTTTCAGATGTGAAGCAGGGAAGTCTTGGTCACTTGTCATCCTTATGGATAGGTTTTCATTTGGGCTTCTTTTTGTGTGAATAAGATGAGATTTTTGGTAACCTATGTGTTCAGCTGTGGGTTGAACAACTGATTAGCAGCAATTACTTCCACCCACCACCCCATTATGCTGACTTTGCATTTTCCATTTGAGTGTAGTCTCTTCACTGTCTGGCACAAATTACAGTGTGTTGCAGTAGCATAGCACCCTTTCTTGCCAATCCTGGTGATGATCAGCTTGCTCTGAGTTACCAGCAGTTACTGGATCAGTATTTTTGCATGACGTATAGAAACACATACTATAGTAGCCCCGAGGGTAGCAGAAAACCTAGATCAGGTATCCTGTTGTAATCTTAGGTGTAAATAGCATGAGTTAAGAGTGCCTCTTGTTCCCTTTCTTCAAAGGTGGCATGAAACTCAGGTTTTAACTAGTCTGAATTTTGCCTTGTCATTACCAGTGTGGAGCTCTTAGCTCCACCCCCAACCTACACTTCTTTTTCCTTTCCCCTCACCATTCCTATTGATGTTTTTTTTTCTTTTTTATTTCTTCCTCTTGATAACCTCATTTTTATGTGGTGCATTAATTAACTTGTTAATGGAACAATTGATTGACCTGCTCAAAATCTCTCATTCCTTCTGGCTTTAAATAAATAGTGTTTGGTTCTTTATAGGAAAGGAAAAAGATGGTTAAAGAAGCCCAGAGAGAGAAGAGAAAAACCAAAATCCCAAAGCATGTGAAGAAGCGGAAAGAAAAGACTGCAAAAATGAAGAAAGGCAAATAGAATCAGCTTTGGCTTGGGGAAAGGGATGGTTTGTTGTGGGTTATTTAGTCACCATCTTTTTTTTTTTTTTAAATTAAAATCCTTTATTTATATACATACACTATTAACTGTGCGGGTGGTTTTGTTAATAACATAGTGTAATTGAACAGAGTATATGCCATGGGCTTCTCAATAGGAAAGAATGTGCATGTTAAAATCCTTTACCTCTGCAGGTTTAACCTGTTGTTAAATTTGCATTGATTTGTTCCTGGGGTCTTACTCCCCTGCCTCACACTGCATACAAGCTAGTTTGGTTTGTTCCAGAGCAGTGATTTGATTCAAACAGATTCTTGGAGGAGGGGAAATGGTGATTCAAAGGCCCATGCCTTCTTCACAGTATGGAAGCAAATTGAGCTAGGTGTCCTCTGCAGACTGTCACAGTCTACCCATGGAAAACTCTGCAGGCATTGTGCCTTTGCTGCCTTCCTGTGCTTGCATCACCTTTAATATTTTCTTACTGAAAGCTGAGTTTTTAATTTGGGAAGCAGCTGTCCTTTTTGCCCAGTGCCCTTTTGAAGCAATCGGGCAGGCATACCCAAACAGACCAAAGCCTGATTTTTTTGTAATTTTTATTTTTGCTTGGATCCCAACACAGGGCAGTGTTGCTCTTAAGAGTATTATGAACCAGGGATTTTGTAAGCTGGTCAAATGAGTATTTGCCATCAAAATTAATCATGTGTGTTTGAATTCAAGACTGTGTAAAGGCTTGTGGCAGGACCTCTCTGTGGTATGGCTCAGCATTACCAATCCATGTTGTGCCAAGGTGCCCCAGCTCTTTATTAGGGAGAAGTTGACAGACCTCTGCTCACAAGTGACCCAGTTGTGCTAGGGCAAAGGTGCCGTACTGAAGACAGACCAACCTCTCTCTTGGCAGCTGCTTTGGCCACTGAGGCTGACAAGTCTTGGGAGAGGTGTCCGCCTCCTGCTGCAGCACATCAGCTGTCTTTTCCCACTGCCTGCCATTTCAGAACTCCCTGTGCCAGCACAGAGAAAGGTTCTGATTCCAGTAAATGTCTTTGATATATTCTGCTACATTAGGGGTGGAGTTGATGCCCTGGGGATTTATGCTTACAGGACATATATTGTCTGATGACAGAGGACAGCTTTTATCCATCAGTGGATATCCAGCAATGGTGGGTCGGCCAGGGGCAGGGTGAAGCTTCCTTCTCTGCTCCTCACCTCCCACACCCAAAAGCAAGATGATGTTGGCCAATTGCACACGTGGTTGCACTCCTCAGTTTGACCTTCACAAACTCTTTGGTGCCTTTGACTAGAAATCTGGTAAGAGAAGAACTGGTCAATGCTTCCAGATCTCTATCTCTGTGCTCCCGTTCTCCCTACCCATACAGGGATTGACAGCACTCTCACGTCCAGTACGTATTTAAGTGTAGACAGTATTGCTGGAGCATGTTGGGAAGCAAGACTGGTATTTCCTCACCAAATGGGGATGTTTGTTGGGAGACTGAGATGAAATATCTGCATTTTGGAAAATGGCATTACATCAGGTGTAAGAAAGGGGGCAGCCTCTAACTTGGTAGTGAAGGAAGGAGGAGGTGCAAGACCTACGTCCAAAGGTGAGTGACTACTGTTGATGGACATTTGTCTTAACACCAAGGGCTGAGATGCTGGCAGATGTACGGACACAGTATTTCCTACTTTTCCTTGCTGTCGTGGGAGCTTGTGTTCTGACATAATCAGGCAGAGGTGGTCTTGGTGATGGCTGCCCTGAACCAGAGGTGTTCAAAGGTGCAGTGCTGAAGGTGACTGAAACAGTAACAGCTTGGTGCGCTTTGCCCTTGAAATCCTATTTTATCGGGGGATTCTTCCTGCTGACTGACAAGGCTATGGTGTGTGCATCTGCAATAGCAGTTGTGGCTCATGAAGGTGTGTGCACCGGGGGGGTTGTGCCTGAGCTGTTGCCTTCCTCCAGCAACAGGTTGTGCATTAGGCAGACCTCAGCATTTTTGGTGAAGCGGGCTAAGCATAAGTGAATCTCTAAGAAGCTGTGTGTGCTTTAACTTCGTGTAGCTGAGCAGTGGATGACTCCACCAGAAAACTGGTCCATGGCTTATCAGTGTGAGTTGGGGGTTGTCAGGCACCAGAGACAACCTTCTTTTCGTTGGGGCTGGGTGCTCTGAAGACAAGGATAAATGCTAGTTCGTGGCAAAGAGCCTGGAAGCCCCGGAGCCAGAGTGCGTGTCCCGCTGGGGAGCATTTACCTCCTTTACCTGAGGAGACACTTCAGAGAAAGAAGGCTGCTATCACCTGTGCTTGAGGGAAGAGGAAATGTCCCAGCCCACATCACCTTGTCTTCCCTCCAGGCTGTGCACCACAGCCTGATCAGGTCTGCCTGGGTCTAGCCACCCTGCAGCATGAAGGTGGTCCTCAACCAGTCATTTGGGATTGGAGCCTTGCTCGCAGTGATGTGCAGCAGGATGTCTGTGCAGGCTGTGCAAAGCATGAGCTACCTACCTCAGGTGTTTTCTCTAGGGCATGTTTACATAGGCAGGGTGTTTGCAGAGCACCTGAGGTGGAGCATGGCAGAAAAGCCCATGTTGTGCAAGTGCAGATGGCCTGGGGATAGCTGTTGCAGCTGGGTACGCGCTTGGTGGGTGGGCTGTGAGCGCAGTTCACGTGTCCTGGCCATCGCAGGCTTGAGATGTGTAGAAGTGAGGGAGTCCACAGGAACGGGGTGGACCGGGAGCTCTTTGGGCCAGGACCACGAGATGAGCCATCTTACTGGTGATCCCTGAAGCGAGAGAATGGCCATTAAGAAATGTTAGACATAACTACAGAAAGGCACCGGTCTGGTAGGGGGTGGGGAGGATGGGGGTGGGATGGCATGACTTTGTATCCTGTGCTAAAGAAAAAGCTGCAAAGTTCAAAGTAGCACAGATACTTAGTTATGCTCTATTGATATCAATGTTTGATGAGATAGGAGTTTTTTTCCCCCCCAGAGCTTAGGATCTGACAAGGCCCACTCACTTGGCCATATCAGCATGTTTAGGGTGCGCCTTGCTGCTGGCGTCTGTGCAGACAGGGAAGCATTGCCAGGGCAGGAATGCCAGTACCTTGTATAAGAAGAACTGGGACACAAACAGCCTAAGATAATGCTTCCCCTTTGTCTTCCACTCTTCCCCTCCCCAAGATTGCACTTACTGGTAGGGCTCTGGGGTCTCTTGTGGGCTATTGCAAGTGTCTCCATCGTGGAGCTCACCTGACAGCACACAGTCCTGGAAGGGTGGGCTGTGGGGTAACTGGTGGGCTGTGGGGTAACTGGTGGGCTGTGGCTCCTGGAGATGACCCTGAGAGGTTACTGCAGTGGTGAGGCTGAATTGTGGGGGGTGATCCCTACCCTTAAGGCTGAGAATTCCCTTCTGTTGACTGCAAACTTGTTCCTCCTCTGCTCCACTGCTCACTGGGTGTTCCAGTGTCAAAGTGGAGCATCCAGATTATTCCTATTTTTTCCCCCTCCTTTTGAATGAGAACATCTGTACTGAGGTCATGGCATAAACTCGATTGCTTTGTCACTGTGGCTTTGAGAATGTTTCTGCAAGCAAGGCTTTTTATATTGTCTGACATGTTTTTCAAAGCACAAATGTTTTGTTATATGTCTTCTCTGAAAATGGATTGGAGTACAATTCGGTCAGGCAATCAGTATGAATTTTTACAGCTGCAAAAGCATAGTTAACTGTCAACTGCTTTAATACTCCTTTCTGACTAAACTAGAAACGCTAAGCTTCTAAAATACCAGTTGTGAAATCAAAGCCCCTATAGGTAAAATTTTCAATTGGAAAATGAAGTTACATTTTAATTTAAGGAACATATAGGTTTCAAGCTGAAGACAAAACGGGTTTGAAAACTTAATGTGCTGCCTGCAGCTCCAGTCTCTGCATCACCGAGTTGGCACAGGGAAGAGCGTGGCTGAGGGGCTGGAGGGAGAGACTGAAAAGGGTGAGTGAGACTCCTCCATTTGGAGAGGAGAAAGCAAAGCAGTGAGATGAGAGAGGTCTAAGAAATGGTGAAAACGGTGGAGAAAGTGAATGCAGAAGCGCTCTTCACCAAACCCTGTGAATAGTGGAGCTAAGGGGAACTAGCTTAAAATAGTGGAGGATTGGTTTAAAACAGGCAGGAGAAGGCACTTTACACAGAGGGCAGGCTGCTGGTGTGTTGCAGCAGAGTGCTGCTTGTGGTGTTTGCACCAGGGCAGGTAAGCACAGGCTGAAAATTAGCCGTCTAATCTGAGATGCTGGTTTTTTTTTTTTATTATTATTATTACTGTTTTTTAGAACAGGCTAAGCATATGAAAGACATCAAATTCTCAGGCACAGGTCACTTGCTTGGAAAAATGCACTTCTGGGAATTTGCAGCCAAAAGATTTAGTGACACTTGAATGCTTAAGTATGTAGAGTGGGAATATTTACAACTCTGCTATCAAAGATAAAAATGTACAAAAGCAACTAATCCTATCTTCCAGGGCATTCCCAAGTAGTCCCATCTTCCCAGTCATTCACTGGGACTCAGTGGGAGAGGTACAGGGGGGAGGACTGGGAGGGAGATATTCCTAGCTAAGATATGCTAAGTTCTAAAAAAGTTCATCAGTGAAGTGTTGGAGTTTTGGGGGGGTTCACTCCTCCCCCCATCTCCCTGAAGTCCTACAGTGCCATATGGCTGGTTTGCACTCTGAGCAGTTGGCATCAGGCTTCGTCTCGGTTCCGAGATCTGTGCTAGGCTGGTATTAATTTGTTGCTTCTCCCACACTATATATTTTACTGTATGTAGCGAGAGAAGCATTGGAAGGTGGAGTTTTGTGGATTTGGTTTCCTTGTGATGAAGCCAGTAAAGCTAGCTTTGCATGTAAGGATATGTCTCCTTAGAGGGTTTTCATTTCCGTGCTGAAATATTTTGATTAAACAATGCAAAACTAACCGTGGCAGGCTGCATGCTTGCTTTTGGCATGTGTGCTCAGGCAAGAGTCACACCTGTGCTCCTTTGAGATATAAAAGAAGTGAGGCCAACATTTTCTGAGGACTGATGTGTCCTGCAGTTTTTGGTCACAGCTGGTGGAGAAGCTAATGATGAAGGGGTGCAAAGGTGAGAGATGGATTCCAGAATACCGGATTGCTTACCTGGTTCTCCAGCTGAAACTTTACCTGCTGTTTTGTACAATGCAAAATATTTTTGTACCTGCAAAATTGCACAGCCAGTTTGAATATGATACTGTAAATACGATGCAGAGATGCAGAACATGGCAGGTGCTTTGTCTCTGTGTGCCCTTCAGCCTGGGCTTCTCCCCTGGGGTGCACTTGCAGAATGATAGAGAACCACTGGGACGGGAAAGTGTGTGTGGGTCTCTTGTCTGGTTATGGGGACCTGCCTGTCCTCATCTCTCCCTGCTGAGGAAACAAAAGGATTTGGACACTCAGTGAGTGAAGCAGGACCTAAAGAAACTGTTTTGTCACTCTCAATGAACTTTAAAAATAGTCCATGGTAAACAGCTTTACAGATTGCTTAAATGCAAGAAGCTAACTGAGAATTTACTTTGAACTTTCTAGGGCATTGCTGTAAAAATAAATACATAACTATAACTCATTGTTTTTCCAGTTGTAATTTTGGTCCTTCTAAAATGCTACTAGACTTTCAAAGCAAAACCGCTGACCCTCTGCCTTAGCATCTTGTTACTTTCCTGGTCTTGACACAATCTTATGTTCCTTGTGCTAATTTTCATATCCTCTAGAGGGAGAAGTAAGTTCTTGCTCAGACTATGTTGGAAAGCGTTAAGGCTCCCTTAGTACATGAAAAATGCTAATGATGTTTCAGTTCTCTACATAACTTTCTATAAATTTCAGTGGATTTGTACATGGCACCTAGATATTTTTTTTTTTCCCCCTCTCCTGAGTTGGTAGTTCTTGGGCAAAGTTTTATACTTTTAGAGGTGATAGCAGCATAATTTGTTCTGGGCCAGGCAGGGGCTGCAGCTATGGTATTAGTGCTGGGTTTAGGATGAGGTTCTAGATGGCACATGACAAACACCAAAGAGACTTTATTTCCCCCCATACATATGAAGACTTATGGTAAGAATCTAAAAAATGGTAAGGATGCTGTTGCGCAACTCTCCAAATTCACGGGCATAAACACCAATCTTTTGTGTAATGCCATAGTTAGCAATTGTTTTGCCACAATCACTAGCCTAAACACGGTTTGCGTTGTCGACAGCTGCTCCCCCCACCCCCAGTTGTTTATTTTCAAAGGCTCGACATAAGAACAAACTTGGCCCTTCTTCCTGACGTGCAACAACCTGCCTCCAACCTCTGCAGCCTGCGTGGAACTGTAAGCTCTCCTAAGCAACAACGTGAATGCTAGACCTAGCCTACAGCACTAGATTCAAGACTCTGTCTCTAATCTAGCCCAGAGATTCATGTCTGCTTTGGAGTTTGCAAAGGCCATGGGGCTGGGATTGTTGGGCAGGACTTGCAGTTGGCAGGTATTGCTTGAGGATTTTTGTGTGTCCTTTCTCCCTGCCTTTATTCCCCTGCCTTTATTCCCCTTTCCCTTTTCACAGCAGGCTATACGGGGTTGCTGCAGAGGAGGATGGAAGATGGGCAGTGACCCTCCTCCTGGCATTAGCGCGGGGCGAAGGGCTGGCATGAAAGGCCAGTGATGGGGGTATGAGGACAGAAAGCTTGGTTCTGAGGACAGAAATGCTGGATCCAGAGCATTTACTTGGCATTCCTGCTCTTCATTCCTTTACCTAATCCGAGCCCTAACCCTCGAAGCCTAGCATGAACCCCCCTCCCAGACTCAGCCAGGGCTGGTTCTCTGTAGCTGGCTGCAGCCCTGCCACTAACTCATCGGGGCAGATCCAGCTTTTCAGTGCCTCCAGCCCTGAGCACTAACCCCAGTTCCAGCTCCAGCCTTACCCTGAAACAGGAAAGTCCTGTATTCCCCAGGCATCATCCTGGGCTGTATGATCAGCAGCACCTGTCATCCCAATCCTCTGGCACCTAAAATGAGCAAGAAACAAAGCTGGTTCTTCAGCCCCTTCACTCCGTAGTCTAAAGCTATGATCAAGTACAGCCAGCAGCTTGCCAAGCTGGTACTGTCCAGAATCAGCCTAGTTTTGTGGTACTTGCAGGATCCAGAAATGAAATTACCTGTTCATCCCCCTCTATCCTTAGCCCTGCTGTGTGTTGCCTGAAAGACAGATGGGACTCAGGATGGGCAGCTCTGCAAAGTCTGAGTGAATGTTCGTACCATCAAAAATGATGCTGAATTCTGAGCAAGGAGATGTTGCAGGTCTGTTACCAATACTTTGGTTAGGGATCTGGACAGCGAGTCTGAAAAGGTGTAATTTCTTTCTGGCTTCTTCGCTGTGCAGATTAGTATTTGTAAGGTATATAAGTTGAAGTCATCATATTGGTAATGTTGTTGTTAGCCTATAAATAGTCAAAGCAGGCTGGAGACAAGGTTTGGAGAGGTGGGGCTGGGTGAGCAGCCTTCTCACCAGATATAGTAAGGATTGAGTGTTGAGGTGGGGTCAGGTGCGTAGAGTTGTTTGGGGTAAGGTTTGCTCTGAGGTGGTGAGAGGACCAGTTTTGGTCTGCTTACAAGGGTTTGCGTTTGGGATGCACAGAGCCTGGAGACCTGTGAGTCAGCAGGACTAGATGATGGCTGATGCTGACTAGAAATGGGGAGTGGAGGGTTTGCTGGTTGTTGCTGTTTAAAAGAAAGATTCTAATTTGTTTGCTTGAGATAAGGTGTTGCTTTTCATGCTTTTGTACTTTTGGTTAGGACAAGCAGTTCCTGAAGTTTCTTTTCTCTGTCCTCGTCAGGTTTCTCGTTCTGCGGTCCTCGGACAGGCATGAACTTGTGGAGCGTAAGTGTGCATGTGTTGCAGAGCGTTGCGTCTCTTTGGGCTACAAACAGGCCTTTCTGTGGACTTGAGAGCTACCACTATGCATGGTAGACCTCAGGTCTGACAAATATTTGGGCCCTCGAGGAAACGTAAGGAGGTAACACCACACTGCGTGAAACACGCTGTTTATACAACTTGCTTTGCTCTAACAGTAGTGAATGTGGGAAACGGTTGTTCTTTGGAGGTGATGATAGCTCAAGTGATGGAGCAATGGTCTGGATAGACAAAGCTAGATGGGAAAGAGCAGTTGAGGAAGAGGAGAAGGGGTTGTCGCTTTGTGGTTCTCCAACCGCTTTTGCACCATTGCTCCTTCTAGATGCTGACACCCATCTATCCGCCGTGCTCTGACCTCTTGCTAGTTCCCCTCCCTTGTTGGTCCAACCTGACCTCAG
Source organism: Buteo buteo (assembly GCF_964188355.1). Classification (NCBI taxonomy): domain Eukaryota; kingdom Metazoa; phylum Chordata; class Aves; order Accipitriformes; family Accipitridae; genus Buteo; species Buteo buteo. The sequence continues at coordinate 11,918,364 of NC_134190.1, read as the reverse complement.
CTCCTCACCTTCACCATAGACTACACACCAGCTACACATGGGGCAAAACAAAGAAACAGGAGGGAGAGCTGGCGACTCTTTTCAGGGCAGTTTTGACTTGCCTGAAAAGCCACTCCCTGCAGGGGTATGTGGCTGAGGTGGCAGATTTGCAGTGACTTGCCTCCCTGACATCAGGAGCATCAGTGCAGCACAGGGTGCGAGTCAGTGTTGGGGATGGGTAGGGACCAGACCCAGGGCTCAGCCCTGCTAAAGGCTCAACTCCTGGTGCAACTGATGGCAGTTCAGTTTTAAGGCTGGCTTAAAACGGGTCTGAAGAGTTTGCAGCTGAGTAGGGGAGACAGGCGCACCGTTTCTTCAATGTGTCGCATTTTTGGTGTTCTGGCACATTAGGATTGGTGCGGCAGGAGAAAGTAAGTGGTTCCTTCAAAGTTGTTTTTAAAGGATTTAAAAGAACAGTTCAGAAGAGTCAGTTACATGTGTTTTTTCTTTTTCCTGAGCTTCTGATGATTACTGCTTATAGCACTGAAAAATACTCAAAAGAAGAAAATACCATATTTTTAATGGCCTTTTTCAGTCATTCAAAGTGCTTGCATTAAGATGTACTTCAACATTATACACATGGTAGATAGTGGAAAGAAAAGCCAGTCCTGATCTTTCCTCAGAGTTGAACAAGCTCCAGCCTGCAATGGAAGTGTTTATTTAAAAAAAAAAACAAACCCACAACCAACAAAAACAACCAAACAAACTCAAAATTTGTTACTGCTTAAAGGAGTTGCAAAACAATTTTAACTTACCTTCAGCGTTTGCTTTCCAAGTACTTAAACAAATATAAAACTTTCCCAAGATACTGGCCAGTCCCTGTCAAACATGTTTTATGGACTATTTCCCCTCCCACAGATGAACCAGGAACTCTCTTGTCTTTTTTTCATTTGGGGAAACCAGTAGCGATGCCCACAGACGCTACGGCTAAATGATTTCCACTTAAATAGAAATGAGATGTCAGCTTTCTGTGACCAGCCAGGCCCTTTTCTGGGGAGTCCATCAATTACACTAAGTACCCTGTGGCTGCCTATGGGTTGTACTGTGCTGAATTAAAGGATTACCGTTTGTAGGGGATTAACAATACCTGTGCTGTTTGCATTGCCCTGTGTATAGCTTTGAAAGATGTTTAATGAGTACTTTTCCTTGACAGCTGGTGAGGCTGGGTGGTGCGATGTTCTCTTGCTTTGTACTGACGGGGATGCTGAAAGTGTTAGAAATGGGAGCTGAGAGTAATGAAATTAGTTTGGTGGCAAGGCTTAAATGAAAATGAAGTGCATTTTAATCAAGTCTTGAAAGCGCCTGTTGTTGGTAGTGCAGCCAGGAGACACTATGAGTTTTGTACCGAAAGGAAAGGGAACAAGTCGGGGAGAAAAATAAGGTGATTCAACCGAAATCCTTCAACACAAGGCGTGGATTGCAAAGAGCCGTCAGTGTGTGCTATGCTGTCAGCCATGCGTGCCTTTAGGGTGTCAGTGCACGATAAGAGCACCTTCAGACTTGAGCCAGCTCTTTGCTGATCCTTTTTGCTATCTCATAGTTACGTTAGCCAGGCCCGTGAGGAGATGTAAGCTCCCAGACCAGCACAGCGGCTCTTGCAGAAGCCACCAGTGGGTGATCTCTTCTGGGAGTTTGCTTTGGACGCGAGGGGCAGTACAGGCAAAAGATGCAAAGATTTGGGTGGGAAGGACTTTAACAGCAGGCATGTCAAAACTGTAGCTTGTTAAGAGCTGTTTTACTCCCAGGGTAGCTGTAGCCTCGCGTCGCTGAGCGGCTCCCAGGCTATCGCATCTGGCAGCGTTCATAAGGCTGCACAGACAAGGGGGTTGAACCGCTTGTGCTCTGGGTGAGGCTGTGCTGCCCAGCCGTCTCGCGTTCGTGCAATTTTTGGCGGTTGGGTGGTTTGGTCAGGGGCCGCGATGCTATACAGGCGTGTCTAAAAGAAAAAAGCTGCAGAGTTCTTCCAGCCTTTGTCAATGGCAAGACCCAAAAGCTGAGTGAAGCAAATGGCTCGACGGGCATGGGTGTAGGAGCAGCTACGTGGTTCAGGGCTACGAGCGAGTTTTGGTACAGACTACTTACAGGCCCGGTTTGGTAGCTGTCAGCGTTTGTGGGAGAGGTGAATTTAAAGAAGTTTGAAGGAGGATGGATTTTTTGAGTGACACCTGGAATTCCTCTCATTCGTAAGAGGAGGCTGGGCGGCTTTTGCGGGCAGGAGGTGGACAGCAGGCGAGGTAGTGCTTCCTCTGCTATTTCAAAATGAGGATTCTTCCACATCCCTCTCGCAAGTTACAGTGAAACCCTTCCAAATGCTACAGGCCAAATTTTGTTCTCAGTTACACCCATGCAACCTTACTGAAGTCAGCAATTGTCTCTTTTGCAACCATCGCCTGATGCAATAACTTGAGGGCTACATATCTTAAAGGTTTAAGACGTGCTTGCATTCCCAGCACTGTGACAGTGAATAATGCCGGACATGAAATTGCTTTTGCCTGAGTAATTGCTGAAGAATAACTGAGGTCAGTGGCGTTGCACAGTTGTAACTAACTGCACGGGGCCGGGAACACTCATGCGGTAAGTTCATCGGGAGCCAGGAGAGACGGGCCCGTCTATCTCTTCAGCCGGAATGCCACTTTCCCACATCAGACACTCCCTGCAGTAATTATACCCTTTTTAGACTCGCCCCTTAGCAATTACTCGCCTAAGCCCTGCCTCAAACTGACATCATTGGAAAGTCCAATAAAAATACGGCAAGCTTTCAAACCATCCCAGGAAAGCAGAGTACTGTATTATTAGTAGTAGTATTTCAATGCAGATGTTTGCTGGTGATTTTCTTAACCTTATCTCGTAACAGGAGGAGTTTGAGTTCCCTCCCAGCAAATGGCCTCCAGGATCAGCAAAGTCCTTGTCTTGTCTTCAGTGATGTACCTCAAAGGGATTCGTGTTAGTTCCTTTCTTTTTCTCCTTTTTAACTCTTCTTTGCCGTATTGAATGCTTTCTTCTGGAAGACCTTGATCTTAAGCTTCTCAGACCTCAAAATATCAGCCATTGCTAAGTCAGCAGCTGTCCTGGTGGTTGTTTTTCAAAGTACTTCTGTGTTCCTCTTTCTTTCCTTTTTTAAATTTCGTTTTCAAGTTGACCACCTCTTTAAAAGCATAAAGGTGTATTCAGAACTTGCATATGCTCTGGGAAAAAGGAAAGCAATGACAGCTTGCTTTACTTTTTAAATGCTTTTTTTTTTTGGTAATAAAACTTCAAATGACTCCATGAATTGGACCATCTATAAAGACACAGGAAGTTATCACTATTTTTGTTATAGGTAAAGCTGAAAAGTTGAACCTGAATCAGAGCAAATAGTTGAGGGTTTGGGGTTTTTTTCCATTATGATCCTGTCTGAACTGGCATACAGCTCATCCTATGATATCAGAGTTTTTTGGGGTTGGGGTTTTGTTTTTTTAATTCTTGGTTTGCATGGGAACCGTACTCCAGAAAAGAACTTTCCAAACAAATAATAAGAAAGGAAATTACGCACAGAAAAAGTCAAGGAAGGTAATTGGAAAATTTTGCAGGGAATGATTCCTGTTCTGTAACACCTGATGATGGAAGCATGAGGGTTTGCAATTGTAAACAGAATTTCTTTCCACCCTGCTTGGCAATCGTATTCATTTTTTGGGTGTAACCCTTTCATGTACGCAGCTGCACTCCCCATTCCCATAGCTAGGCATGCCGGGTAAACCTTTTGATCTTGCCTTCTAGCCTTTGCTTGCTTGCATTGTGTTTATTACAACTTTTTCAACTCCTCCGGACCAGGGTGTGATGGATGATCCTGGAGGAGCTGCCCTCTAGATCTCTGTGATTATACTGAGTTGATGGTTTCTCCCTGACAGGTGCAGGCAAGTCGATTTAAAAACAAAACAAAACAAAAAAATCTTTTTAGTAAAGCGAAACCTACTTGGTGTCAACTCCTTCCTCTGCTGTCGTGCTCAGGTCGGGAGAGCGGAGGCTTTACTTGGCTTCCATTTCTGCCTCTGGCACAATCATCTCTTTGAATCGCAAATGCCTCGCCTCACCCTGACTCTTGTCATTTGGTACCAGCAATGGCTGTTCCTCCAGAAGTTGGACGCTCCAGCCCCTGGGAGAGCACTCCAGCTCTTAGCAACGTGCTTTTACCTTTTATCGTTTCCTTTCTTCTCTGCAGGTTGGTTTGGTTTGGTTTTCTGTGGTACTGACCCATCAGCCATGGAAGTGAAGGGGCTTCTCCCACAGTTTGCAGGAGGCTCCGGGGAGGCGTTAGACTGAATCCTATACTTGTTGCACACTGAAAGCCCCTCTTAACATAAATCTCCATACTGTGTCCTGGCAGATGCCACAGACCGTTCAGAAAGGTACTGCCGGTCTTTCCAGCAGCTCCCCTGCCCCTGAACTATGGTGGGATTTGCAAGTGTTCAGTGTGTTTGCAAAACACCTTAAGTAAAAACAACTGTCTGATTATTATTTTTTTTCCCCCCCTCTGATTTAAATAGTTTAAAAACTAGTTACAGACTTCAGGCTCCTTGCAAATCATTACTGTGTCTTCTTGCTGGTTTGGAGGTTGTAGCATGACTGTGATCAGCCAGAGCAGACACTCTTGAAAGATGTGAAATGCCATTCTCCATTTCCTGCAGTTTGATATTAAAGAAACCTTTTAACTTTTGAAGTGCTGCACACATGCTCTTATCAGGTTTGGGGAAATATAAGAGTAGTGATGCACAGGATACTTTGATATTGGGGAAAGCCAAGCACATTTCCCATTTGCTCTGTGCAGGTGTATTGGCAAAATTTTGGTTGTCTGTTGTAAGATAACATGAAGCCATTATCTGCATATGTGATTTGTGAAGCAATATCAAAAAGCACACTTTAAAAAAAATATTATCTTGAATGTTTATGCAATTTGGAACGTGGTGCTTTCTGTATTTTTGGGTGTGCATGCATCACTTCAAGTTGATCTTTCCAAAAAATATATTGTGGATTTTTCTTTTTTTATAATGGAGGAGAAAACAAATCATGTCCCCAGTCCACCATTTGATGCCTTGAGGAGTTTGGATCAAACTGTACATTGAAAGAAGACGATATACAAAGCACATGCGTCAGCTCAGCTACTTCTTAATCTGTTCTGTGATTTGTCCACACTCAGCAGCTTTTTTTTGGCTGCAACAGAAGCCAGCGCGGTGCTCCAGGCAAAGGCGTCACCCAAGCTACCTTAGTTGATGAAACTAAAGTTGCTTCTTGAGCGTTACTGTCCCGTACGTTGTTGGATGAGCTGGCTCTGCATCTGTGGCCAATTTGGATGTCTGCAAGTGATTTACTGTGCTCTGAAATGCAGCTGCTTCATGTGCTGCATCTGATCTGGGACCACCACTGGGAGCCGTCCTCGCTGAAAGTGAGGGAGAGATTAAAGCCAGTTGAAGAAAAAAGGGATTATTTTTTATGGTCCTTCTTGGTAGTTTTTTCCATGAATTCTTTCATAAAAGATGGAAAACTAACTCTCCAGAACATCTGAACTCCAGTCTTTCCTGGTGGTTTCCTTTTGGTAGTAAGTTATTGGGAGATGACATGAAGACTGGCAGAGGGCTGCCTTTTCTAAAGCCTGCGCAAGGGATTTCAAAATACAAATACAAAACACCATTCTTGTGAGCACTCAGGCCTGGATTAACAGGGGAAAATCATTAGGATGCATTTGATCTTAATTATTTGAAGGCAGCAGTCCTTCAAGGTCTTGCATAAGGGTGAAATGCCACAGGGCCAAGCTGAGAAACAGTGATATAACAGCAGGAATCACATCTCCTTTTCCCCTTACTTTCTCATAGTTACCTGAAATACACTGACTACCTATCAGAAAGGTTTAATGCATTGTCATATTTGTCGGTAGTGGAGCGTGTGTTGTGTAGGTACATGTGAAAACAACATTTGGCATGAATATTACCAAGATACCTAAAAGCCTTACTTAACTAGTACTTGGATAGCAATACTTATTTGATACAGTAAGTGTCACAGTGTCACAGAAAGGTATGGGCAGTCATGTATGAGTGTAGGTATTAATGCAGGGATTAATACATATTTTCTTTACAGAGAGATGCAGTGACCTTGTCTGCACTGATCTGCAATGAAGTATAAAAACAATTATCATCAAAGAGGTTAATCAGAAAAAAAAGTCAATGCAGAACGAGGTCAGAAAATATCATGTTTCTTAATTTTAATGAAGACAGATGGTATTTTTCCAACTCTTGAGTCACTGTAAGAAAAATCCCCGCTATTTTTCATCTCTTCCAGTGAAAATGGTTCTGTGTAAAAATGTGCCATAAATGTCCTTTTCCTTCCAACTACAATTTATTAATGTAGACCTCATGAGTCTAGTATGTAGGGCATATCCAGCTATGAATATTTAGACAATTAAAAAAAAAGTAACTTTTGATATTTTCTCTGGCTGAGAAGTGAAGATAATACAAATAATGTTAACATATTTACAAAATTCAACAGCCTTGGCACACATGCAGAAGTATCCTAAAAGGGAAAAACGCACGCAAATGTGTAGCACTTACTGTGAGAGTTTTAACATTTTTGAAAGACAATGATAGATATATTTCTTAATTATTTCTGTTCTAAGTCAATGCATGAAAAGCTATCCCACTGTAATATTTCTGACCTGCTAATGACTGTCCGTAGGCATGCACTTAATGCTGAGATGCATCTTTGCGAACTCTGAGTAGCGGGGAGGGGGCTGTGTGGAATCAGCACGTCTCCTGCATGTTTCTTGGGCATGAATGTGTATCTGACCTGTCCTAAATCTGATGAGCTCTCCATGCCAGAAGAGCCCGTCTCCCGCATGCAGACACTGTGCCGCCGCTGAGTGCCCTAATCCATGGAGAAGCAAGGCATTCCTCAAGCAAGTGTGGAAACGTATTTCATCTGCGGTTCTGTGTTTGGTCCTGCTTTGCAGCCGCTGTTAAGGGTCGAACAGCAAGTTGGCTTGAAGGTTGAATGCCTTCAGGACTGAGAAAGGCCAGGTCTCTCCTGGGAGAGACCCTGCGGCAGCGTGCCCGCTACCCCTCTGCTCAGCTGGTTGGTTGGTTGCTCTCTGGGGAAGGGATGGGATCTGGTGCTGTAATTACAGAAATCAGTTAATAATGACAATGAATGATTGGACCAGACTTCAGTCACGGGGAAGAAGTGGTCACCACTGGCAAATGCAGCACTGGCAAACATGTTGGGCATTCAAACCACCGGTCCGGTGGGAGAATGAGTCCTCCAGGAGCAGCGTGTGGACTTCTGCGGAAAGCTGCACTGAACTGGGAGATGATGTGCATGTGTGCATGTAGGTTTGCTGTTTATCGCCGAAGTCAGCGTTTGGGTGGAGTGTCAATCCTAATTTTTATAGGTACTCTGGTGGATCTGTTGTTCCATGTGTCCATTGCAGCCATAAATACCCGCATGGTGTAATTACTGAAAGAGCAAAGTCAGTTAAAGGGAAGATTAGTGCTATGGTAATTAAAGAATTACTGAAAAACAAGAAGCCTTCACCAATTGCTGTGAGAGATGTCATCCCTCGGGGAAGGAAAAGTGAATGCAGAAGCATGGCCACAGAGGGAAGTCATCAGCGGTGTTTCTCCTGAGTCTGTGCTGTTCAACATATCTGTAACTGATCAGGGAGTGGGTGAGCAGTGAGGTGAGAATACCTGTGGGTGATTCTGAGCTATCAGGGCAAGGAGGTTGAGGGCTGATCATGAAGGGCTGCAGAAGGGCTTTGTGACACTGACTGGATGAGGAAATAGCAGATAAAATACAGTACAATTAAGTGCAAGGTGATGCACCTGATAAGGAGGGGGGAAACAATCCCAACCTTATGTATACTGCAATGGGTACCAGGCTGGTGGTTGCCACACAAGGATGAGGTCTGGGGTTATGACTGAGCTGTGAAAATCTGGATGATCCTCATTTAAAACAAAAGTGAAAGAATTTTTAGGAAGGAGGTGGTGAACGGAAGTGAAGGCGTCAGCACATCACAGTGTACATCTGTGGCTCTGGTTTGTCTCAAAAACAAATTTGTAAAACTGGAAAAAGTACAGAGAAATGTGTCTGGGATAAAGAGAAGTACAGAATAGCCACTCTGTGAGAATTTCTTCAATGGCCTAGGGTGCATCAGATACTTAAGGTTTATGTGGAAAAAAGATTGAATAAATTCATGAAAGAGAATCTACTGCATCTGAGTTAAAACAGTCACTCCTCTGGTGCAGCATCTAACTCAAGGCTCAGCGGATGCCTGAGACCTGGGGAAGTATTGCTTTGCACTTGCCTTGCACATATGCAGCTCTATAGGTATGTGCCCTCGACTACCCAGTGGAGCCTGGATGCTGAGATTGATGGACCAACCTTGTGTTTCTCATTAGATAACCTTGTTCTGTTCACAGCATCTGTTGCTTAGCTTCTCTGTTCATGGCACTGCATCCGCCTAGGGTATAAGGAGAGGGATCAACCTGAGAAGTAGATTATACAAAACTAATCTCTTAAAGCATCCCCTTCCATAGCAGTTGGTACTGATGCCCACAGCTTGGACTGTACTGTAGGCTGTGTATGTCCATGGCCTTTGGAGCCTCAGGAGCTCTGAACAAAATGTGCTGTATCCCTTATTTGTGATGGTTTCTGGTTTACCAATATGGTATTGGATGGTCCAGGTGCTAATGAGCATTTTGACAGTATTGTTAGTGCTTTGCAGCTGCCCCCGTGGAGCACCATTCCTTCTGCTTTGCCACAGGCAATTTGGTCATTGCCTGCAGTGATTCTTCTTGACCACATGGTTTAAGTTGCAAACTCTGTAATGTAACTTATTTGCAGACACGGACATGGGAAAAACAGCGTAGGCACCTTTTACTTACGTGGCAGAGGACTTGCTTTTGTAAAGCTCAATGGGATCATTTCTCGTTTTTGGAGGGTGCCAAGCATAGTAGGGTCATGTGCTACTGCCCACACAAGTCATCCATTTGACGCTGTCACACCAGTCTGTGGCAGAAGCAGAGAGCATGGGGAACGTGATTTGAAAAGAAGAGTTGTTAAAAAAGCACCTGTAACATCTCGCTTTATTAAGCTTTTTTCTCTGAAGAGTGCCTCAGTGTGGTGGGGAGCACACAACTGGAGAGGATCCTGTGCCGGCTACGGGCAGATAGATGGGGGGAGGCTGCCGCGGGAACCTGTGGCAGTAAGGAGAGAGGGGAGCACATTCCTGCAGCTCACTCCCGCCTGTGCTCTTTCAGGAGGCTCCGTGTAACCACAGCAGCCTGTCTTGCTCCATATTGATGATAAGAACACAGCAGATAGGAAGAGCAAGACATTGCAGGGCTTGCTCCTTCATTCGTAAATATTATAGTAGTACTGACTCTTGCACTGTGGTGAGCTTTAAGGACTTTGAACAAGTTTGGGGGCCCTTTTGGCTGTAAAGAAGCTTAATGAGAGGCAGCCTTTCCCCAGAAGAGTGTAGCAGCTTAGTAGCAAAAGGTGGGGACAAGGAAGAAATATTATCATTACCCCACGCTGCTATGCAAGATCACATTGTGGTTCATCTGGGGCTGAGTGGGAGCTGGGCGCAAAGGGTGCCTTGTGGAGGAATGGCTCAGCATCTTCCCCAGCCAGATAAGAAGGCTTTCAAATAAGAAAATGGATGAAATACATAATGAAATTCAGCAGGCGCGACCATCTGTGGGGAACTGCTGCTTGCCTTTTTGCTTCAGTGGGAAAAAGGAGGCAAGAGGCGAGGGTAGGACCGGGCTCGTGGAAGCGGTATCCTGAAGGATTGGTTTTACACACAACCGTGGGAGTGGGTCACAGTCTTGGGCCTCGTAGCAGAAAGGGTTGGACTCTCCTGACGTCACCCGGAGACGCCGTCCTTCCCTGTCCATTCCTGAGATGGAAGATAGTGCTGCTTTTATTGCGCCAGCCAAGAGTGTAACAGGTTGGGACTAGTTATAAAAGGGTATGTTCATCCATACAAAAATTTAACGTACTAGTGAAAAAAAATTTGTAACAGAAACTTAGCTGGGAGGCTTAACAAGCAAAATCTTACTGGGCGTTGCAGTGATGGTATGGGTTCTCCCTCCTTCCCCCTTTCACCTGCTTTGTCACTTGTAATCTCTACAGGCAAGGGATGACATCTAGCTTGGTTTTGACCTTTCTGCGATATAAAAGTTGTTATTCGGTGCTCATTATCAGTATTGTTTGCTTGGATTATATTGTTTTTTCAGGTTGAATACATAGTGCGTTAAAAAACACACAATAATGAAAAGTAATAAATAGTGGAACTATAAATGTATTTTGGCCTGCTCCTCAGCTGCTATAAACTATTCTGTATACACTGAAACCTTCTGATAAAGTACTGCCTTATCACATGGCATAGTAAAAGATCTGTTTAAGCAGGTTTAGGAAGAGACATTAATAAAGTTAAGACCAAGTGACAGGCTCTTTGATAAAGTGGTTTGAAATAAAAAGCTTTCGACAGAGGTATTCAGCAGGATGGGTTTATGGGCTCCGTGCTACAAAACACAGCAAGAACACGATGAGCCCTTGCAGACTTCTTCCCCAGAGGTGCCCGGGGCAGCCTACAGAGCGGGTCTCCCAACTGGGCTGCTCGGCTGTGGGGCTGCAGCCACCACTCAGCCCGTTTGGGGCTGAACCATTGATGAGAGCCGTGTCTGCCCGCTTGGGCTGCTGCGGCAAGGTCCTGGAGAGCATCAGGAAAGGGCATTACCGTGAAAGGCAGGTTTTGTTTGTTGTTTGAACTAGGCAGCAGGGAGCTTTGCTCTCTTCCTACACTGATCATGCGCCTTTTGAGGGCAAGAGCATGGTCAGAAGTAAGGCAGGATTAAAACCAGAGCGGGTCCGAGAACAGCGCTCAAGGATGACACTTGGTATCGGCAGGAGGCATCGACACTTAATGTCATTAAATGCTACATGCCAATTGTGTTGTTTCAGGTTGCACACCTTAGCATTGGTTAGAGGTATGAACTGGGCAGTGAGCCCTTCCCTGAGCTTCTTACCATTTTTCCTTGGCATGGCACGCTAATGAAAGCCCTAGCCCAGCTCTTTCATCTTGTCCCATGTTTTCCTTTGTTGATGTGGAAAAAGGAGCGAGGGAGGGGGCCTAGGCTGGAGAATGAGAGATAAAGCAAGTTTGTTTATGGCTGAGTCAGAGGACAGTCAAATGCAGAGTTTTCCTTGTAACTTAATAGCTGCATTAATCACGGGGACTGCAGCTACTCCCACTGACGGCCAGAAAAGGGCCTCGGTGTCTCACAGCTTTGCTGATACCGAATGAGCTCTCTGCAAAGGCGCTCTCCTAGCAGATACAATTAGAGCACTTTAATAGGCATGTGGGATGCGGAAAAAATTTTTAATTATCTTGCATTAAACACAGCCTAACCTCAGCAGGAACAATCTGTGTAATTTCTGAGTAAGTTAAATTATTTTGTATAGTAGTGACGTAATTGGAGCATCCCTGGGCAACTGGCTGAGTGGCTGCTTCTGTAAAGGAAATATGGTCTGATAACGCTCATGCCTTATCGCATTGCATATACTAACACGTTAGGGAGAAGCAATCAGTTTGGTATGGCCTGGGTGAAATCACGGGTCAAACTTACAGAAGCCTTTGACTGTCTGTGCTTAAACACATGTGTGTCAGGGTCATGTAAATAAGGGGAGTTTTCTCCCCTTGGTGTCCTTTAAAGAAGGGAGAGGTAAGATATCCTCAGTGAACAATTTATCCCAGTGGAAGGAAGTTCAGCACTTTATCCACTGGGTGTCTTTCCACTAGACACTGTCCGTAGACACTGTGTGTCTATCCACTTTGGTGTCTTTCACCAAAGCTCTTTGGGCTCCCAGCTGGATCCATATCCCTTGGTGCCAGGCAGAGGTTTTCTAAAGTAGCTGCCTGAGTAACTATAAATCCTAGCGGCTCACTAAGGCATCTTTGAAAAGCCTCCTCTTAAACTGATAACAAGGTGGAGGAACTAAGGTGACAGATTATTCATTTATCTCAGTGACAATTGTACAAGAATGGGGGAAAGTGGGGTAAAAGATAGCAAACCCCCCAATTATTTATTTCAGTCCTTCTCTCCTCAGAGATACCACCCTCATTAGACCCCCAGGTGCTGCACCGTCCCAGTTTCTGACTCTTTGGGCATTCTCAGCCTCTGCTGTGGGCAGGGGCAGGTTCAGTGCCTCTAAAATCAGAGCTGCTTTGCCTTGCTGCCTGCTGGCTCTCCTGCCCATGCCCACACAGGCAGCGGGTTGCAGCAGCAAGGGCCAGCGGCTCCCCAGTCCGACCCTCCTGCACCTCTTTGGCCGGAGCTTACCCTCTCCCTCCTGGCACCGCTGACGGTTCCCACTTATCCTCGGCTTTCCTCTTTGCCCGCCCTGTGTTTGCTGGAGCCGATGTAACGCCTACAATACGCACAGCGCACAGGGTTCAGGGTTTCTGATTGCCCGGTGCGTGTGCTTTTTTATATCCCCCCATAAAAGTTACACCTCCTCAGTCTCCGCAGGTCCCACGGACAACCACACGCCATCCCACCCGCTCCCACCACCACGCTGGCTGGCACCACAGGCATTGCTCCTACCCAGCCCCATTGCTGCAGGGGTCTGTTTTATACCACCACAAGCCTTTTATTTCTTCTTTTTTTTTCTTTTTTCTCCCCCCCTGCCCTTTCTCTCTCTCCTTTTTGTTGTTGGTAATGCGATTGCCAAGCCGGGCAGTCATTTTCAGTCTGGAAGGCAAGTGAACGGTGGGGAGGAGCTGGAGGGTGTGCAAATAGAGAGTGGCAAGCGCTTTTGCTCTCTGGTGCAACGCCGCAGCGGGGCGGACCCATAGGTGCCGAGGGAAGCAGGCATTTCCTCGAGTTTAGAAAGTGGAAAGCTGGCTGGATCCACGCTGCAGAGCACTCCCTCTCCGTTGGCAATTGGCCGTGTGGGTTATTTTCTGCCTTTATTGTGGTCTCTATATAATCGCAGCTTGCTAGACCCATAAAAATAGTACCTCGTGCTCTCTGCAGGGCTAACTGCTAATTACTTGCAGCCATCGGTGGCAGAACAAACCCAGGCAGCCATCCAGATGGCGTGTTCCTACCTGTGACCGAGTGTGAATAATTTATGTTTTACTGATAGCGAGGGGACGGGAGGGTGGAAGCCGCCTGCCCTCCACACCCATTGCCCCGTGCTGGGACAGCCTTGGGGAAACTGGGAGCTGCATCAGGGGTGTGAGAGGCAAACTCTTCCCTCGTAGCCCAGGACAAGGGCATGCCCTTTGGAAAGCTCGGATCCAGTGCAGCTTTGGAAAGAGTAAATGGGAAATAGCTTGTCCTGGGGGGGTTTGGCTTGCATGTTGATGTGGTTTCTTGTGAAGGTGGCTATGCTCTCAGAACAAAAACTGCTGGTGGGTCGGCTTGAAAGTCCCTCACACCTAAATGTGTGAAGGAAATACCTGTGGGCAGCCTCTGCTTCAAGGTAAAGTCTTGGAATACGCTGAAACTTGTATGTGCCACCTTCTTTTCGTTTCTTCTTTGCAAGTTCACTCTGTGGGTCCTCAAACGTCACCTACCAGAGGCTCTGGAAGATTCCCACCAAAAGATGGAATTCTAGGCCGTTAACTGTTTGTTTCAGGTCACTTCTCATTGGTATAGAGGAGAAAAGGAAAATGATTCCTTCTCTCCTCCTGAAACACACACAATTCTTAACACCGTTACAACCATATTCATCAGGGAATTATCCAAACTTTTTTTTTTTTTGTGGGGAACATTTCTTTCTGAAGATCACTGCTGGAGGGACAGTGCTGGGGCTAGGTGAACAGCAAGTCTGGGCCGACTCTGGAGTCTCTCTGCTCCTTCCCACATTGAATTTGCTCACATCAGCTTCCTACTTTCCACAATCACGTACCCTCCTAGCCCCGCTGTTTCACATGGGGTTGATGTTAAATAGTGTTGCTCCAGGAATCACATAAAAAAGGGAGGTGGGCTGAGGCCAGCATAGCAGGGACATATACACATAAAGCAGATAAAACCACACAATATTTGCAAACAGCAACCGCTGATATCCAGTGGGTAGCTGCAATGCAGCGAATCCATGCCTTGTGCACAGCCACTGATATAAACAGATTTAAATGCAAGATGTGTTTGGCTCGGCAGGTGGAGTTGAAATTTTATCTAATCTGCTCTTGTGGCTTTTAGCATCCAGGATTCAGGTTGCAGACAGACACCATCCTCCTTGGACCTCCCAATCAGGCTGCAGGTGCCTGGGGAGCAGGGCAGAGACCTCAGCTCTCCCAGGTGATGTGGGAGAGGGCAGAGGGCCAGATCCTTACCCCCTTCTCATGCCTTTTAATTAGCTAGAATTCAAATGAGCTTATTAAGGACTGGGGTCGTTTCATTTCATATGTTGGGGGGTGGGGGCCTGCCTGTATTTCCCAGTTCTTCAATACGTGTATGAGGATGGCAGGTACAATGCAAGGGACCACAAATGGCTCATGCTGCAAAAAAGAAGGTAAGTTGTCTTGAGCAGGCTGCAGCTTAGAAACATAGCAATCTTATAATCCAAAAAGGGATTTCTGTGCCAAATTCTTCTGTGTAAGCAACAAACCTATTTCACCACAGTTCAAACGTTTTTCCAGGCCGCATGTTTGTACAAAGTGAGCTTATGTGCCAGTCACCGAAATTAGTCTCCAGTCCTTTTGCATCTCAGGAGCCGTTGGTGCAACTGTGCAGAAGTGGAAGCACTAAAAATTATGCCTGCAAAGTAGATGTACATTTATATTTGTTAGTCTAAGTTGAGATTTAGATATAAGAATACCTAGCTGGTGCCAGACAGTACCTAATCTTCTGATGTCTTCCAAGGTACCATAAGCACGGAGTGCTACTTCACAGGCTATGGAAGATGAAAATAATTTCCTTTTCTCGTACTAAGCAGAGGACACCAGGTCAAATAGTTCATTCTCCACACCACCCTTGACCCACCAGAGGCTGACTGTGCACCAACAGTGAGCTATTTCCAGCTCATTTCAGAGCTCAGGAGAGACAGGAGTTTGCTTCCCACTGATGGGATGACGAATGCAATGGAAAATCCTGCTTGTTTCGGTCAGAGCTCTTTTATCCCGGAGGCAGAGGGACCATGCTGCAGGAGGAGCACCATGAGGATTTCTGGTTTGTGGCCATGCCCCATCTTACCCCTCCTCTTTTCAGAAGGTAATTTTGGCAAGAGCCAGTTTTCCAGTGTGCCAGGCCTCCCTCCCTCAGGCCATGCCGGCTGGCCAGGGTTGCGAGGGGAGGGGAACGGCACAGCAGCTCTCTGTTGAGGCAGCACCACTTGAATGGAGTGTGCATGAAAAATTCTTAACCACAGATCTGTTATTAGCTGCAGCAAGATAAAAGACATATTTTATGAAAGTAATACATTCCAGCATTACACGTGCGAGTCAGGAGACGGACAGCATGCATATGAATGCATTATCTGTTTGTTTGAATGCATTATTTTATGTCTATAAGATCAAATGTTTGTTACTTAAGCAATGCTTCCTAACAGATCTTGAGACCGTCCCACCTGGCAGCGAGCCACACAGTGGGGGTGTAATATGCTTTGGCGTTTTGCTGTGGCTTTCTCTTTTGTTGAAAGACATTTTTTTCTGTATACTGTTTTCCAAGGTGAGATGCAAGATGCAGGGGTAGAACTGTGGTAGCTGGGATGATGTAAGGATAAAAGAGAAGCGAGGTTTGTTAAGAGACTAAAAGATCATGTAGTACAGCCAGAAAGATAGACAAGCTTTCCACCTCAGTATCCCTTTATCATATCTCTTCTTTTCCCACCTTAGCTTTCCCAGCTGGTCCCATACAAGCTCCCACTTCTCTGACAGCTGGACAGGACTGAGATGGTCTCATACTGCTTGCTAACCGAGGGATAGTGGGAAGTTAAACTGTTGGCTTAGATCTGTGATCCAAAATGATCCTTTGAAGTTGATCTTTTCCTCCTGAAGCTCTTAACCACCCCTGTCACAGAGTCGTCTGAAGTAAAATAGGGATTGCCTATGTTTCCAAAAGTTAACACTTTAACTCAGCCACAAAATACAGGTTTGATTCAAGATTAGATTTACGAGGTGAGATTACATAGTCTGTCCTGTGCCAGGGACCAATTACATTATCAAAACAGTTCCTTCTGGCTTTAAAATGTTCATCTCTGTGAAAAGTAGCCAGCTGTTTTTCAGCTATGGCTGTATGCAGGATAGGGCATGACTTAGAAAATGCTCTCTGTTACATCTCTTACAGCCAACTCGTGCTGGCACATCCAGCTGTTCATTGTGCTTGCTGTTTTTCTGCAAGGCAGTGGTTTGCTGACCTCCTGACAGTGTCTGAGGGCTTTCACGGATGAGAGGAAGGCGTGGAAAAAAATATTCTTTACCTGGTGCCAACTGGGATTCCTGCGGTTGCAGGGCTGGCAGTGCCCAGCTGGATGGGTCTCCCTGCTCCCTCGCACTGGGGGCACGAACTGCCTGTTTGCAGGCTGTGGGAGCACCATGGGATCCTGGCTCTCTGTGAACCTGCTGTGTTTCATGCAGCAATCAAGTCTGCTTTCAGCCCTGCATCTCCCCATGCCTACATCGCTCTGGAATTTCTGAGTTGCCTTCCAAGGCACTGGTTTTTGCTGCTAAGGCTCACGCTGTACCTCAGCTCCGCTGAAGTTTAAATCCTCAGTACAGGGTCAAAGCGCCCTCTGCTAAATGAATGTTACAATCATAGAAAAGCACGAACATTGCATACAGAAATATGTTGTGTTGCTCCTTTCTGTGAGCGGCGATCAGCCCTCTTCTCGCAGGTATTAAAGAGACAACATCAGTAGGTCAGGGGAGGGAAGTTCTGTCATTCATACACGGAAACTTTTTCTTGAACCCCTTAGAAAAAGGACAAAATGTATTCTTTTAACAGAAATCATCCGTATTTAAAACTTGTAGGAAGAATCGAAATTGTATCTTCGTAAGTCCTTGCTTCCCAGCATGGATTACCCTAAGTGCACCTACTGCTGAAGCTGGCCTCCCTTCCTGCCACCCCACCCCTCACACTCCCTCTCTCCAGGTTTTCCTGTCTCTCCGCACTGAGTTTGGAGCCTCTTGCCTTCCCAAGAGATGCCCTGCGTGACCCCCTCTCTCTGTATCTGCTCACACATTCCTTCCTTATCTTGCTCTCACGCTGCTCCAGATTCCCTCCTGACCATAGACCATATGTGTTTACAGATCCCAGCTTGGTGCCTTCTAGCAAACTGGCTTTCATCCTGACAGTGAGTCATATGACCTTCCTCGCTTTTTTCTAAAACCTTCTGTATATGCATGAACCCTTTAAACAGCAGCATCTGAAATGTTTCTCCATCAGTCTTCATACTTGTATCTGTCTGCTTATATGATCAATGTTTATATTAGGGAGCTATTGTGCTCTTCTGAATCTGTTCTAGCTGTATTTTGACTAGACTGTGGTGACCTTTGGGCAAAGGCTCTGCTGTGCATGTTTATACATCGCTAAATACACTGTTGATGCCCAATAAATAAAAGACCATTATTCATCTTTGAAATGACTTTGAAATTACTTTTAGGTAAGGAACCAGCTTGAGAAAAAACTGTGGGGTGAGAATTTGGTCAATAAAGTCAATGGGAATTCTGCCACAGGTTGTTATTGAGTATAGACTTACAATTATGGTTGTCCTGTTGTAGGTTTAGGTTGTTTGCTTTGTCTTTGTTTTTATATAGAGGAAATATTGCCTAAATAAAGTTCCCTTGTTTTCTGAAGTGTTGCAGATCTGAATGACTTCTGGGTTTGTAAATTTGTAAATATTACTATATTACTACATTTTTCTTGTTAAAATAATGTGACCTCACTGAAGCTTATTTTTTTTCCAAATGGGTGACATGGGGCAACACCTCCTCTTTTAGGAACAATATTCAGCTTCAGGAACAGCAGACTCCGAAATACGCTGAATGCGTGTTGCCATAATGCCTGTGCCTAAATATGTGGTGCTGTTGCAAACTTCAGCCCTGTAGAAACCTGATTGTTTATCAATGTGAGAGGCCCCACCCCAAATGGTAAGTAGAGCAAAGCTCATGTCATAAATCTGCTGGCATCCCAAGTGAAGCCGGTGTTGCCTGGGAACGAAGGTTATCTCCTCCTTTTGCTGCTGGTCCTTTGAACTTCCTGTGGTCAGGGAATCCTGCTGTTTTCAGCCAGAATAACAATTCATGAAACTACCTCTGCTCTCCTGGCTGGAGTTCACGTCTAATTAAATTTAACAGGAGTCATAATTTTAAGAGTGATTTCTCAAAAGCTTTATAACTCAAGACAATTAAGGCTTGAGAGAGAGCGCGCGAGACAGGGAGGGGAGGAAAACAGAGGCACTCCTTGGGGCAGGGCACTTCTTGAGTATTAAAGAGATGTGACTCATTCCTGCCTCTAGTCCCAGCAGAAGTAATACCTTTTGAATAAGTTCTGCGTGCCAGATAAAAATTTGTTTGCTGGTGCAAAATTCATACCACACATGTTAGAACAAGCACCCTGATGGGCTATTCCCATTAAAAACAAGGGCACGCAGCAGTGGATTTTTCAGTCTGTTGGTGTAAATTGGGTACAGATTTTTTAGCTGTGGAAACTTGTCAAAGTCTGCAGAAAGAAGGGATAAAGGTGAAGGAAATGCAGACCAAAGAATGAATGAATGAATTCAGTTGCCCTTCTGGAGCAGGATGTTTTTATTCTTATTATGCATGAAATATGTAGTAGTGTATACAGAACACATCCATCAGCCAATTTAACAGGCAAAACCTGATCTTCTTGAGGACGTGTGAAACTAGAAAGGAGATTATAGCGACGTAGAACATAAAAATGCTGAGGACCCCTAGGTTGGACTTTTTGTGTATGTATTTAAAGGTAGTTCTGCATACAGTACAGAAGCCTTTGTAGATATGACAGGCATCCTCTTAAGCCAGGGCATCCCACAGACCTCTCACAAAAGCAATGCCACGGAGGACAGCATCTCTATGCGTGAAGGACCCAGCCTTCTGTGAACGTACAGAAAATCAGGTTTTATGACAGAGGATTGTAGGGAAATCTGCCACTGCTACAGGGGTGATCCCTATCTTTACTAGGGGCGTGAGGATTCTGGAAGAAACAGGTTTTTTTTTTACCACAACATTGGCTCAGAGCAAGGTTAGTGGTTATCGGAGTAGTGGTTAAAACAGACCTGGCCAGCCTACACAAAATCCTTACCAGTGTTCCTGAGGGTAGGCTGTCGCTAAAACAACAGCGGCCTGTTTCACTCAAGGGCTGTATCCACAGAGGGGATGCGAGATGCTTGCAGAGGGTGAGGAGGTGGCGGCAGGAGGGACAGCTGACATCACGCATCGTTACGCTGATAATCATCTGCCACACGGAGCATGTCCACGCCACGGCTGAAGGTGCAACTGCAGCGTGGGTGGGCTCCGCTGGGCTTTGTTTAGTGGCGCTGGCTTGGGCGGTAATGGCGATATAATGGCAACAATGCAGTATCAGCACGTAGCTGCGCGAGATGTATACTGGTCATCGGCCACGCTAAGTCCCTGCTGCTGGAGTTTCACCACTGCTGGCATCTGGTTGAAGATAACCCCCAGGCTTCTTGCTATGCTGGGGTCATGGGCAATCCCACAGCTAGGTAGTCAGCCCCACCGGTGGGTTGCAGGCTGCTTCTGGTACAGCGCAACCACACGTGGGCCCTCCTCGCAGCACTCATCTAGCCAGGAAACAGGCATATATTCTCGCTTAAAAATGCCGAACAGTCACGGTACAACTGCAGGCTTCTTCGATCAGCAACTTGCGGTAACGCTTCCCCCCTTCCTGAGAAATCCTTGATTTCAGCCATTCAGTGCTGCACCTCCTCCAGCTCTTCCCACAGCTTGCCCTGGAGCAGCCTTCCAGCAGCCCTGTAGAAAACTGCTCATCTGCTCCAGATGAAGCAACACAGCAAAATTAATATCTTAGTATGACGAGAGACTACCAGTGAGCCTACACAATCCGTGGTCTGCTTGGGAAGTAAACCCTGACCGCCTCAGGAAGAAAAGTCTGACCTACCAAGCAGTGGAGTGTCTTGTGTCTTTGGAGCCGGGACGTGGGAATTTTGTGCCCTCTGGGAGGGAGCAAGTTGATTTTCTCGATGTAGGAGGCCTGGGGGCAAACCAGCATGTAAGTGGTATGGACAATCAGGGGCCCAGGAGTGAAACAGGGAGTGAACCACAATGATAGTGTAGATGTGTCCTAAGGATGATGCTTGACAGTTTTACAACAGATTGTTGTAAGCAATGAAAATGAAACTTAAACTGTAAATCAGCTTGTTTTCCATTTCTTCATAAGAATTTTGCATTGTTTT
Source organism: Buteo buteo (assembly GCF_964188355.1). Taxonomy (NCBI): domain Eukaryota; kingdom Metazoa; phylum Chordata; class Aves; order Accipitriformes; family Accipitridae; genus Buteo; species Buteo buteo. Next base: position 11,897,892 of record NC_134190.1, on the reverse strand, counting down.
CTGCTTGTTACATTTCTAATGTTAGCATAGCCATTATGTTGTCTCATCTCATTAGGTTGGCTCATTTGGCATCTCTCAGAGATGCCAAAATAGAGGGGACATTTTTGGAAAGTATTTCATCAGTATTGTTACTGGGAAAATTACGATCAGCTCTAGTGTTTTAACATGCTTGAATGTGGATATCATTAACTATAATAAATAAAAAGAAAAATTCCCCTATGGAAAGTATTGTCTTCACCCAGAAGACAGAAGTATCAGGCTCTCTACTGAGTCTGCCAGAGTTTCTGTGTATGCTCCTGAATAATGAAGGTGGTGATTTATGCCCTTTGGAATAAGGATATTCTAGGGCAGATATGGTGTGTTCATGCTGCTATCAAACCTTTCTGAGGGACAGTGGTGAATGTGAAAGCTTTGTTACATGAATGAGAAGGTGGTGACTGGGAACAGCCAACATGGATCTACCAAGGTTAGATCATCAGATCACGTAGGCTTTGTGGGACCTCTAGAGGTCTCTCGTCCCACCCCTGCCCAAAGCAGGTCCAGGTAGAGCAGGTTGCTCAGGGCCTTGCCCAGTTGGGTTTTGAGTATCTCTAGGGTGGAGACTCCACAGCCCCTCTGGGCACCTGCTCCGGTGTTTACCCTCATGGTAAATTTATTTCCCCTAATACTGAGTGGGAATTTCCCCTGCTTGACCAACCTGATTGCTTTCTGTGATATGGGAAGAGCAGTGGTTGTTATCTACCTTGACTTTAACTTAATGTTAGACAGGAACTCCTACAGCACCTTTGTATCTAAGCTGGAACATTCTGGTCTGGACAGATGGATTAGTAGAAGGGTGAAAAACTGGCTTGTTTGTTGAGCTTAAAGGGCTCATATTCTACCTGGAGGCCTTTACAAGCAGAGTTCTTCAGGGATCTATTCTGTCAATTTAATATCTTTGCCAGTGATAGGAAAGTGGAGACAGCATGCACCCTCATCAAGTTTGCACCTGATACCAAACTGGGAAAGCAATCGACACATTCCAGTGCATGGTCGCCACTCAGAGAGACCTTGGCAGCTGGAGGAAGGGGTCAACAAGAACCTTATGAAATTTGACAAGGACGAATGCAAAGTCCTGCAACTAGGCTGAAACAGCTCCTTGCAACCGTACAGGCTGCTGCTGAGCTCTGCAGGAGAGGACATAGGGGTGGTGCTGAGCAGTAGGCTGAACGTGAGCCAGCAGTGTGCTCTGGCAGCAAGGAAGGCAAAGAGCCCGGTACAGCCGGGGCTGTATGGACAGGAGCGCAGCCACCGGATGGAGGGGAGCCATCATCCCCTCTGTGCAGGACTCATTAGATCCATCTAGAGTACTGCATCCAGATGTCAGCACCGGTTGATAAACTCGTTACTAAGCCACCAAGATGGTTGGGGTTTAGAGACCAGCCCTGTAAGGAGTGGCTGAGGGACCATGCCTTGTCCAGCCCAGGGATGAGACGTCTTCAGGGGAAGCTAAAAGCAGCTGTCAGCATCTGTGAGCCACCAAAGCTCTTCACAGTGGTGTGTGGTGAGAGGACAACAGACAGTGGGCATAAATTGAAACAAGAGAAAGTCCAACTGGGTATGAAGATGAACTTTTCCCCATGAGGACAACGAGCGGTGGAACAGGCAATGACGTTGTGCAGGTACCGTCCTTGGAGGTTTTCAAGACCTCACTGGACAAAGCCCTGAGCCACTTTGTTCTCATAGCTAAAGGGCTTTGAGCAGGAGGTTGAACAACAGACCTGCTGAGATGCCTTCCAACCAAAACCATTCTGTGATTTCTTGTTAAAACTGGGAAGGGAGACTTTATTACTTATGTCGTTCAGCACCTAGAAGCCCTGGTGTCGTCCTAGTGGTATCAGGAAGTTCCCAGTGCTAGTCAGTGCTTACATACAAAAGTCCAGAAAAACTTACGGCCTGATGAGATGAGGCAGGGAAAACTTTATAGCGAAATATGTCTGACATACATGAGAGTCCCTTCCTCCTCCTGCCCAGCGCTGCTGCACAGCAGCTCCCCTCGGGCACAGTGTCTCATGCCAATTCCCGTACGCCCTTTGCCCAGTTCAGAGGCAGGTGGAGCGAGCCCCGGGTGCTCCTGCCTCTCCCAGAAGAGCCAGGCTGTGGTTCCTCTTGTTCTTGTCTGTGTCAACAGAGTGCATTAGCTGCAAAAGCACAAGAAAGCGCACTGCTGTAAACAGTAGCCCAGTTCATAATTATTATTTTATTACTTTCTTGCAGACAAAACTGGCCTTTTTTCAAGGATGTGGCTAGAGTCTGTCCTGGAGGTGAGGCCATACCTGTCATGCAACTGGAAGGACTGGACTTATTCTTAATTTAAACTCATACTACATTTAACAGAGCAACACTGACAAGTGAAATTTCTGCTTACGTTGAAGGAAATCACGTATACAGTGTGTCACAGTGTTCTACACAGAGTGGTCCTCCAGTGTCTGTTTACAATGTTTTAAGGACTACTTGAGCACAGTTTGTTCACTGAGACGTGCACAAGGAGGCATTGTTATAGTAAGTTGGTCTTGTTTCTTACAATGCCATTTGGAGGTGATTTCCCAGGAATCCACAGGAGAAAATAAAACTAAGGAGAGCTGTCAGTCCCTCAGTGCCAGCATAAGAGCTCAGAGCTGTGCCAACAAGGTTAACTTGAAGCAATCCTTTTTTTCCCGTTTCCCATAATTTTTTTTTTTTTTAATTGATGGTAACCTCACTGGTTCTTATGCTGCTAATCATGCAAAAGATGAGCGTTTTTATGGAAACAGCTGGCTGTGTCCTAAAGGGATCTAAGTGATCCTAACAGAAAAGTGGAGCTGAACAGAAGAAGAGGAAATAAAGTGATAATTTTATTTCCTACATGTCTGACTCAGACCTACTTACATAGAGAAGATATTGTAGATACCCACAGACACATCCAAATCCCATGGAGAGCTGGGAAGAAAACATTAATGCAAAGTAGCCTATTTAGCATCTCGTATCACATGAGAGCTCTAATCCTCTGGTCTCTTTATCAGACTTTTATAATTACATGGAGCTGAGAATGAGAAGGCAGAAAACTAAATGCAATTGATTCTGCTATTTGAACTACAAGGTTTGTGTAGGTGTTTGGGGGAAGGAAGAGAAGTGCACCAGCTCTTGAATGCTGAGCAGCAACACTATAGCAATAATTGAGGACTGAGGAGGAGGACAGTATTCCATTGCAAGTCTGAGTGAAACCTAGGCAGCACTGGAATTTGGTCTAGACAGGAGAACACTTCCACATTTACATCGTCACATCTTGAAAGCTGTGGTAATCACAGATGTTTCATGATCCCCAGTGGCTGCCTTGCAGTATTCTGGTCCCACTGATGACAACTACTCAAGATTTAAATGATTTATAGTGATGGTTGTGCTTTTGTCATGGACGAGAATACAGTTGTAATAAAGAGCTCCCATTTCTGTTCAACATGACTCAGCTGGAAGGAGGAGAAAGGCTAACTTCAACTTCTTGCTTCTGATTTTGTCTTCAGAGAGTTAAGGGGGGTGTGTGAGAAGGAAGGCTGCCTCTTTTTTTTCTCACTTGTACTGCAAACTTTATACTAACAAAATTCCATGTTAAACGATCGGGATAAAGACAACTCTTAGGAAACTTTCTTAAGTTTACACATTTGAAAAGGCTTTTTCAGCACAAAGCAATTCTTAATGCTGCCTTTACCAAGTAGTCCAAGGTCCCTTTGGTGTGGGGAGCTCTTGCTGGCTGAGTGTACAAGCAAGCACAGCTGGAGCACACAATGCTGTGATAACTTCTGGAGTTTGTAGAGAGGGTATCTTGGTAAGGAGGTTTCCAATTCTACCAGGAGATAAATTTCCCTCCATAGCCTTGGGGTTTTGGAGAACAAAATATTCCTGTAAGGATGACACCCCCACTCCTCAGCTGTGAGAAGCAGTAAAGAACTGAACCTTTATCTTCCCTGGTTGTTATCAAAATAGTTGTGGTATGACCCACAAATTGAACATGAAACAACAGGTCTGCTTGTAAAAACTAATGCAAAGCGAGTTAATTGGCATTCTTTCCTATATATTAGATCCAATTCTCCATTGTCCTCCACAGCCTGCAGCCATTGTACACCATAAAAGTTCAGCAGAGGGGAGATGTGCATGAAAATCCATTTTAAAAATCGTACTCTTCTCCACTAAGTTGGTAAAGATACTTGGGACCTTTATAACTGCTCTGATCTGGTATTCCCTCTTACAAGTTACAACATATTTTAAATTATGGTGGTAACATTTTAATAAGGCTATCAGTGCTCCAGGCCAACGCAATAGCCCAGTTACTTGACATGTTGGGATGACAAGCATCTGTTACAATGTGCAACCTTGCTAATGGAGGATTCACGCTAATGAGGGGGAAGCCTGAGTGTCTACAGGGCTAATGTAGCAGCTCCCATTTGACTCTTTACTCCCATTTCCAAGAATGAGGGCATAAGCAGAAGAAAGGGATGGGTGTCAATAAAATCATCATGCTCCTTATCCCCTTGGGCTTGCAGATACCTGGGTGTAAATTACAGCAGCCGCAATGTGAAGCAAGTGTAAAGATCCCTTGGGAGCTTCCACTGTCCTGTGTCTCGTCTTGTACTGCACGTGGCTGAGCCGCACTGTGGTATCTAGCATCAATTATCAAACTGCCTGAATAATGAGGGGAAGACGCCCCTTGCCAAAAGTTCATGTTTTATTAAAATAATTCATCCTCACGAATGCATTTTGCATGCAAGTCATGTGGCTGAAAAGATTTTTGTCCCACTACTAAAGAATACCTAGTCAAAAATGGCCTTGCATTGCTCTCAGCACTGTTAAGTATCTTTCTATATGTTAACTTCTCAAGCTCCAGCAAATGTCACCAAGTGTTGATGAAACAGAATTGTGAAGTGAGCTTTTAAAGGAACAGAAATAACGTAACATTAAGTAACTGACCTTGTACTGTCACTGTTGGGGTGCTCTGCTTGCAGCAACACGAGATCAAGAGCTGTATAGAAATATTGTGCGCACGCTCTGTCAGTCATGGTGGGACCACGGTGGGAGAAGGATGTCACGTGTTGGTTTCCACCTGAAGCAAACCAGCGAGGCATCTTGAAACTTTTTGTCTGAGTAGTCAGTCAGGTTTGACAAGGCTGACACATCCCTTACCACACCCTCTACTTTTGCATGGTATAGAAGGAATTGTGCAGTCCTAAGATGCATTCCCTCCTGCTGAATTCAAAGACATTTTTTTTAACCCTACCAGAAACTGGTAGTGTAATATTCCAGGGACTGTCTAAAAGGAGCACAGTGGGTGTTCAGGGACCTGGGAATGATAGCTCTTGGCAGGCAGTCCTGGGCTTGACTAGTCACAGGCTAGCACCAAGCACCTTGTGTCAGTCATTCCCTGCCCTCCCCAGCCCCTCCAAACACTCGCTGGGGCATATCTACATTTTAAAATGGATTGTGCTGCAGGGCACCATAAATCTGCCCATAATTAGGCACCAGTTGAGTGTGTTTAAGATATATCTTCCCCACGACAGGGATATCTTTGAATAAGCTGTCTGAGCCCTCTCGGTTTGTTATTAATGCCATTTCAGACCATCTCTGCAGTTGCTATAGAGGTGTTGCTACTGGCACCAGCTGGTGAGTCTCTCTTCCCATGCAGAGAAGAGCTCAGACTGTGGACTCGGGAGCGATAACTGAATTTTCTGGGGAGAGTTCAGCCTGAGTGAAGTGAGGAAGTCGAAATTCCCAGGACTGACCTTCAGTCATAATAAACATGGACTTTGTGAATGCTGCCAGTCAGCTTAAGCTGTCGCTTCCCAGGCAGCCCTTGCACAGGAGTGGTGGTGCATAGCAATCATTTTACAAAGGCACATAGCCAGATTAGTGGCTTGCACGTGCAAACTTGTCCTTACTTCTCAAAACTGTAGGAGTTAGGAACACAGGAGTCACATGCTGTTTTACCTGGATGATTTGATCTCTGTTTGGAATACCAGACCTGGTTTTTCGCAAGCTACAACAATGGAAATCAGTTACCAAGCCATATTCAGATTTGTACTTTGAATGTCAGATGTCACTGGTTATCAATGTGTTTCAGCTATTTTAAATTTGTTTGGTTCCTCTCCATGCAAGTAGGGCATTAAAGAGAGGATGCCATTAAATAAGCTCAGAAGATGGCATGTGAAATAGGAGGGGCTGGCAGCTACTATTAGAATTTGTTAATTAACAAGCCATTGAGGGGAATTTCAGTGTGCCCCTGGGAATTCGGTTCTTAAAATAAAATACAGATATCTCTCTGGTATAGACAGGGACAAATGCAGCTTGTTACATTCACCTCAGGTAGTGTCCTGAATAATTAAAGACCCACTATCCAGCAGTCTAACCTAAAATAGAGCTTTTGGGTACACCATTTGGTGTTGGGAAGGAGCCTTTTATGAAACCTAAAGAAATAGATTATGCCTAGCCCTCGTATTATGTATAAATGAACTTCCCTCTGTTTACTAAAGCAGTGTTCAGCTGTGGCCCCTTTGCCTCTTTGGAATTGCTTTCTCCTAATATCCTTATGGTGTTTGCAATTCCAAAGGAGGTGAGTTAGGATACTGGGCTGCAGGATGGACCTTGGGACTAGCTTGGTTTAAGGTGCCCAGAGGGAATATTATATCTCCTTTAGACTAACTTGCTTAAAGAGGGTCTCCTAAGAACCAGACAGTTTTTATGGATCCATGTCTTAAGAGGCAGAACTAACCTTCTGCGAAGGCAGATGAGCAAGAAACTCCAAATTACTGCATTTTATTCTTTCCTGCACAGAGTTTTCCTCAGAAGGAAAATGAGACTCTGCAGCTTGCAGAGTTTGCTGGACATTTGCTCTCAAAAACTCTTTGAACTCAAAGAAGGTCAAGGAACTTAGGATGTGGCCTTAGGTACATCAGGACCGGACCTTTCCAGAAGTAGTGGAGCAAGGTTTAAGCGAGATCATCCAGTTACAACACTGATATTTTCCTGTAGTCGGTAGAATTTTAAGCAATACCCATGTGACTTGATCATGCTTCAAGATAACAGAGTCCACCACTTGGGTAAGCACCCAAGTAAAATTGACTGTTTCAGCAAATAAAAATATTCATATTTAGTTCTTTCATTTGCCTATGTATGAAAACAGACAGGACTATTGAGCTGTTTTCAGTATCGGTTCAGTCTTATCCTCTCCTCTTCATTTCAGTGGGGCTAATTGTGCAAGCAGGACCAGCAGAATCCACTTGCTATTTAAGTACATTTTTCTACATGTCCAAGTAACAGTGACTCATCCACGCCTCTGGGTGTATCACACACATGCTGTCTCCATCACAGATAATGGAGTGTCTCACTGAGCTGGCACACCAGTCCAAGCTGAAAGGTGGGGCTGACTGGAGGTGGTGTTAAAACTTAGCAAGAACCTCAAATCAGTGTAACACTTTTGGATTTCTAAATACACATACGTAAAACTGGACAGCTCTCAAAGGGACTTGCTGAAAAAATGCTTTCTGTTCATATATGTCTCAATACAAGTGCCTCGCTTGATGCATCACCACTCAAAAAATCTGACTTTTAGGTACGCTGGTGGTACTAATGCAGCGATCTGTATTTATGTTTCAAAAAGTTTGGACTGGAGTATCAAGGCACAAAGTTCAAGTTTCCCTCATTCTGCATTTCCCTCCTATTCTACATTGGTTTTCTAGCTTTTTACTTCCTTCTTTATGGCATTAAGCCTATGTATTTGTCTGTCTTACTCATCCTGACTGCTTTTGTATTCTGCTCCTTAATGACTTTGGAATGTAATGTTAAATCATCAAATCGTGCAGATGTAATCTGTATTCAAAGAAGCACCCCAAATCCACACATATATACATACATATATATGTATGTATGTGTGTATACATATATATATGCACTGATATATAATGATTCACGTTATATATAATACAGCATATATATTACAATATAGAAGTCACTGTATGACTTCACAGATAATAGCCGACTTGCATTCTGCTTCTTTGTAGCACTCCATAGAGCTCCGGGCAGTGCCAACAGGATGCCTTTCGGGACCAAGCAACCCCACGTTTGCTTGGAGGAGCTCTTATGCCCCCGCTACGCTGTGCCCACCATCACCTCCAGCAGTAGAACAGGTTCTCACGTAACCTGCACCATGGTGCTCACACAGAGCCGCAGCAGTTTCAGTGGCATTGCGGAGAATTGCTCTCATTTGGTTTTCTCTTTTTGTCCTTCGGTATGTTTGTGTAGTTGTTATTTACTGTCCTGTGGCCTACCGCTTGGATTTAAAATACCGGGAAAATGATCAAGAAACAGGCCCAAGAATTTATGCATGGTGCAGGCTGCTGGTGACATCCCACAAGTTTAAAAAACTTATAGCACATGCATTGTTGCAGAGCATCAGATGACTGATATGGCTGGCTTCCATACTGCACTTTGGGATGAAAGCCTCGGCATTATTTTGGAAAAGCTCAGCAGGGTTATTCACAAGTGACTGCTGCTTCTTAAAGTCAGGTCATCTTCTCTTTGTTTTCTGACACCATGGACAAGTGCCCCGACCAGCTGAGGCAGTGCCACTGAGCATAGCTAAGAAATTGTTCCCAACCGACCCTTGAGACTGACCCAGCGGTCAATGGCTGGTCATGAAGGCACCACTGGGCATTCTACAGCAAACTGCCTTTGCTGACACCCTGCATGCACACAAAGGTATTAAGACGGTTTTGCCTCTAGGATCTGGCTTATTTTTTATTTTTTAAGAGTAAAGCTCAACTTTCAGAGCATCAGAAGGCAGGAATCAAGAAAAACTAAGGGAAAGAGTCAGTTTAAACACGCGCTTCTGGATGTCCTCTTTCTCACGCACAAATGCAGTCAGCGCATGACACAACTCAAACATTTCATATGCTGGTGCACAAGTTTCAGGGCCGTTTCAGAAATGCACTGGGCTTGGTGTACTGACAGCCTTCCCAAATGCGAGACCCGATGTATTTTGGCGTTGACGACGCAAACATTTATGCCGTTTTCCTGACGAGCACGCCGGCCCTGTGATGTGCAGGGAGGAGGGGGCTGCTGCCAGCGGACCGGATCCATCCTCGACATAACGGTGCCGATTTAACCGTCTTTGCTGTGTTTGGGTGCCGGCGCTTTCCGGAGCGGCAGAAGGGTGTTTGGCATCGTGGGCATCCCTGGCCCGGCCGCCCTCACGGCAGCGCTCCCAGCCCCGCGCCCCAAGGCCTCTACGACGGCCACAGGGAAAGCGCAAAGCCGGTAGATACGAGAGAGGCCAGGAGGGAGTTTTTAATGGGCTCCAACCTCCACTGGCAACTTACGAGGGCAGTCCGCGCACCGAGGAAGGTGGAAACACCGGTGCGAGGCTGGGAGAGGCCTTGCGGTGCCCGGGCGGCCACCGGGGAGCGACAGCACCGCCGCGGGGAGGCCGGGCCGGGGCGGGCCGGGGGGCCGGGACCGCGGAGAAACCCGAGGCGGCCGCCGAGGAGGACGCAGGCGAGGCGGCGGCGGCTCCACGCCCAGGAGCGCCGCTTAAAACGGCCGCCGAAAGGTGTGGCTTCTCCTTTCCTCTGCCGGCGGGGAGGGGAGAGGACGGGACGGGACCTTCGCTCTTGCCGCCGCCGCCGCCAGCCGCCGCCGCCTCACACCGCTCCGCGGCGTCCCTGCCCTCCCCTCACCTGCGGGCCGCGCCGACCCCCCCCCTCCCCCGGCGCTCGGCCCTTCCCCGGCCCCCTCGGTGGGCTGCGAGGGAGAGGCGGTACCGCGGCGGGCCCTGCCGGGGCTGAATGCCTTTTCCCCCGTCGCGTCTGGGTCAGTCTCCCCGTCGCTTCCCCCCTCGTCCCCTCTCCCCCGGGGCTCCCCCGCCGCCATGAGCATCAACGGCGGCTCGCACCCGCGGATCAACACCCTGGGCCGGATGGCGCGGGCCGAGTCGGGCACCGACCTGCGCTACGAGATGAGCTCCCATGTGGTGGGGGGCGGCGGCGGCGGCGGCGGCACCCACACCCACAAGACCTACTACTACCAGAAGACCTACGGCGGGGACTACGCCTCCGACGGATACGGGTACGTGGGGGCCGGGATCGGGCTGAGGGGGAGCGGGCCCCCCCGGCCCTGCTGCCTCGGGCCCGCCTTGGGAGAGCTGCCGTGAGGCGCTGGCGGCTTGCGTTCCTGGGGGTTCGAGCTCGCAAGTCTTCCTTCTCCTCCCCGAGGAGACCCACCTCTAAAAGGCTTTTAAAAACGCGAGTAAAGAGCTGGCTTAATTTATTTAAAAGAAAAAAAAAAACCCGAAACAACTTTTGGCGGGGACTCTCTGTGAGGAGAGCAACGGGATGAAAGGCAGAACGGTAAGCTCAGCGTCCCAGCCTCACGCTCTGGGGTGTCCCTGCCTCTGTGCCGGCTGTACCGACCCAACAGCTCTCTGCTGATAAAACCCCGCTTTGCTCGGTCGTGGAAAACAAGCTGTACTGAGGTGAATTGCTTTATACCTCGTGCAGCCAGGCTCGGCTCTCGCTGTCCTCACCAGCAGTTGCGTAACTAGGGCTATAGAACGATTCCAACCAGTGGGAATCGTTCTCTTCGTCATTTTTGAGTTTGTTTCTGGCTTGTGCAAGGCCCACGAGTTTAAGGTGGTGGTCTTTTATGCAGCGATCCCTGATATTTGGTGGCTGGGGAGCAAAGGTACAGCCTGCTTCCCCCCCTCTACCTTCTTAACTGTTTGCCGTGTTGCCGCGAGCGCCATGAAGATCTTGCGGGCAGGGTACTGGCTGTGGATCCTGGCTTGAAGAACACCTGCTTTCATGGATGCAGCTGTACCGGCAATCCACGCAGATCGATTCTGACAAAATAAGTGCAGTGGCCATGAAGACCTCTCCATTAATCGCTTCGGCTGGGAGTTCACGGGACTGAAAGGCAGGCGGCAGTTAGAGTCGCTGAAGGAAACAGCACTGGTGTATGATAAGGCGACTATACAAAACACTGCTGGTGATTACTCTTTTTCACATGTGGAATGGCTGCATTAAACCTGTTGGCCTAATTATTCATGCCACTGACTTGGAAGTGCTGTCATGTAATTTGTGTTAGAATTTAAGCCCTAATTTTACGGATAGTACATCAGGATTAGATTGCAGAAGGATGGGAATTACACATATATATTAAATAAACAGCAGATGAGAACAGGCAGGCTTTATTCTATCAAGCAGATCTATAAATGGCTGTAGAGAATTAGGATTACCCTGGAGAGCAGCGAGAGCTCTGTTTAGGTACATCAGACCTGTTGCTAGAGGACCGCTGAACAAAAGACAAAACTTGCATTCTACCTATTTTTTTGTCTGTTACTCTGCCCAGTTCTTAGTTTTAGTTCTTCATTTGGCTTTCAGTTTGGTATGTGCACAGGTAAGTTAGTTACGATGAATCGCAGCTATAACTTGTCTACTTACTATTATGGTAGTATGAGAATACCAATTTATTGCTATATAATTAGAAAGGTTCAGTACTTTACCATGGGAGAGTGCACATACTAGGACTCCAAAATGTTATTGCTGTGTTGCGTTTGTGAGGATCTGTTTTGCTAGTGGAGCTCCACTGCAAATATCTTTACTGTTTGCAAGAGACAGACATGAAAAATTAATGACAGAACATGTTACTTCCTGGCTGTTCTCTTTTTCCAGACTTTACTCTGGTGCAACTATATTGGATTCACTAGACTGACTTCCCTATTATTCCTGACTTTCACTAGAGGAGAAATACCTTCCTTTAATTTAGCATTCCTGGGGTTTCTTACATATTTTAAACAATCTATAGTTTGTTAGGCTCTTCTTTAGTATTCTGGGGTGGTGGAGACAGAGTGGAAAGGACGCGCCTGATCAAGAGGCTAAAAACTTATCAACATCCTTTCATTTACTCTCTATAACGTAACATTCATATCTCCTTTTTCGGAAGGCATATCTGGCAATGAGACTGCAATTAAAGTTCCTGTTCACTTCATTGCGAGGCTTCTGCATGGAGCTAAAGACCCCTGTTAATGAGATCAAAATACATATATATACATATTTACATACAGGTTTTTTGTATGAGAAAAGATCTGACCATTCAAAGCACTTTAAATAATTATTTACAAAACAATATACATGTTTGCACCTTACTGAGTTGCATAGGTTTATTTTTAATCAGTGCTGATTTGAATTAAGGTGTCCCCTGCAATACAAAATGAGGGTTTTGTTGCCAGTTAATGAAAAAAAGCAATTGCCCTATTTTGCACATTCACTGCATGCAGAAAGTCCACTAAATCCTGTGCATGTTGTGCTTGCAGAATCAGAGCCATCATCTATGGAATTGGTTTTAATAATTGCTTTCAACCTGACATCTTCAGTGCCAAAGTATAGTGGCAGTTACCAAACTCATAAAACTGAGGCTTCTTTTTCCATTGGGGAAGATTACTGTACCTTAATCCTAAATGGAGTAGGATTCAATTTAGGGCCTAGTCTTGTAAGTTTTGGGGCGTATTCTGCCGAACAAGTCCGTGCTGAGTATTACATTACTCACAGAGCAATATAAGACGCTCCCTACCCTTAGGGCTCAGCAAGGTGCTTTTACAACATTCCCGGTTTCTTCTGGCTTGGGAACTCAGTATGAGCTTGGCCCCAGTACAGATACTCAGCTTGACGGTGAGTCACACACTCCTAAACTGCCAATTCATCAGTCGAATATTTATCAATGTTTTTGCTACAGAGAGATAAAATCTGATATGCTGTGAGAGAAAGGAAAGAAGTGGCAAGTTTATTTGTCATTGCTGAGAACAGGGAAAAAAATAGCCTAGGATTCATGATCACTGTGTGATGTGAAAATAAATTAATTTACACAATTCTGCTTAAGAGTTAATGTAACTTCTGTGCTTTAAGTTAGAAAGGGAGTTAGAAATTCACATCCTGTGCCCTGACATTACTTTCAGGGACTGACAGACAAAGTAAACTTGGAGAAAACAGCTTCAAAGCCGTGTTTTTGCCCTTCTCATCAATCTCGCAGGGATCTGCAGGGTCCTGGCCAAGCTACGTGGTGATAGGGCTGGCGTGGTAAGGTCCCCTCTAAGCTCCTCTTCCACAGCATTGCATGGAGTGGGTTAAAACTGTCCCATGACGAGCAAAAACATGGGCAGATGGAGAGGGAGGAATGTGTCTGAATTGCTGCTGAATACCTGCCACACCAGCAGAGCCTGCGCTGTGCTTGAGCTGGCTGAGAAATGGGTTTCAGCAACAGCTGGTGATGCTGCCACACCATGAGACGAAAACCAGGTTGTACCTGTCCCAGCTCACCTTTTCATAGGTACATGCATGAGATTTCAAGCTAGATACCTTTGCAAGTGTGAAAGCCTCTGTCAGGCGAGGGATTTGCTGGCATTTCGAGTGGCTGCTCTCTGGCACAGGTGTATTTCCATGGTCCAGGCTGGACCCTGTGTTTGGCACCTCCCTCTCCCAGAGCCAGAGGTGGGAGAGGCAGCGTGTCTGCAGCCTGCAGCACAGGGCAGGCATGGCCTTTAGAAACAGTGCTGTTGCTCCTGGTGATTAATACCAGTGGGAAAAAGTGCGAGGATTTTCTGCAAATAGGTGTGGCGGGATCCCTTGTGAAACCCTGCTTGCTCTGAAGGCACTTGGCCTCGGGGGTCTTACGATTTCACCTGTGACTCTTAAGGTTTTGCACATTTCTAATGGTATTTAGAGCCCGATCGTGCAAGATGCAGGCATCTTTTGAGGTTTCCTGTCATCGTGCCTTAGTCCGTGTGCATACTCTGCAGATGGGACTAGTTTGGCGAGGCCATGGTGTGCCAAAACCGATCCTAGTAAGAGCAGAGACGTATGGGGAGAACCCAGTTACAAAACTTTTGATGATTTCCGACACCGGCATTCAGCCTTTTTTGAGGCGTGCGAGGGAAAGCTGTGTTGTAGTATTTTAATTTCTGGTTATATTCTTACAGGTATTGTGATTTGCCACCTTTTGCCAGTGTATGCCTGTGCAGGGGTTCTCAGGGGCACACACGCACAACTGGCAGGCGGTGGCGGATGGGTGGTGGTTTAGTTGGTGTGTGCAGGCTGTGTACTGGGAATGGCCATTCCAGGTCAGGTTTTTCTTCTAACTTGCCTACTCTGGGCATACCAGGTAATCCCTTGATGAATCTATTGCTTGTTCAAACAAGTTTGTGTGGATGGGGTGGGGGGGTGGCGGCAAGCAGGGAAGAAAAAGTAGTGCTATTGTTTTGCTCTCATCGTTGTTGTGGGAGTACCTCAATACTTTGGATCTGCAAAAAGGCCTTTTTTTAAAGCTTCCTTTACTTTTTGAATGAAAAAAAATGCTTTGAACTTTTAAAAGGCTAAATGTTTTGTGGAGGAATCAGAAAATTTAACAAGGATTATTCTAATTTGGTTTAAATTGGATCTTTGGGCCAAGAGTGTCCCCTTTGTGCTTCAAAAGCTTTAAGGAGCTGTCAAGCTGCTGGAAGGCTCCGCAGAGCTGCTGGAGGTGCTCCTGTGTCTCCTTTGCCCTGCTTCTCTAGACGCTAATCGCCCCCCGATAACTCAGTGGCTGTGTGCTAACAAAGGCAGAAACCAGAGCAGCCTCCACTTTGCAGGCGTTTATGCTGGGGGCGTGCAGGTCTTCAGCAGCAGGAGCCAAATGAGAAAGCAGAAGGTAGCTGGCTTTCTTCCTTGCCCCTCAGGTTCTGCAGTAATGACAACTCGGTTGGGCCTGTAAGGGTGCAAGCTGAGTGTTTACAGAGGATATGTCATTTATTCAAAACTTATCACTTAGGAAATCTTGCGACTGCTTGAATAAGTCAGTGGCAGCAGTAGTCAGCGCTGCTGTGTTCCCAGGACGTGGGCACTGCTGGGTTTGCCATGTCTGTCTCAACTCATATAACTCATCGCGTGACCTCGAGTGCATTTCTCAGTCCCGTTTATGAAAAACAGGAGTAGTTATTTCTTGTTTCTGTAGAGCTGGGGGTCTCGTGAGGATCACTGGTACTGCTTAACAGTTAAGTACAATCCTAGTTCAGAAATTGAGGACTCACTGGGAAGGTAACGGCTGAGTTTAGCTCAGGTGGGGTATATTGCAGCAGGGAGATGTTGTCTGAGCTACTGTCCTGCCCAAATCCCAGTGGCAGCAGAGGTTGGGCTGTCCTCTCATCTCTCTGGGAGAGCAAGAGTGCAGTATAGCAAGGGAGAAATGTGTTCTGCCTTGACATGCAGCAGGCAGGGTGGCTCCTGTACAGAATGATGACAATGTGAAGATGCTGTGCCTATCCTAGGGTTCTCCTGGCAGTAGAGAGATAGAGGGCTACATTTTCAGATCCCAAATAAGTGATTCTTCTGTGTTTTGAAGTGTTCTCATAATTTTAAAGCAAAGACACTACCCCCTTTTGTTTTCCTTTATTCCTATTAAACTATGTAACTATTAAAGTTAATGACTATTAAAACTAAGTCATTTTAATAAAGAACTCGGCTTAATAGTATCTTTTTGAAATTCATGAGTTGCCTTCAAAATAAGTGTCATGGTCTAAAATTTTGAATTGTAGGGACAAATAGGTAGTTAAGGTCTGAAGCAGTCCAGGTAGTTTTGCTCAGTGCTGTTCTGCAGGGTTTACAAAACCAAAGTAGTACAGCAAATAGTCAGATTATTGCAAATGTGTGTATTTATTAGTAGGAGTCCCTGCACTCTCGTGTTACAAGTCCTGCTAAAAGACCAAGCTCCAGTTCTTTCCCTTTCTGCTGGAGTGGTTGAAAATGTACGCTTTGTTTACAGGGGTGCACTAAAACAAGTGAAAAACCTGTCCATATTTTCACTGTGTGGTGTGCCTACAGTGTTTGGTGCAGCAGGATCCTATTCACAGGTTCAAGCTTTAGATGCTGCCAGAGTTAAAATCAAATCAAATTGTTTTCATAGCAGCAGTAGTTGTTACAATGACCAAACATTACTTTAAACTCATTCAGTTTCATGTAAACAAAATCAGAGGAAGCAAGAGAGACATTGACAAAATACCATCTATAGTAATCTGCTTACTCTGTGTCCTGTGAGGATTGTTGGGGTCCTATATCTTTCTGAGGGACATAAATGTATTTTTATATAGGATCTAGGTTACATGGTTGTACTTTGAAAATCCAGCTTCATTCTTGCCTCCACTTTACGATGCCGCCTAGCATGTTCAGGGGTTAGGGTTTGCCTCAGTTTCTTTGAGCCAGTATTTTTTGTGTTGGATATGGTTTTCCTTTGGCTGGCTCTTTCCTTCTGCTTCAAGGTTGGACGTCTGCTTACTCTGCATTGGGGTTTCCACTTTGATCTACTCATTCCCATTAAAGGCCTGTTGGCTTCAATAAGAGGAATATTATACTGAGGGCCTTTGAAACTGCTTATGAAATACTCTCCTGTCACATGAGTGAAAAGTACTGATGTGTCCATGTGAGACTGTGCTAGTGCCATCTGATGTATCAAGCAATATATGTTGAGGTATTGTCTTGCTAAGTGTTTTTATTTTTTAAGTTCAGAAATTGATATATGCCCTTCTTGAGTATATTTGTGCAGCTAAATCCTCTTCAGATTTGAAGTCTTTGAGTCCTGTTGACTTGGTGGAGCTATGCCATCAAACGTCAG
Organism: Buteo buteo; assembly: GCF_964188355.1. Classification (NCBI taxonomy): domain Eukaryota; kingdom Metazoa; phylum Chordata; class Aves; order Accipitriformes; family Accipitridae; genus Buteo; species Buteo buteo. The sequence continues at coordinate 11,881,200 of NC_134190.1, read as the reverse complement.
CTCCTGTATTGGCATCTCTAGTCTCTGGGTATGCCCCATGTAGCTCTATTTGGTCGGCTGACGAATTTGAAAGCTGTTGGCTCGGCCAGTGTCATCAGCTGCCTTTAACAGGCCACTACCTTTTCACCTGTTATCCTAGTACTGATCTCGGTATTTTGACTAGCAAAACAGTTACTTGTTTAAAAACAAAACTGACATCCAAGTTGTTAAAAACAGCATTGATGAAATATTGTGCTCTTTTTTGGTTTCGGTTTGTATTGCTCCAACTTCTGCCATTATTTTGTTCACGTCTTTATCGACTAGATTGGAGAGCCTTGAACACTTGCTGCTTTCTTCTTGTGAAGGTCCCCATGAACTGTAAACAAGTAACTTGTAGAGCTTTATTTTAAGATCTAAATAGGGTGCATTTAAGCCTCCCACTTTAAGGCATCTGCTCCTGCCTTTGAAACAGTTTTGTGCACCTGTATTAAACCATCTTCAGTTTTCCAACTTTTTTATTATTTGGACAATAATTCTGTATGTGGTATTCAAACATTATTGGGATGAACATAAAATACTTGTAATTCTACTTGTCCTATCTTTTAAATGGTTTTAGTAGTTTGATTTATTTGAAAATAGCTTTTCTTCACAATTTCTGAGCATGTTAACTGTGACAGCCATTGTTCAGACCTCCTTTCAGTGTAAGGTGAAGTAATGCCTTTGAGGTCGGTGAAGTTACACTGAAGCCGGTGGAGATACACTAATTTATTACAGTAGAAGTCTGGTTCCCATCTATAGTTCTTTTGGCTTTAATGGATATCCAGCATTTATAGCTGTCAGGAGATGACTGAAAAAGCGATTGAAGAAAAAAACCCACTCTTCTGATGTTCTAAAAAGAGAAAATTGCTTGGAAGGTTCCTCTCTCTTCTTTATTATGTTTCATTCATGAGAATAATTGTGGGTATAATTAAATGTAAATTTTAGATGCAGTCGGATACTTCTGGATCCAAACACAACAGTGATGCCTAAGGAGAAGGAATGATTTAGAAAAGGAAGCTGATGGGAAGCCTGGCACACAATCAGACCCATATGTTATTCTTCACAATTGTTTTCTTTAAGCTGTTTCCAAGATATACAGGGGTGCATAGCACACTAGGGCGCAGCATTTGTGCAGCCAAAGGGTCACAGTGCAAGCCAGGAGTTACATGTGTACAGCTTGTTTTAAGTTACCCAGTGATTCTGCAGTCCTGTCTCTGACAGTCTATTCCCTGGTATTGGGGGAGGCTGGTGAAAAGTTGCTCAAACTTTTTCCACTTCTTCAAGAAGAGCTGATAGGAGAACGGCAGGCTGCTGAAGCACCAACTGCACGCACTGCAGAAGAGCTCTTAAAAAAATACTGTTGAACATTTCTCATCACTGCAGTGATGAGACAGCTCTGACAAGTTTTTCATGTTGTCACAATTCCTTTTGCAAAGGATGGTCAGTCTGTTGAAGTCAGTGGAAAGATTTCCGTTGAATCCACATGACTTCCTGGCTCTGAGCTGGACAGGTTTGCACCGATAGACTTTTTGATGTTAGTGTTGTGTGGAAGGTTTGAACCTTCAGTGATTTGTAATGGAAAAGGTTACCTACTGTGAACACAGGAGTTAGAAAACTAGACAAGGCTCAGAAGCATCTTAATTTCTTACTGTCTCTTAGTAGTGGTTTATTTTAGTTTCACTGGCAAGTGCTTGGGTTTGGGAGCCGCCTGGGCTTGCTTGGGAGCTCTGATTCCATCAGCAAGGAATGGTTCTGTGCTTGAAGCACCTCACCCATGTTCAATCAACTAGCAGTGGCTCGCTTTGGTGGCTGAATCCCAAATGCTGGAAGAGCAACCTTCTGGTGGTATGGATGCAGTAAATTATGTGCAAGACAAAAATAACGACCGTGTTATCAATCTTGGCTTTTTCCCCCACTAGTGTTTTCAGTTCTGGAATTGTAATTGGAATCCCCAAACTCCCACTTTATTTATCTGTAAGAAAGCATGTCCTCTAACTCTAGGCCATACATCTGTTTTTGTAGTAGCTTGTGCATCTTGCAGTTCCTTCTTAAGACACTGCACTAAGCTTCATGCATTTCTGCTTATAGGAGAGCCCTTCGTACGTTTGTAAGGACTTGTGTGCTCATACGCCTCTGTAGCAGAGGATCCTGCTTTCCTTTTATGCTCTGACATTCGATGGCTGGTGTCGTAACACGTACAATAACATCACCCAAAGGCTATGTTCTAATGTATTGACTTTAACAGAAGATTGTGAATAATTAATTCTCACTGTAATACTGCCAAAGTTTTGTCTATCAAAGCTACAAATACCTGTACTGGAAGAAAAACTTTCTCCTTTATGGCATGCCAGTTTCCACCTTCTACTCTATCCTGTGGCAAAGTTGGTCAAAGCCTGTTGTTAGAGAGTTATAAAGTGGCTCTGCCATCATGGAATCAGCATTAAAACTTCAGAGTACAGTTATGCAGGAGGGCCAGATAAAGCATGTGTGTCACTGAAGCTAAATGAGGTGGATTATTCCATGTAACTTCCCTTAGCCGTTCTGAATTTGTATGTCTCATGTCTCTTCAAAATGTGCGATTACTTTGTACTTACTTCATCTTCTTCTCCCCCACAACAGTCAGAATGGGACCTGTACAGTGTCCAGACGCCAGAACACCATCCAGGAGCTTTTGCAAAACTGTTCGGATTGCCTGATGCGAGCTGAGCTCATAGTACAACCCGTGAGTGCTTCTTGCTGTTCTTATCAAAAGTGATTATGAATATTACAGGGAGTGAACGCTGCGTCGTTATCTGGACTTACAGGCTCTGCTTCTTTGTCTCATTTCTCCCCTCTCAGCTGTTTGTGAGAGGCAATTGGGAGCAGAACAGCATACTTCCTTCCTAGGTCTCTCTCTTCTGTCTCCACTCAGTGTTCAATAAAACTGACTGAAAAGCATCCAATTAAGAAAAGGGGGACTTCTTGATTTAAAAAAAACCAACCCACCCTTCAGACAGGTTCTGCTCAGTGTAAACAGCTGTTAATAATGTTATGACTACTTATGCTCTCTTAGTGTGTCCTGTAGAATATCATCATCATTTTCTGGGCCGTAATGAACCTGAACTACCATAGGAAAAACCTTCATTACCTTTATATTTTATTTTTCCAGGTGATTCCTAAAGAAGTATATGAAAGTAGATTAAAATCTTCTTGACTGTTTCATCCCAAAAGCGTACAGATGATCTTTGCTGTATGTTACACTGATATAAACCCATAGTGCCTGGGGGTGGGTTACTCATTGATGCTAGATTCAGTCCTGGTGAACATGACTCTGCTGAAGTCGGAGGAGGTGCAGGGTGGTGAAGGCATCCTGCTGTTGAGGCCACTGAGATGCAAAACCTGTTCACAGTTCTGTCAGTAGATGTGATTTAATGCACACTTTTGGACCCTCTGTGGACAGAAAATTCTTTCAGGAATGAACTCTGGCGTTAGTAGTTCATTGCCTTTTCAGAGATACAGCACGTGTGAACATGTTTATATAAAAATCAATGCCAGAGTAAATACTGCCTCTTGTTAAGGATTAATATTATTCCAGTGAAGTTAAAAGAAAGTGATGTTTAGTTCCAGCTCGGTGCCACAACATGCATTGCTTACTTGGGTTTTTTTCTTTTCTTTCTGAAGGACAAAGTAATGAGGTCCAACATTTTATTTGCAAAATCAAATCACAGCTGGGTTATGTTTTGTTCAGCATGGCTGTGTCAGTGTGGGATGAGATCAAAGAGCCATGTTTTCCTGCTTGAAGCACCATGACCATGCTGGTCCACTGCACTGAGGGTGCACAGAGAATTTGCCTAGACTTTGGGTGATAAGGTAGGATGCAAGTGTGACAGGGCATGGAGCTGGTCCCAGGCAAACAGGGTGCAGTCTGTGTTTTTGCAGGGGAGAAGGGTCTTAGAACCTCAGGGAAAGTTCTGAAAAATCAGGAGCAAAATCCACAAACTCCCACTAGGACAGTGTTTGCTTCTTGTCCTCTAAACACAAAAGCATAAGGTCTTAAAAACTTAGCACACCATGTGAAGCCTTGGCTCCACTGAAATAAACATCAGTCAGGATGTGCTGTTCTTTATGGAAAGATTTGGTTGGTACTATGTTTTAATAATTTTCTTTCGTATTTTATTTGTAATTAGGACTTTCCAATGACTGTGGATCCTCTGTTAATTGGCCTTCTGCCAGTTAAAATTGGCAGAGACCTAGCGGTTGAAACCTATCATGCTTCTTAAAAATAATTAGTCCTCATAACATATCTTTTAAAACAACTAAGCTGAAGCTTAGGTGATGAATATTTAATTTAATCTCCCATTTCTTTCTTTTTTTTTTTTTTGTTTGTTTTAGGAATTGAAATATGGGGATGGTGTCCAGATTAGAGGGAACAGAGATCTGGAAGAGTGTTTTGCACAGGCAAATGACCAAATGGATATCCTGGATGGGCTGATCAGAGAGATGAGGCAGATGGGCCAGCCCTGTGAGATGTATCAGAAAAGGTATTGCCAGGGAAGGGTTGGGGGAGGGAATGTGGCTGGTAAAAGTGTGTGGTATCTCAAGTGCTCGCCTTCTGTGGTGTTGCAGGATGTGACAGAAATCAATAAAGTGGAACTAAATCTGTTTGGGTCATGCTAACATGGAGAAGGGCCTTGCAGTAATATATTTCTTAGAGAATTTCACATCTTGGTTGTCCCCATGAAATTTTAGTCAGTTTATTTTTTTTTCACAGCCTGTGCTTTCAGCACTTTGTTTTGAATACTTGGTGGTCCAGTGGGAGAGATGAATTGCATTGTTTCCATGTTTTCTGGGTGTTTTCCTCATAGATGCTAAGTGGCTTCTTCCCTTTCAGGCTGCTTCAACTTCAAGAGCAAATGCGTGCCCTGTACAAAGCCATAAGTGTTCCCCGTGCCAGGAGGGCCAGCTCCAAAGGTGGTGGTTGCTACTCCTCTCAGAGTGGCTCAGGTTGGGATGAGTACACGAAACGTGTCACAAGTGAATGTTTAAACTGGATGAGGCAGCAGAAGGTAAATCTGTGGAAAACCAGAGACACTGCTAAGACCTGGTGTTGTTTATGAATTTCACCTCACATGTAGTAATGTTTTGGGTGCCAGTAGAAAATTAAAAGTACACATAAGACTCATACATTATTCCAAGTTCATCTCCCACCCCCCCACCCCCCCCCAGTATTGTACATATAGTGAGTTTCTACTGAAATATGAACATGGATTTGGGGTCATCTTTTGCAGAGGAAGAAGTGTGGAAGTTAGATTTGAAAGCTAAATGAGACACAGCTGTTAACATAACAAAAGGCATTGGCATGTTTGCCTTAGAGATTATTATGCTCGATATTTCCTTCCTTCCTTCCACAGGTTTCCTTTATGATTCATATTTATTTAACCCTTTACACCGATAGGACCAACTTCACAGATTTAACCGTTGTGCATATTTTACAGTTGTTCTCCCCCTCTAATCTATCCTTATCACAGTGGGAGCCAGAAGGTAGAGCTGATTGCCACAGGACTAGGCTTCCGGAATTCGCTGCCAAAATCCACGTGAAAATGCTGAAGTTGTGATCTGTTGCATTCCCAGAATAAATTTGCCTATGCACAGCCATTGATGGTGTAACCTGGAGTAGAAAACACATGTTGAGAGCTCATAGTCTGTTTTTGTGCTGCTGAAGTGAAAGTTGGGTGTTTGTGGTTGACAGCCCTTTCTGAGAGGCAGGTAGGGAGGATGGAACAAGGTGGCTGAAGTTATACTTTGCAGACTCCTTGTAAATTGAAATTGCGTTATTTTTATCTCTCTCTATTAGGTGGTTGCTTAGTGAACCTGTCATAGTTATCTGCATATGGTGTTTGCCAGGTGGTTGCTGTGTAAACCAGATGAGGAGGGGAGAGCTCTGTACAGTTCCCATACTTTTATGTGAGTGCTAGTCACAGTCTAGTCTTTCAGTGCCCTCCCATAGCGTGGCATGTTTTAGAGGAAGAAGGGGAAGTGGAGATACACTCCTTTAGTGGTAACATGTATGAGCATTGTGCCTGGACAGTAACAGCAGATATAATTGCTCTGCACCCACTGTGGGAGAGTAGGCTAATTGTCAGACCTGCCATGGTTTGAGGAGTGATGTTGAACAGACACTGGGCACGCTTCCAACGATGAAGGACAGTGAACAAGCTGTACCTCCCAAAGACGCCACGTGACACCCTGCTCAGACACCCCTCGCTAAGCACAGGGAGCATAAGCAAGTGCTTTATAGCTGTGTTCCCACACAAAACCTCCTGCGAAAGTAAAAGTCTCTCTCTCTCCCTTTTTCAGTCCCTAAGGCAAAGCTGAGGTGGGGCCAGTAAGCACTTAGCTCCCTGTTGGGCTTTTGAGATATTCTTTTTTTTTTTTAGGGAAAATTTATTTTTAACTTTCCATCATGCGTCTTCTTTCCATCGTGCCTCGCTGTGTCCCATTACCTGCTCACATTGGGACTCGGATAATGTTTCCCCTAGTAACATGGTGAGATGTGGGAAGAAGGTCTGAGCAGCTGTGGTTTTCTGCCGGTGTTTTTCTGTTTTCTGTCTGGATGGTTTGCTGACAGGAGAATCAGGTGGTAGGAGGGTTGGTCAAATTTCCAGTACAGAATTAAGGAAAATGCAGTGAAATCCAGACAGCCTTTTTTCGCATACTGGCAGCCAGCCAGGACTGCCACTGTTGCTACAGTCTCTTTAGACTGCTTAAATATAATGAGGAGGGTCAAAGTCCTGTAACTTTTAAATGGCTGAATGCAAAATGGTTTTGTTTCTTGGATCGTTTTCAACAGTGCCTTTGAACCCCTGCGCTTGAGTGTGGTTCAGGCTTTATTGTCATCTGTTGACTCTTGGAGATTTAGCTCCAGGCTGGTAATTACTAAATTCGGTCCCAACCCAAGATTAAGATACCTGTTTCTTTACTGTGTGCATGCGCAGACAGGCATTCAGACAGAAACGGAGTGTGTCTTTAGAGCGTAAAAGAGGATTTGGAGTTTGAGGAGCTGAATTGTGAATTCCGTGGCTTTTAATATTTAAAAATAATGAAACAAAGAACTGCAGTCAGGTAGTTTTTGAATTAGTAATTATCCAGGTGTATTACTGTTTTTCAAAGGCTGTTTCTAGAGATTTTCACTTGGCAACCTACAATAAATGTTGCCAAAATGCAAGACAACACATTCTATAATAATTTCAGTTTATCTTCTGTTTTTTCATTTAGTTTGACTGCATTTAACTGAAGTTATTGGAGTTTATGTGAGCATAATTAAGATGGAAATGTAGTGTACTGGGCTACAGAACTTGGGTCTGGGTGTTTTCACATGAATTGCATGAATAGCATTGTTTGGTAAAGTAATAATTTGTTTTCAGAGTGATAAGAATGTAACTATACTGTAGAACATAAACGAACAGTTTGGTCCAAAGAAAACAGATGAAAATACACTACTGAGCATGCTTCATTTAGTCTAATTTTAAGCAACTTAAATATTTTTCCTACTTTGTTTCTTCTACTTTGGAAGCCTGTCACACAGTTTAAGTGATGACAATTTTAAGAAATTGTAACCCCCTATTCTGAACTTCCCTTTGTTCAGTTTTACTCTCTACTGCATAGTTGTGTTTCCTTCAGTTCAATTCCTTTATGCTCTGATTTAGATAGTAAAGTTGGAAATGAAAGTACAAATACTGTCTCTTTCTCCTAGGCTGAAATGGAGCTAGTGAAATGGGGGTTTGATGCAGCGTCCATTGAGCAACAAATTGGTGATCACAGAAGAACTCACAATGCCATTGGAGACTATCGCTGGCACCTGGACAAAGTCAAAACAGATCTGGTAATTACTGTCTTCCCTTACAGGTTGCTTGGTGTAAATTTATACTATTGACTTGCTGCTGTTCCACTACAAAAAAGAATGCTGAATAGCTCAGCTTCTTTTCAGAAAGCACTGGTGTCATGACAGCAATCACTTTCAACCCTAATATTTATTATTTTGTGATTATTTTGTGTTCCACTTCTTTCCCTAGAATTTTAAAAATTTAGTAGGTATTTAACACTTTGTTGTAGTGTACCAAGGCTGGCAAATAAATATTGCAACGTTTTTTGTGAGAAGAATGGCTAAGAATGATTATTCTTGCTTTCTGTCTAGGTACGTTAAAACAAAGTGAAAGGATAAAGTGGGTGCTTAGTATAGCCTCAAGTAATGAGGAAATTTCTGTGAAAAAAGCCCAAATTCTGGGCTGAGCTTAGAGCTTTTCTTAGGTGTGGATTTTTTGTTTTCTTTTTCTTTTTTTTTCCCCTCTGAGGCTTCTGTTTCCCTCTGTATTTTGTGATTGGAATAAAGAAGTTGCTGGAATAAAGAAGTCATTGAAAATGCAGTGGTTAACTTCCTCTCCTATCAGCCCAGCAGCTAGGTATAGGAGAGAGAAGGCTTACTTCATTCCCATTCTTCTTTTCTGTTAGTTGCTCACACAGACAGGAGGAGAGAGAGTTGGATCTAAAGAAAAGGCACTCTGTTCTGGAGCTCTGATCTCTTAGCCAAGCTGAAGAGTGGAAGGGGTGTTATTCCCTTTTTACTTCTTCAAATAGGAAAGGTGATAGTCTGGCCTTATGGAATACCAGTTCCAAGGTTGTGCAGGTTCCCAGTCATAGGAACAGGAAAAAAAATTGGAGCCTCCTGCTCACATCGTAGTTTATACTACTTCATAATCTCCAAAGCTAGCTCTAGGACTAGCTGGTTGCCCACAGCTGTCTAGGAGTTTGGTACAGAAAGAGATCCAGTTTGGGGAGCTGTGTTGGTATTACAGGGGTTATGTGCAATCTTGCTTATATACTAAGCATCCCTGAGGGAAGTAGTTTGTCCAAGCCTTGGTTTTATACTTCTTGTGGTGCAGATCTGCTACTCACCTATTTCTGTTGCAGCCATTTGCAGGTTACCACCTGTAGTTACAACATTATGATACTGACACTGTAAAGGAAATATCAGCAAATAGGCAACTTGTAAAAGGCTCACTAAATATTTGCTGTCTCTGTTTCAGCGGGAGAAGGCTGCAGTTCATCAGCTGGAGGAAGAATATGAAGGACTGCTGGTGAGCATGAGATGTGTTCATTTCTGATACCCTCTATGATGAATGCTCTTTTTGCTTTATTAACACTGGTGTTACAGTCAAGGGACACTGAACAGGTTTCAACAGAGTGACAGATCCATATTTAAATAATTCTGTTCAGCAGTAAACTGTCAGTGCTTTGTAGTTTCTGTAAGGTTCAGTTTGAGTCATGAACTTGAGATTAATTCATTACCTCGTGTATAATTGACTTACCCTCACGAGGAGGTTTCTAGTTTGCACCTGGTGAAGGGAATTGGTCACTAAGCTGGTGAAGAGTAAAGCTCTACCTCCTTAATGGGAGTAAATGTAGCAATGAAGTTAGTCTATGTATGGAGCTTAAAAAGTTACTCAAAGGTGGGATTACAATCAAATTTGGTGTAGGGCTGTGCATCTTCCCTGTTTTGGATCTTCATGTAAAATACAGGGAGAATCTTGTGCAAATGGTAGATTTAACCCTTGGGATTGGAAGCTGATTCCTGTACACATTCAAGCAACAGGATGTGTATTATGATGTGAGGGCAGAGAAGGAATCTTTTCATCAAGTGTCATCTGTGCAAAAGGTGCTACAACATCAAGGATGTACTATGAGCAGCAAATGCAAGTAGAAGTGATGTTAAATGTTTGGGTGTTTTTTGTATTTTCCCCCATGCCTTTTTGCTTGCCTGCCTACATGTCTGCTACACTTGTGTTTGGAATAACTTTCAGAAGTTGCTGACTTCAGGGTCCCATTGTTCTATAAATGCAGACACATTGTCCACTGTCCATTGCCAGCAGGTTTCATGCCTCTATAAATGCAGGCACATTATCTGCTGTCCATTGCCAACAGGTTTTATAGATGTGTGATTTTTACCGTTATTTTAGTTTTCAAAAAAAGAAAGGACACGCTGTGCTCTTGGCTTCCCCTTCTCCGCCCAGCAAAGGCATTTCCGTGTTGATGGCTTCTAATTTCTGGAATTCCTTGCAGAAATACTCCTTTGAGAGAATGGATCAGCTCCGTCAATTCCAGAACCTCATCCAAGCCACCAGCAGAGAGATCATGTGGATTAATGACTGTGAGGAAGAAGAGCTTCTCTATGATTGGAGTGACAGGAACACTGACATCGCCAGGAAGCAGGAGGCCTTCTCTGTAAGGCAGCTCAACCTCCCCATGCTTTCCATGGGTTCTCTTTTGGGATAGTGAGGGAGGAACAGCCTGGCTCTGAGGGACTGATCACAGGATGGGCGTTTCTTCACTGTTTTGAAGTTTCTGGGGATTTTTATCCACACTTTCGGATTAAGTACTGCGTGACAACGTTTTGATTCAAGATTGGACACCTATTGGAAGATTGTGGTCCCATTCAACCAGTTGTCATGGTTTCTTTTGACCTTGGAAGCTGGCCTTATCAGTGCAGTCCACTGTGGACTATTAATGACATATAGGTTGTGCACGCTGTTGGCATGCTAAACTAAGGGACTTGAATCAAGTGGTTTAATTCTCCCTGTTAGGACTATATAGGGGTTAGAGGGTCCCCATATTTGGCCCCAGTGTCTGTCATCAGAAAGTAAAGCTATACCAGAGGGAACTGGTCTCTTCCTCTGATGGTTTTGCCAGCAGCATGTTGAGCACATGGCCAGAGGTAGTTTGCACTGCTCCTTGTCTTCTGTGGGTACGTAGGGAAACTGAGCATGTGCATTTCTTTAACCAATATTGGTGCTGATCTCCAAATTGAAAAATGGATGAAAGTTCACACTACTAAGGAGGTACTTTTTTTTTTTTTCAGTTCAGCTATTCTGGATGTTGCAACATGCAGTCATTTTTGCTTCCGTCATTCCTAGGAAAGGCAGAACTTTTGCCATTTTTCTATGTGAAGCAGTAAGCCTAGAGACTAGAACTGAGATGATTGTACCTTCTTTGATTCTGCTGTCTTCATAATCAACTTCAGTACACTGAATAGAAATACGTAGTGTTAGCAGGATAATTTTACATTATCACAACTACCTGGAAAATTTTAAGTAAATCATCCTGTGCTGCGTACGTTTCAGGGCTTGTTTAATGCTGTGTTTTGGTTGTTTAGAAACGCATGAGTGAACTGGAGCTTAAAGAAAAAGAACTCAATAAGCTAAAGCAAGAAAGTGACCAGCTAGTGCTCAACCAGCACCCTGCTTCAGACAAAATCGAGGTGAGTTAGACTTCGTGTGATTTCACTTGCTCCTTTTGTTGCTATGTGGCAAAAGTTCTCAGTGAAAGTCTGCAAATGAAATGCTGTGTTTGGACCTGAGAAAGGTTTGCCTGCCAAAAAGTATGTCCATTTTTATACAGCTATATGAGATGCTCTAATGAATGTTACTACCTTCCTCTACAAACCTGGCCGCAAGAAATGCAGACTTCTTAAGAGCTATTGGGAGAGCTCTCATTGCTATCAAATTTGATGATAGATGCCTGTAAAAATTAATAGGAGTCTTAGGGAGTTGTCTGAGTGTATTGAAATTGCTGTTATCTCGTTTGACTTGCCTACAGTATGGCAGAATCTATGGTGGGAAGGCATGTCATTGCTCTTCTGCTATTTTAGTAGGCATGTTTTGAAGAAAGCCACACCCTTTATTGAGGTTTTATATTTTATCCAGGTGCAAATACTTTCTGCAGCTGAAATTCGTAGTGCATTTCTACAGCTTAGCCAAGACATTTTTGCTTTCACAGCTTGGTGTACATTTGCCTTTCAATTACAAAGGCTGCAACAATTTGGAAAATCTCATTTTATTAGGAAATGCTGTAGTTCTTATAGTTTTAGGAGTGCATAAGAATCATGAAACTAAAATAAGCTAATAGGAAAACAGAGTCCTTTCTGCTTTTCAGTGTATTTACTTTAACTGTTACCATGTTGTGTGAAATCACCATTCGTATTTCTTCTATGGTCAGTTTCTGTCTTAAAGGAAAGATCCTTTTAAGCTCCAGCAGTGAAGTAAAAGTTGTGTGTAATTTTCTAAAGAATATACATGAGGACTACTTGAGAAGTTTGAATTTAAAAATAGCCATCATAAAAAATCATGCTTGACAATGTTCCTTGGAAGGAGAACATGACAATTTGCAATTGAAATATTTTATTTGCACTGCTGTTTGTGCTTTTCACCCCTTTTTGTTCATGCACTTCAGGCTTTATGCTGATCAAACAAAATTCAAGTCATGAACAAATTTCTCTCTGCATCCCACAAGCAGTTATTTAACTCATTTCAGTTAGGTAGATGCTTAGAAGTTGGGGAACTATTTGCATGAGTTACATTATTCTGGTGTGCATGAAATTGTTTCAGCAGATTTTTTCTTTTGCATTTATGTGGAGCATAAATAGTTTTGCTTGAGTCTAGATATGGGAGAGATCAGTGTGGTGGTCTGAGTTCTGTATATTACTATTTTTGTTAGGCCTACATGGATACATTACAAACTCAGTGGAGCTGGATTCTTCAGATCACCAAATGCATTGATGTTCATCTGAAAGAGAATGCAGCTTACTTTCAGGTGAGTAGTGATGTGGAAAGTTCATGCCACTTCTGTTAAAAGTGTGAATCCCATCACAGATATCTCTTTTTTCCCTGTACCAAAATCTTTCTAAATCCATACACAATTATGCATAACACACTGTCACCATATTGTAAATGGTACCATTCTGCTAGATGTGAACTGGGATTTCTCATGACAGGAACCCACTGATTTTTAGCAGACATTTCTAAGAGCTGTGTACAACTGAAATCACAACTTTTCTCCTGTAGTTCTTTGAAGAGGCCCAAGCCACAGAGTGCTACCTGAAGAACTTACAAGACTCCATCAGAAAGAAGTTCATCTGTGATAAAAGCATGTCACTGCAATCTTTGCTGGAGCAGATCAAAGAGCTGGAGGTACTGTCACACCCACCTAACAGGTTATGTTCTGCTTTCCTTGGAAATCAGTTGCCCTTTTCAGATACCAAATGTAAAGCCAGATGTACTGCAATGTTTATAAACAGTACTGTATGAACTTGAAACCATAATGGTATATTCCTGCCCATTTCTTAGGAAAGCCTACAAATGAATCAGTGTTATTTTAATTTGTGTAATACTGTTTGTGAACTCTGATTTGTTTTTAAATCTGGAATGAGCCCAACATATTCCTGAGTTTCTGACATGCTAACAAATTAAAAAAAAAAAGACTTTCATTCATAGGTGGTAGAATAGATTTTGCCTCAAAGGATAAGTGCATTTAGTAAATGATTCATCATGTTGCTATATCACTGTAGTCTCTTTGAAAGGCCTTAGTTAGACAAAAAAGCCGAGTTATTTGCTCATCATGAATTAGGTACTACAATTCCAAATTGAATATACTGGAGGAAAAAACGTTGGTGATGTAAAAGGGCAATTGATGAAGTCAGGTTTGAGAGTGTAGTTACTACTTTTTTTCAGTTAGCATTCATGTTGTAATAGATTCTTTCCGTTTATTGCTGTGTTTCTTACACATCACTTTAACCACATTGCAGATCCGTATGAAAAACCTGCTTTGCAAGTTTTGCAAACTTTGCAGCTTGCCAGAGTTGCAAAGATACTTTGATGTTTCTTTTCTCTTTTTTGAAAACTGCAGTTTTACATGGTAAGCCAAAGACTCATCCCACTGGAGCTAAAGGAAGCTTTGCCTACTGTGGGCTCCAGGTGTATCCCTCTCTTAATAAAACAGTGGGAACTAGATGTGGTTTCTTTTTAGAATTAATTTTTAACATACAATTAATCTTTGCAGAATGAACGAGAGAGAATTCTTGAATACAAGAGGCAAGTGCAGAGTTTGGTGAATAAATCCAAGAAGATTGTGCAGCTGAAGCCACGTAACCCAGACTACCGGAGTAATAAGCCCATTATCCTCAAGGCTCTGTGTGACTACAAACAGGATCTGGTATTGTATCCCTTTTTGGCTGAGAATGAACATCATGTAAACTAGAACGTGGCAAATGATTTAGTAAACAAACTGTTGAGCTGATAGGTGTAGCCCCTTTGTCTGCTTTTGGTCAGCATTTAAATTTCTTTGACAAAAAAGCTCTGACTTGCTTGCAATTATGAATAAACAAGCTAGGTTCTGGTTGGTTAGTAAGTCTAGTCAAAATTATTAATATTAGCCCATTAAATAGTGTTAATACTCATAGTTCAAATTAGCACAGAAAAAGTCTCATTGGTAATAGGGTTAAAATTGTTATACAGATGCTTCCCAGCATCTACACCTTTTTTTTGGTGATTGCTTACCCTTCCAGTGTCCCTCTGGGTCCTTAGGTCAACACTTCATCTAACAAAAGGTGAGGAATGTACAGTGAGTCATTGGTATACCCAGTTTTTTGCTGGATGGAGTATGAAATCATTGATGGTGGTTTTTCTTCCTCCTCAGTACTGGGGCTGCTTGGGTTTATTTCTATATTTTTTCTTAACACTAGGCTTAGATGCATTTTCTGCTTACATGCTCTTTCTCTTCACTGGTTCCCAATTACCCAATTATTTTGTTCTGTTATCTGTAAAACTTGTTTTACCTGATTTGCTAGGTTGCACTCCTGTAGTGACCAGTAATTGGCCACTGTGATTTGTGTTTACGATCTGGGGTTTCTGCTATCTACTCTGTGTCTGTGTTCTTCCATACCACATTTTATTCCAGTCACAGAAGTTCAGCCCACACAGAGCAACTACTTGTTGTTACTATAAGCAAAACTAAACAAATTTAGGCAATGGTCCTAACTGCTTGGCAATTGCTCTTACTTTAAGCAAGCTAAATTCTGCTCAGATGAAGGTAAGCCCAGACAAGTCTGGAGTCCCTGCATGCTCAGATCAATGCAAAGCATGTGGCCTTTTACTAGTTATGTCAAAAACCGTATTTGCTGGCTGCAGAGGTATGATGCAGATAGAGTTCTGTCAGGATAAATGATAGGAAGAGCCTCCCCTCTTGGATGTGAGTGGGTTGTAACCTGCACCATGGGCACACCCATGGCTGTATCGTGTCAGGATTTCTGGCAGCTGGGGCTGGTGGATCGAGCTCTGCTGTGCTCACTCCCAGTCCTTTTGCAAATATGGATGCAGCACTAAGCATCCTTAGGCCTCCAGCTCACATACATACAGGAATATGTCTCCAGCTCTACAGCCACACATGGTTGCATAGCTTACTGTGGCCATGTGTCACGCTCAGTCTTTGATATCTGTCATGGCAAGCCCCAAGTCTGATGATCAACTGGACTGGCAACTGCTCAGAGTGTTCTGTGGCTCCCTCTTGGTTTTCTTGGGTTTTCTTCACATGGAAACCAGATTCAGGGAGAAAGGGTTGATCTGTACTGATTTCTTGCCCAGTGTGAAGCCAAGATGCACACCCAGACCTGGCAGCTGGGAAGCACTCCCACTTCTGTGATCTAGATGCATCTTCCTTGTCTGTCTCTCCTAGAAGCCCCATCTTACTTAACTAAAGAAAAAAATGTCGTTCTGCATTCCTTACAGAAAACGGTGCGCAAAGGAGATGAATGTATCCTGAAGGACAATAATGAGCGCAGCAAGTGGCTGGTGACTGGCCCTGGAGGAGTAGATATGCTGGTGCCATCTGTTAGTCTTATCATCCCACCTCCCAATCCGTTAGCAGTGGATCTTGCTACCAAGTGAGTTGCTGCCTGGGTTTGGACACCTACCACTGGGAGTAGATAGAATAGTTTACTCAAAATAGCAACCAATCACAAAATCTGGTCTGTGCCTTGATCACAGTGCCCCCTCACCCTATAAGGGTGGGGGATTAAGGACTAGACCCTTGATTTGAGGAAATTCACTTCAGTGAAGCTTGCTGGGATCTGGGTTGGGATCTAAAAATATTTAAAATTTAACTTCTACAAGGTTTTTCCTCATCTCTAATAACGAAAGTCATGGATAAATTAATTTCCAAGATTTTTTTTTCAAGTAGAGAACAAGCCTCAACACACTCCATATCTGGTGGATGTTTCTTTGAATGTTTTGTAGCTATGCTGCAAGGACAGGCACATTTTGACCATGTAATTTCTTTTCTCATCTCAGAATTGAGCAATACTATGAAGCTATTTTAGCTTTGTGGAACCAGCTGTATATCAACATGAAGAGCCTGGTGTCTTGGCATTATTGCATGATCGACATTGAGAAAATCAGGGCAATGACTATTGCCAAGGTAAGAATCCAGCTGGCCTTCCCTGTAGACCAGGGACATCCATGACCTGCCCTCTGCTGTCCCAAATAGTGCTTGCTGTGTCCTGTGCAGATGTATGTTCTGCAAAACCATGGGCCTTCCTTTTGCTGGGTTGCACAAACGGTTATATGTGGAAGTTGTGGTTTTATTAAAGGAGAGGAAACATGCTTTCCCATTCAGATATGGTATGGATAAACAGGAAGATTAGTTGAGGGGTTTTATTACATACTTGCTGTACTTGTTCCCACTATGCAAGGGAATGGGTAGACAGAGTAAGATGTATAATTTCTTAAGTTATGAAATGATTATAACAAGAACAGATTAGCTCAAATGCCACTTTTAGCACTGTACTTTTAGAGGCAGCCCGGTTAGATTTTATTCTAAAATGTGATTCCTTTGTTGGTTTTGTTTTTTTTTTTTTAATATAGTTGTATTTGTTTGTTCCTTAATGACTAACTAGTCATAAGCCTTCTTCAATTGCTGCTTCTTTCAAAATTTTCTTCTTCCTCAATTCAGCTGAAAACAATGCGTAAGGAAGATTACCAGAAAATAATAACTGACCTGGAGATCCATTATCAAGAATTCCTCAGGAACAGCCAAGGCTCAGAGATGTTTGGCGATGAAGACAAACGAAAGATCCAGACTCAGTTCACTGATGCTCAGAAGCACTACCAAACCTTGATTATACAACTGCCCAGTCAGTCACGGCAGCCACAAACAGGTTTGTCGTCCTCCTGGTTTTTGTAGAGATTGGACTGCTGGAGTTTCTTTGTTCAGATGGTGGTATATTCTTTCCATGTGAAAATGTTCTCCTAAACTTATGAATGGAAACCTTTTTGAGAATCGTACTGCTGTCTCCCAACATAACAAAACTGGCCATGCACAAGGAAGGGTATGTTTTGTTCTTCCTTCCTTTGATGTGAACCTGGGAATAGTCCTCCAAAGTTCCATGAACTTGCTGGGAAAATGAGAGGAATTTTAGTCCATCTGAAATGTTTTCAGTTATTAGGAAGCAAAATCTCACTGCTGCATTTGAGGAAGCAGGTTTGTCTTTTTGTGAAGGAGATATTTCATTCCTTGAAACAGCTGCATAAGGGCCCAAATCTTCCTGTTCTTAGTTCTGCAGATCAATTCAGTGCTTAGGTCACTTGGGCACTACATTGGCTTTCTATATGTAGTGCTCAGTTCTCTGGCAGTTGACATTTACCCAATTTGTTTTACAGTTGTCCCAACTGAAAGCTGTCCTGTGGGTTCCTCAAGCACCATTATTGTTAATGAGAGAAACCGAGAATATGAGAAGCAGGAGGCCTGGCTGCTGATGGAGCTTCAGAAGCTTCGGCGTCAGATCGAAGCTGCTGAGATTCAGATGGTTCAAAGAGCTCCTCTTGGAGTGGATCAAGGGGCTGTGCATGACTTTTCAGTCAGAATAAAGGATTTAGAGGTAACTGTGGGTGTTTTTCTTTGAGCATCTCAAGTTCAGTATGACTCTGCTGCAGAGCATACTGCAGTTGTGTTTCTGATCAGCTGGGCAAGACACACATCCTGTGCAGAAAATTCTCAATTGGAAGCTAACCATGATGATTTGGATTGGAGTTTAGCATCTAAGTAGAAGAATTTGACTGTTGGATTTTAGAAGTTACATTCTGTCAGACAAAGAATACAGAAAGCGTGATGTCAAGTGGACATTAAGATTTGAAGGAGACTGGAGAGAGAAGATTAGTAACAAAAGAGAACAAGTTCAGCATATGAGAAATTCCCCTGAGGCAATGAGGTTGCAAAGGTCTTAAGAGCAGAAGGACCTTGACACATCTACTGAGTGCAGTAGGCAGCTGGCAGTAAAGGGCTTTGCTTTCAAACAGAGCTGAGTTTCAGAGTGGACGAGGTGCTCAAAAAGAGGTATTACCTGTTGTGGACTGTGCTAAAAAGAAACTGCCCAATGTTACCTTGAAGAAAGCAAGCTCAGGCACTGCTTGAGTCCTCAGTCAAGCTGGTTAGATAGCAGCAGACTATCTGGATAAGGATACCAATTGCATATGTGCTGTAGAATGTTCATTCAGCCACCAAAAATGTGTAAATCAGGCATTCTCTTTCCTTAGGGTGTGCAGAATGACTCTCAAATAATGGCTGAAACCCTCAATAAGCATAAGGACTTGCTGCCTAACTTCAGAGGCTGTGAAAAGTATGTGTACTTGCAGTCAGAGATAAATGCCCTATTTCAAAAACTGGAAAATATTAATGGTGTTTCTGCTGGCTACTTAGACAGGTAAGAAAATCGATGTTATAGCAATAAATCATTCACTTTCTTCTATAATTCTTGGTCCAGAAACCTGCCTTTTGTTACCAGCAGTGTAAAATTACATCTTCTTTCCTACAAATGCTGTACATGTGGGTAGAAACAGACACTTATGTGAATTTTTCTCTTTTCTGAAAGACTTAAAAAAAAAGAAGTGAGAATCATGGGTATCACTGAAATTTCTTACGTATTGTCTATTCTCTGTAACTAATGATCTGCAATTAATTAGAAATAATCACCTTTCCTGTCCCAGTCCATTATGGATTTGTCTTGTATTATTTATTTTAGCTTGAATGCACTGAGGTGTCTGCTCCAGATTATTCTACAAACAGAAGATGTGATCAGAGTTTTTGAAATCAGACTGTCTGAAGAGGAGACTGTTCCTTTGGATCTCGATAAAGTGGAGGCTTACCGGGCTTGTCTGAAGGTGAGAGGCCAAGACCCAAGGACACAGCAAGGCAAAATTTGTAGCTGCTAGCACTGGCCTATTGAGCTGGTTGAAACCCTTCTGAAACCACAGGAGATGGAAATGCTGATCCTGTTGTATTTTATGACATAGACATACAATGCTTTTTCAAATTATTTCAAGGAATGTATGGGTTACTACTTCTTCCATCCCCTAGTTGTTGCTGCCCCCACAGCAAAGCCAGTGGCATGGAAGGTCTCCATAATCCATTTTTGTACAAAATTATATGTGTTTATTTGTATCATATATGAAGCTAGATTTGAAGGCAATACCTCCTTTCTTACAAAAAGGCTTGTTAGTTGCCCTTGCTGTCATCTAGTTGTACAAGTAAATCTGAGTATTATTGTGTGTCCTGGTTTTGCCATAGAGTCAGTTTCAAATCTTAGTGAGAACTATCCATCCTGTACAAGGGGAGAAGGCAAAGAGTAACTGCTTTGCTGAGCACAAAGTTGGCTCACAGAACCAGTACTTTATCTGATGTTGAACTGGTCCTTTTGTGCACTGAAAGCCTTTGGGAGAATAGGGACTCTTCCATTCTTTCCTGTTCTCAGGTGTAATAGGGAAAAGTGTGTAGGTGGCACGAATGGAGCACAACCAGGTTACCTTTTTATCATGTTACATGAGAGCTGCAGTTCAGTTGCTGGGTGTTGTTCTTAGCTGGTGTAAATTTGAGCTGCACAAAAAAAAAATGCTTGAGCATGTTATT
This sequence comes from Buteo buteo, assembly GCF_964188355.1. Lineage (NCBI taxonomy): Eukaryota > Metazoa > Chordata > Aves > Accipitriformes > Accipitridae > Buteo > Buteo buteo. The sequence goes on along the minus strand of NC_134190.1, from coordinate 11,861,421 downwards.
GAAGAATGCAGTCATCCCTGTGACTCGGGGCTGCAAGGCAGACCACCGCCTGCACGGTAGATGCCATTTGGTGATACCCTACAGTATGCGAGTATATGCACACAAACAAGTGTGTGTGTGAAGAAACGTCTTCATGGAAGATGTTTATAAACATGTAAACAGGAAAAAAACCCACAAACTGTGCAGTTTTTTAGATAACATTTAAAAACTGGATATGCCAATCCTGAGGCTTGATTCTACAGCTATTGCAAGTGCAGGAATCTTTTACACTTCAGTGAAATTTTCTAGTCAATTGTTTCTAGGAACAAACAAGGCAGGCTCTTCCTGTTTTTTTGGGGGTGGGTTTTTTGGAGTTTTTTTTGGTAACTGCTCTACATAGTTCTGAGAAACTGAAATGTTAGATACAGAATATGACAGCAGAGGGCTTTAGTTTAGCAAATTATTTAAGAGTGAGTCTAACTTTAAACACATTCTTAAGCTTTTTACCAAAGTAGGTGTTTCACTTTAAATATATTAAGTCCAGCTGACATCAGTGTACATACGTTACTTAATTAGAAACAAAATCTTTAGATCCCAACACATTGTGCATGCTGTTGAAGGTTAAATTTGAGTATCCTCCCAAGGATAAAATGTATGACAGCATTTTGTTTTTTCTCCAGAAAATGAAAGCAGACCTAAACATGAAAAAGTCACTACTGAATACCCTGGAAAATGAGCTGCAGAAAACACTTCAGATTCACTCACAGTCTTGCCAGTCATATACCCTGTATGACATGGACATTGGAAAGTTCTGTGACAAAGTTACCCAGCTAATAGACCGCTGGCAGAGAGCTGATAAGCAGATAGATAACAGGTTTGCTCGTATTTCCTAATAGCTTC